>NW_020450783.1:1566418-2056927 GCF_003343035.1 Apteryx rowi
CATTGCAGTTGTAGAACACTAGTGAAATTCTCCCACGGCTAACAAATATTCTGCAGACAGATCCTGTGGCATATCTAGTGGCTGTCACAGAGTCCTTTCTTTGAGATGAGTATAACTCAAGATTGATTCGCTTGTGTTCAAAGGTAAAATAATACAACACAAAAGAGCTCGAACTAAAAGGTAAACTTAGAAATACAATACTTGCACAAATTAAATATTTCCAGGTAAAGCTGCTAAACAGCCTTAGTTTTTTTATCTCTATATATGCATCTGCCTCTTATTTTTAACTTTGGAGACAAATGATCATCAACCAAAAAAGGGGCTTAATATGTCTGCAGTATTAATCATGCTTTTTGCTAAGACAGTAGGTCAGCATTTTCATAAAAGATCAAAACTGTAAAACACCTGAGCTCTCCCAAAGTTTGTATATGAAGTGGTAGTAAGACATTAGGGTGACAAGCCCCAGCTCATCTTGCTAGGAAAAATGCTAATAATTTTCCAGATGCCAATTGCAAGAGAAAGACAGCGAAGGACAACTTCTAGCTTGCAGGTATCTAGTTGCAGAAGTCATGCAAGTTTAAAACTGATGGCTGAGGTGCTGTTGTGAAGATGTGCTGCAAATAATTCTGTTGTCTCTAGATGTTTGGAGCTTGATTTTTTGGGGGCATATCCAGTATTACATTTAATATGTGATAGTTATTTGTAATGATAGCAAACTGTATGCTCTGTGAGGGTATCTTCCTACTACCAAAGGTAAGTTTTCTTCTACTAAATTTTGCACGTCTGGGGTTTGCATCCGTTTATCTTCTCTGGAGAAATAGTAGGAGTAATACTTGAACAATTCTTCTGGGTTGCGTTTTCTTGCTGTTGCAAGGGAGTGTTCAGCAGCAATGCCCAGGAAGCAACTGAAGCCTGTTTAAAACGCTGCTGTGTTAAAGCACGGCTGAGAAAATGAGGTAAACTAGCTCATGTTTTGAAGTACATGCTGAAATGCAAAGTGCTAATCTTGAGCGTAATTTAGGGTCTGTGGAATTATGTGGAGGGCCAAGTCATCAGTTTCCATAAAATTAAAGCTCTTCTGAAAGAACGTTTTGGGCAATAGCTTTCAGATGATGTCTGGTAGCACTTCTGCTGTCCCTTAAAGGTTTCCCCAAGCAGTAGTGTCGGAAATGATGAGACACTTGTCAGCACTGTTGATGCTACTCACAGTCCTGTGGGCAGCATATGGCTTTCAGCACCTTCTGCTGCTGGTGCTCTGTTAGACAGGAAATTAAGGCTTCTAAGTGATAATAGTTTAGTCCACCTTTCCTGTGATCTGGGAGCTTTTGGTATAGATAGAAGTCTTCTGAAGAAAAGACTTTGATTTTACAGACTACAAGGGACAATATCAGTTGTAGCTGGTACAGGCTGGCCAGAGGCTGGCATAGGAGGTGTGCCTACCTCCTCCCCCAGCACAGTCTGGAAGCAGTGCTTTGGTAATAAGCCTGGGCAGTGCAGTCTCTTCCCCCCATGTTCCCTGTGTTTGGAACAAGGGCTGAGTTCTAGCATGCAAAATACTACATTGCATTTGGCTATTAAGCCCTGTTTCTGAGTAATTTTTCTTCAGATTTCAGATGTAATTCACTCTTTTTCCCCCCCACCCACTTGCATTTAACCTTTCAATGTTGCTTTTTATTTGCGTATGTTCCTGGGCTTCTACTGGAACTTTACGTGGGTAGATGAAAGAGGTGGAAAAGTGACAGGGGTTTAGGCTGATGGTCTGAAGGGACAAGAGGAGGAAGTAACAAAATTTAAAACACTACTGAAATAGTGTAACAGAAGCTTTTGTCAGTGCCCTGTGTTAAATAAGTCACTTGAATAAACTGTTCGCAGTAAGTGTCTGCAGTAACCACTTATCTTTCCCTGTCATGAAGCTAGGCTAGCAAAAACGTGGAATATCAGCACCATGAAAGAATGGCGCAAGAGACCAGCAAAACTTATCACAGGAGGGGGAGTTACAGAAACTCCAGGCTTCTCGCCTCTCCGAATGATCCTTATCTCTCCTTGAGAGAAAAGGAGGAGAAGATGGTCCCAGTGTTCCAAAGACGAACTTCAGGGACTTAAAGTTTTAAAATGTTGTCTTGCCTTGGAAAAAAGGAATATCAAAATAGTTTTGACAAACTGTTAGCTTCTCTGCTTCAAATGAAATCTAGAATTGCTAGTCCTTTAAGAGTAACTTTCTGCTCAGTTATAATGTAAAACTGAAAAGATATAGATGAAATAAGTGCATCTCACTGTACTTCTGGAACGCACCAGATGTTTCTCAATCACTTGGCAGCTAGCTGTCATTTCATTGCTGACTTGTGCTGAAAGCAGAACTTAAACTACTACTGTAACTGTTAGTTACTCTAAAAATATTCGTAGGTTGTGTTCCCCCTTCCATCCTAGATTTATGGACTGAGGAATAGCAAAGTGATCCTGTTGTTGTATCGCACATGTGAACTTAAGCTAGCTGATTCTGTTTATTAAAAACAAACAAAAAGCCATCTCTAAAACGACTGGTTTTTTTAAGGCAATATTTTTCTTGGAATTTTTATATCAAATTGTATTTTTTAACTAGTTTTAAATATTTTGTAGTCCTCAAGCCAAACTACCAGTTGGGCAGAATGCACAGAAATGTCTTCCAGTGGATGACTTCAGCTGTTTTATTGCTCTTCAAACTTGCAATAAAAAGATTTCTATGCAAATATTACATGGTCCAGTGTACCACACACAAACTTTGGCAGCAAACCTTAAGGAAAACATTGCTGTGGTAATACTTAGTGCATAGTTGTCTAATGAAACTGCTTTTTTGTGAATTAAAAGCATAAGTGTATCAAGGCAATTGAGTTAGACTAATATTAATAGTTGCCTCAAAGCCTTTTTTAAGAAAGATTCAGCAGTGTTTGAGAACCTGACTTCTCACTGCTTTTATTTTAACTGCTACAGATGCAGAGTAATCTGGATTTGTGCCTCCATGAAAACAGTGTTTCCTGCTATAGACAAATAATGGGGGGAAAAAAAAAATCCAACTGCTGCACCAGATTGTGTGTCTATATATATATTTTTTTAACGTTGGCCAGTTAGCTGTGAAACTGTTAGAAGTAACACCCCGGCTAAGGACTATTCCTTTCCATCTGTGGGTTGCTTTTTTTTTTTGATGGGGTAAAAAAGAAAACCATATACAATAACCACCTCACTTTCAGGTGTCTTTGCGAGCTTCAAAGGGAATTGTTTGTTCTGCAGGGTTCTAGCTTAGTTTCACAAGTGTGGGGGGACTGTTGAACGTGTGCCCCCTTTCCCTACCTCCCACAACGGGAAGTGTGCCTCTGCCTGTGCAGAGGGACTTGGATGATAACTGCCCTTTAAATATAGTGCAAGGTCCTACATACGTTGAAATATATATTTTTGCTGTGGTCAGGCTACAATAACTACAGGATCTAGATCTCCATACATAGGGAACTAAATTATAATTGGAAGAGATGTCAGAAAGCAGAATAACATTTGAATCTGCAAACATAGACATGGTAGATTTAGGTGGAGTAATTCCCCAAAACACACCATCTTCTGCTCTGTTTTTGCCTGCTACCATTCTCGCCACTGATAGACCTCATTTTGTGGGTGTGTGTTTTTTGTTTGTTTTTTCTTGTATTGGTGGGAAATGGCATGAGTAAAAGTGTAGATGAAACAAATGCAATGTAAATACTATACGCTTGAGTTAGGATCAGTAGTCGCCTTTGCATATCTGAAGAGTATTTTACCTTTCCTTGTTCATTGTAAGGTGATGCACATTAAGTGCCATTGGGTTTTTTCTTCTCTTTTGAAAACCGACCATGTTTTCCTGCACAAAAGTCTCCTAAAAAAATGCTGTGGAATTAAGAAATTAACAAAACATCCTACGTTTTGTTTATGCTTCTTGCAGCAGCTGTTGCTCAGTCGTGCTGAAATGAGTATAAAGGCTTTTCTTCCTAACTCAGTAGTTCTTGTTTTGAATGAAGACAGACAACCCTCAGCGCTGCCCCACCCCGGAGTACAGAGCCGCTCTTGAAGCCTCCAAATCCCGCTTCCTGCAGCGGTTCGCTTCTGACAGGCAGCCTTCGGTGAACAGGCTTGAGCGCTCCCGACTGAGCAAGGGTGCCGAGGGGACGCGCCACTGCCCCTGGAGTAAAGCAGGCTGCTGCCATCGTAGTTGCCCGCAGAATTTATGCAGCGCTTCATGGAGAGCGTGCTGTTAATAACGTTATTGCAAAGCATGTGGTAAAAGTAGGTCAAGTTTTTGGCCTGTCATATTAAATGCTTATGTTAAAGATAGCTTACTGTTTAGGGGATGTTAAGAATACCAAGAGAAAGTGCTTCTCTCAAGGTAGTAACTTGAACTTTTGTTACTATTTGTAGGTTAAACTTTAACAGCCTGTAAGGTAGGCGGTTGGTAGACAAAATAATTGTAGCCATATGATACTGCTGTTCCATTAAGTCCCTCACAATAGTGGGAAAATGCCTTGCTTTTCCAAGTTTGGAGTTTGTTTTTATGCCAGATTTAAAATGAGAATAGAGGCTACAGCAATGCAAAAAAACCACGAGTTAATAATGTAACTATAGGGAGGTGTATGTAAAATAGAAAACTGATTTATGTCATAGAAACTGAAGCTAGTCAATCTTTCAGGTTACCTATTCAATAATAATTAAAAATGAAACCAACAAAACCCTTCAACCAGACTTACCAAAGACTTTTTTTAACACGGCTTCCTTCTTGCCAAGCAGATGTCAGTTTTCATAAAAACAGCGAAACAGCTGAGTTGACTTTTATTTCCATGCCTTATCTAAACTAAGGATAAGAATTAACAGCTTAGTTAAGGTGCAGCTCTTTGTGTTTCAGTTCAGCAGTTCCCAAACAAACGGGCTTACTCTGGCTTCAGGGGAAATCAAAGTAGGTCTCCTATTACGTTCATTGCTTGCTTTGGATTAGGTAGAAGGTAAATCATGTGAACAACATTGCTCTCTCATTTCCCCATTTTAGTGTGCAGGGGATGCTGTTTTGTGTAGGAACAACAAATGCCAGGACATGTGATAATTTGCTTGCTTCTGTAAGCCTGGAAGATAATACCACTTAAGCAAAAGGCCAGGGGGGGTTTTGTTGTTTTTTTTTCTCCTCCTTGTCAGTTTGTGGTAGATTATAAGTAGTAGAATTAAACTGTTTCAGTGCATTTGACATTTTCTTCATTTCCCTGGTTTTCCAGGGAATGTTGTGGCAAAAGTATCACCGTTTCTGTGCTGTTGTATATTATCTTGTGCTTGCTTTCTCTGCTACTTTAGCTGTAGTGCTGAAAGTTGACTCTAAAAACCATATGCCTTCATGTACTGTCAGACTGTCTTGCTAATTTATCTGCTGGTTGTGAGAACACTAGTGGCAGCCCACTGGATGGGGATGGGGGATGTGGTGGGAGGGCAGGGCAGCTCCCTTGCACAGGCATGTTGCTTTATATTGACTTGAGCCAACTGTAAAAATACACACCAGGAAACTGCTGAAAATGAGGCAGAAATTCAGGAGGGGGTTTTGAAGCATATAAAGAACAAGACCTGCTCGGGTGTTCTTCACAGGATAGATGTAGGTAGACTCAACCCTACCGTGATACAACCCTGCTGTTAAAATGAAATCATATTTTGATTTTGCTTGTCTTCTTTTTAAAGAAGACTTCTAGATAGTATAAAGTGTGCTCCTTTGGCTGGGTCTGCTGAAAGAATGTGACTAACGTACAAGCTCAGAGCCTTGGTTAGAAGTGGAAAAATGCAGAATTCCTTATCGATAAAGCTATGAGGTCTAGCATTGAGAGGGAGCTGGATGTAGCAAGGGAAATACAAAATCTCATGTATTTGCACAGTGTACTGGAGTCTCTAATGTGAAAGTGGAGACTTGCGGAGGATTAGTCCTAATTTTTAAAGATCAGTGTTTCTGCTGGCAAGACCATGATGCTGCTTTTGTAAAATAAACAGTTTGCAAAGGGACTGCATAGGAAAATATCTTTCTTAAGCCTGTCTTTTTTGAGCAGTAAATCCTGTGATTTTTGTTACACATCACTGAAGTAATGCTTTTTTGTACCAATTCCCATATCTGAACTACACATTTTAATACAATTCTTGTGTCAAACATCTGGTTCCCCCTGCCCTGGTAGGAACTAAACAGATGTCTGAAGTTACCTACTGCAGATAAGCTCTGGCACTTGATACTTAATTACTGGCTTTTCATAATGTATATAGTAGTTTTTGTTGTCTGTGGTTTTTTTCCAGATCCTTTACTAAAAATGAAGTAGCATCCTCTTCAGGTGCTGGTGTGCAGCACCTTCCCCCCCACCAGGAAACTCTGTGTTTATCAGTGGAGGTTTATGACAAAGAAAGCGGAAGGAGACCAAGAAGAAAACATGAGTGAATATGAGCAGTGCTGAACTGACGGCTCGGTGTTATCCAGGCTGTTAGCTGACAGCTGAGGCTGGCTGCAGTAACGTGGAAGACTACTGTTACTGATGCTGGAAGTATCTGTTACTGTTTAGTCTGCAGCATGGCTAACGGACAGGAGCTGAAGGCACATGTGTAACTCTTGCATATTCGTCAGTCAGGTGGAGGTGGTAAGTCCATAAGGATGAAAGAGCGCGAGTTCAGGGTTTGAGTTAGATCTGACGTGGAGCTGATTCTGCCTACGGATCCTCCCAGTCTCCCAAGGAAGAGAATTTCTTCTAACTCTTGGACTTCTGCTTTGGATCTGCAATGCTCTGGAAAAAATAATTTTCTGTAGGAACTGTCCTGTTCTGTCTGAAAACTGCTTCTAAATTCTAAAATATTTGCTTCTGTCTCTGATATAACTGATTGTAACTTATACGAGCACCGATTGGGATGTATATTAACGCAACTTTTGAATTCTTCTGTTTTATTATTAATTTGCAAAGGTCTAAAATATTTAGTGATTATGTTCATTTTCTCTCAATACAAATCTTTTGATAATTTGATGGTGGTTTTCAACTTCTGTCCTGTCCAGTAGCGTCTATGCGTACGTGTGGGTGTTATGGGGGCCTGGAATGGAGCTGTAGCTGAATGTGAATCAGATCGTGGAACTGTGATAATAACATGCTGCTTACAGTTATAGTCCAATGAAGATGTGACTAAAAATCTAGTTTTCTGTGGAAAAGTGAGAGAACTATGGTCTCTAATTCCTCTTTTGGATATTTTTTTCTCTTCATTACTTTTCCCTTTCTTTTAACCTTTCCAACAGCACAAAAGTTTGGCTTCGGTACTGATTTGACTAGAACTGTAGTACAGCATTAAACAGCTTTCTTTTGTGTGCCTCTTCTTGAGGCTTTACCTCAGTGGACCAAGCTGTGTAAGCAGAGAATATGCCTCTCCACATACTTAAGGTGTGGTTTGAGGTTTTTCATTCTAGAGTTACACAAAGATAGTCCTGGACAGCAAAGACAACAAGCTTTCTTTGTGTTGCTTTCAGCAAGTGAGAAAACAGCTGGGCTTGCCCAGTGTTTCTCTAGCCTTCCCAGGCAGTCTGGAAGCATAGAGTGTCACTGAAAACGGAGTGAGATGAAATATTCAAGGGATGATACTGGCCCTTATGTTTTCAGTATATGACTTCTCAAGGAGAGAAGGATGTGTGTGTGGAGGGATTTAAGACAGTGAGTATCTGTGGCATCTGGGTGAAATTACAAACAGTAAAATAACTATGAAAATCAGCTGGAATTTCAGAAGCAGCTCAAGTATGATCGTCCAGGGCATGCTGAATGAAAAGGACATGTCTGAAATAGAACATGTTAAAATGAGGAACGTCCACAGAGTCTGGCATGAAGCAAGAATGTACAGAATTAGGTCACTGCTGTAAATGTGAATGTTTTCCCTCTTTAGAAAGAAGCACTCATCCTTTGCACCAAGGAACCAAAACAGAATGCTGATATAATAAAAACAAATTAAAAAGCATTTTCAATTAGCATGCTGGTCTATTCCCTTGTGCTTAGAGAATCAATGAGCTCTTTTGTAAGGAACAGAAACATTTCCATAGTTGAATATACATAAGGCCCTGGAAATGCAGAAGGAATAAGAACCAGTTGCTTCTGGAAAACTTGCAAATCTTTGAGCATTGTGTGACCGTCAGATGTCTTACTCTTTGGAGATCATAGGGATTTTTGCAAATAGACTATTTCAAAGAAATAGAATAAAGTGAAATATCAGCATGTGCAGTTTTAAGATATCTGATTTAATCTTTAAACAGTGGAATGCTGATCCAGGGGCTGTATGATTACTTTTTATTTTTCCAGGTAACCTTATTGTACAGACTTTAGAATGCACTATATTACATCGAATTCACTTTCATAATGTGGTATTTGGGATGCTGTGTGCTTTTGCATTATGTTTCATAGCCTGCTTTCTCTTGTGATTGTCTTCTGCAGCCTGGAAGAAGTTATTGACATTCCCATAATGGTGCTGTGCCAGACCTAACTTAAGGAATTTAATTCATATCAAAACTGAGTTGTGAATGCATGAAACTAGTGCTCTTCTGAGAAGAGAGGGTAGTGAAACAGAGGGCTTATTAAACCACCTCTTCTGATGGGATGAGAATTAAGATTCTTCCTGGCTTCCCTTTCCCTTCTTAGGGAAAGCAAGATGAAACAGGAGTGCTTTTTCCGGAGTAAACTGTTTAACTGTTTAAGAAAGGTTGTACCAGCAGTAATGAAAAACTTACACCACTGTATGTAGGTTGTGCTATTCATGGGGGTGGCCTCTTCCCATATTGCGAAGGTGTTGGTATGTCAATCTTTTACTGGTAGTAGAGCAAGTATGAGAAGACAGTGCTGGGGGAGAAATGTGCTCAGTCCTGTTACTGGCTGTTAACTATTACATCTTTGGAACTGTTTCACAGGATAGCACTTGTGAGGGTTGTGGACAAGAAAAATTCAAGTCCTTTTAATGGTGGGGGAGGGAGGGGAATCAGGCTCCTTTATGATTACTCTTTTCTCACCAGGAGTAATACTGAAAAAATAAAAAGACAGGATTTCCAGATTGGCTCAGTCTCTGCTGCTTTAGCAAACTAACTTACACCTTTATCTCTCCATGTGCAATTTACAACCTTAATGTTGTTTAACATATCTGGTTGCATGAACATTCCTTGCCTTTAAAGGCCACAGGGAATCAGTAGTGGGAAAACTGCCTGTTCTTTACGGTGTCACACTAAAACTGTCAAAGGCATATCAGGCAAGACCTGTCTCTGCAAAAGGCTGCCTTATTGACAAGGTTGTCACCAGATCCCTGGAAAAGGATTTCAACTAATGAGGGAATAATTAAAGCCTAGAAGGAAAAGAACCAAATGAGTTTTCTACAGCCCACCTAATGTGTAGTTTCTAATGCTTTAGAAATAGGCTTATTCTTTCTCTTCTCCAAAGTACTCTTTAAGGTAGTGCTCCATAATAGAGATCTCTAAGGTAGGTAGGTAAGGTGCCAGTAGATAAGGCTCAAAAATCTGCAGTTATTCATAATCTTTTGTTCTTGGGTTTGCTAGTCTTGAGACTAGCAAATGGCTAGTCTGTGTGGGCATGCTGATTTTTATTTGTGCCTACCATAATGATGTAGATTTGGCCACAGTAAAGGAACTTGTTAAGAACAGAGTTGTCCTTTCATGGCCCCCTGCTAATCCTCTCCGAGGGCTTCTCAGTCTCCTAATACATTTTGTCTTCTTGAGACCACATGAGGAAATGTGTTGTCATTTGCTTCTAAGAAATGAATAAGACCTAAAGAAATTTAGTGACTCATCAACATTGGTCACAGGGCAATATATATTGGTAGATCAGCGAATTGAATAAAGGCCTCCTAGGCTAATGTTCCAGCTTCAGGGGCATCTGTTTCTCCCTTAACAATAGTTAGTGATGGTTTAAAGCCCACAGTGGTAGGAGGTTGCATGACTTACTCCAGTTCCTGTCCTATCCCCAGTACCAAAAGCATCTCTTTCTAACTTGCAATGCTAATTTCTGTGTTGACATGGTAGCTGTGTTTGTGTATACAGAGATATGGAAATGCTATTGTTCTTGACAGTTAACAGCAATAATATGGTTATGCAGTAAATGTTACTTGGGACAGGATTTGTCAATTTTTTTATGCAGGATAGTTTGATCTTTGTTCTCAATATGCCTTGGCTGACCTATGATGTCTCAGCTTCTGTGTGGAATGGCTTTAGTACAATCTAGCTTTTTTTTTTTTTTAATCTAGATTCAAAGAAACATAAGGTTCTTTGTTAATTGTGGCTTTACCTCTTGCTTCCTAAAGTAACAAGCAATCAGGACAAAATGAACAAAAACATCATAAAGGCAACTTCAGTAAAAACTTGAGATGATATTACATCATTTCTGTGAACTAGTCTTGTCCTGTAGATTGTTTTTTCTTCTGTCTGCCTTGATTCACCACATTTGGACTCTGGTCAATAGTCTGAGGATACATCTGGTATTGATCACTTTATAGGCATTTAACTTACATTTATATAATGTTGTACTTCTTCAGTGAAGAGTGACTAATTTCTGTCTTATTTGGACTTAAAAGATTGTCTTCTAGAATTCAGTTTAGATAAGTTACTTATTTTGTACCAAAGTGCTCAGTAGTTTCACGTTAATTCAGAAAGCTTCAGTTTCAGTTATCTATTGCCTTTAAGTCGTTGTACTTAGAATTTCTACATAAAGAATGTAATTTATTCTTAAACTGGCTCATAGGCAGGGATTCTAGCAGTAGAAATACTAATAACTGTTTCAAGCAGTCCTAAAGCTTCATCTGGACTACTCCTGGGTGTGCAGCTCACACAAAACCAACAGTAATATGATATGTATGCAAGTTTAAGATCAGCAATTCTATTCATTGGTGTGAATAAGTTATTTAGTCTTTCAGGCTCTGTTATTGGAGCTTACTTGCACATGAGGATACTGAATATCATGGCATTGCTGATGCATGGTACCTGGTACTCACTGAAGGTACATCCTGGTGCTGGAGGCAGAATGGGAAGGGACAAAAGTTGCAAGGGCATAACTGGTGTTTATGCCCCTAAACACATGTAGTGCATTGTGGCCCTATGACTTTATTTGCAAGAATTGAGGAAGACTGGGTTTCTGGTTGGTGCCAATGTTAGATAACAATCTGTTAGTCAAGCCATACATAGGGAGTACTAGAGAGTAGTTTTTTTCCAGTTTTTCTCATTCCGTAAGGATTTTGACGTTAAACTGCTGTTCAAGTCCCAGAACTGCCCCCAAACAGTAATTATACAACTCAGTCAAAATGGACACAGAGCTAATAGATCCTTGGGTAAATTATAAAAAGCTTTGCTTATTTTCTACAGCAAAACCTTAGACACAGAAGTATTTTATTAGCCTTAGGAAGGAGGTTAACATGCATTCAGTTTGTGTCCCCTCCCCCCGCCCCCAGTTTTAGTCTTTATGCTATAATTGAAATAGACCCATAAACAGTATTTCACACTAGGAATATCATTTTTGGTACCCCCCTCTTATGTAACTGTTGTCTTTTTGCTGATCTTCTCATAGCCTGTTTGGTCAGTAGTATAAGAGGGTGACTGACCTTCAGACTATGAACTTCACTCTGGCCTATCCAAAAAAAGAGGGAGAAATGTTTGGAAACTGATAGTCTGAGGATGCTTTTTCTCCATCAAAAATCTGGATTTGAATTTGAAATTCTGCTGAAATTTGACCTATCCTGAAAGGCTGTTTGTGTGACCTTTGCTTAAATCTTCAATGCTTTATTTATGAGTGAATATTTATTCCCTGAAAGATATTTACTTAAAGTAAAAGCAAAGGGAAATGCAAGCTTCCTCTGCTGCTTCAAAATGATCCTTGGATTTTTTTTTATTATTTTTTTTAATCTAGAGAAGTAGGAAGGGTATGTGTGGGTATTTTGTTTCTTGGGTCTTTTTCTGTGGGAGAGGGAATGGGCAGTTTAAAAAAACAAAACAAAGATACTTTATGAGACTAGAAGAACCCTTACTGCTTTAACTATCTATGTGAAAAATTGCAGTAGATTGTTCATACTGGCATTTTCCAGACAGTATGTCAGATGGAGTCACTGTTGGGTAATGCAATGGAAAGAAACAATGTTTTATCTTTCTTCTTTTCCTACCCCTTCCCCCAGTGATCCTCTGTGTCCATATGTTATAACTTTCTTCATGTGTTTTCCAAATTACCAGCTGCTTTGTATTTCTAATATGCACCTTTCTTTTAATTTTAGGTTCTTTCTTCATTCTGCTGACTCAAACCACAGATTCCAAAGAAAGGAGGGGGAAGTGGAATAAAATACTCAAGTGCCAGAGGAAAATGTCAGACTAGTCAATGAAAATTACTATTACTAAATTGTAGACTCCTCTGATTTTTACATAGTGGGGAGAACTAAATGCTGTGCATTCGAAGCTTATAAAACAGCTTTTGCAGACTTTCCTTCCTGAACTTCAAGTGGGCTAAATAAAAATCCCATAACTATTCCTCTTAAGAAATGGAAATATGATTCCTTGCTTGTGTCTCCCTTCTTCCCCTTTTACGGGTTTTTGTTTTTTCTGGGGTGGGACATCCTGAACAAATTGTTTGGCATCAGTCATGCTTACAGTTGATAGTCATGGATGACATAGGAACTTCAGATTTATGTCTCTGTAATGACACGTGATTTAAGGCAAAGGTTGAAAACTGCTCATATGCTGCTATATCAGAACTTATAGTAGCCATCACAGTCATGCTTTCATTCACTTTCTAAGATTTGGACTCGGGGGGGATGTTCCCAGAAAGGTATGAGCAGAGAAGTCCTCTTTTTGGATGGGAAACGGAAATATTATAAGGATGCCCAGAAGAGGCTTAATAATTCAAGCCAGAACTCGTTGGCTGTTAGTGGGTCTGGCCTTATTATTCAGTTTAATCTTGCTCATGTACTTGCTGGAGTGTGCTCCACAAACAGAGGGTAATGGATCTCTGCCTGGGATCCTAGGCGAGAACATGGGTAAAGAATACTATCAAGCCCTTCTGCAGGAACAAGAGGAGCATTATCAAAACCGAGCTACCAGTCTGAAACGTCAGATTGCCCAGCTAAAGCAAGAGCTTCAGGAAATGAGTGATAAGTTGAAAACCCTGCAGGAGAAAAAGAGCCCCAAGATCAATGGTATGAACTACCAGGGCACCAAAGAACAAGCATCTAATGATCTCCTAGAGTTTCTTCATTCCCAGATTGACAAGGCTGAGGTGAGCATGGGGGCTAAACTGCCTAGTGAATATGGTGTGATTCCTTTTGAAAGCTTTACGTCCATGAAAGTATTCCAGTTAGAGATGGGGCTCACTCGGCATCCGGAAGAAAAACCTGTTAGAAAGGATAAACGAGATGAATTGGTGGAAGTTATTGAGGCTGGCCTGGAAGTTATCAATAATCCGGATGAAGAAGATGGACAAGATGAAGATGATGGAGTAGGAGAGAGGCAGCTGTATAACGAAAATGATTTTGTAGAAGGTATGGTAAATGTTTATTAAATGCTTTCCAGACAGTTAACAGAATGTTCCAATAGACATTTAATGATGTTTGTATTTCTGGCTTTTTTACCTACTTGAATAGGGTCTTGAACAGAAATTGCACAGTAAGAATCTTTAATTCTCATAATCAGAATATTATTGCTTCATGATGTTGTGAGTAGGGAGCAAGAAATGTGTTTCAGAAGAAAGGTTCACCACAGTAAGTATACAGCTTAAAATATTGAGGCATTTCATAGTTGATTTTAGCTGAAGGTTTGTGTTTGTCCTTATGGTACTAAATAACTGAAAGACTTCCAGTGAAACTAGTGGTGGAGAGAGGGAGAAATGGATTCTCTTGCTCTTGTTCCTGCGTAATTAAGCTATTCAGCTGTGAAGCTACAGAGTATTTTTCTTCACAGATCTCTATGCCACCTTTAGTATTCAGACTTGATTTTCATGGAGTTGGCACACTCATGTTGAAGGGAGAGTATTGGTAGATTAACATGTCTTGATCATGTTAGCTGAAGAACTTGGTGTCCTGGATAGACCTTTCGGTGGGGAGACTGGTATACTACTCCTGAACTCAATTAAGCTATGAAACCTTGAATAAGGCCTAATATGAAAAATGTGCAACTAATGGACAAAACATGCATTACTCTGAAACATATGACTGTTAATATTAGCATTTGTTTACATTCTCTTGTTGTTGCCTCAGTTCTTTTTCAATGCTTGTAAATTTAATTACAAAATACTTCTGTAGAAACAAACAGAGAAGGTGTGCTTTCAGCACTTCTAGTGGCACACCTGGAAGATGTAGTAGCTGTAATTCCTGTAGAACTTGGCTTTCAAGGTACAGTGTAATGCTGAAGGAGATAAGTATTATCAGAAACTGCCCTAGTACCTGTTTCTTGTATTTACAGTATTATACAGCTCATGCTGCCGTAAAAAACAAAAGTTGGAGCATGTTATAAATGCAAGAGCATTACTGTAAAAGGGAATCTGGATCTCAGCAGTACTGCTGTCTGTACTATTAAGCAAAGACATGCTGGAGAAAGGTACCATTGGCCTTGGAATAATCAGTTTCTTTCAGTCTGCGATGTTGCAGTTGGTCTGTAGCTCAGAAAGTCTCTTTAATAGCAGCCTGTTTTGCTGAACTGCTACTTTATTGGAAGTTTAATGCAAAGTACATCTCATCATTCAGGAAGGTGGAGCAGGGTGTAGAATCCACTTAACTGTGTCAATATAATACAACCAGTGTGGTATTAGGCCCTAGTAAAGTTTTCACCTAAAACTGTATTATTTTGCCTGAACAGTCATTCCTGCAGTGTCTTATTAATGGTTTTCTTCTCATATTAACCTAAGTGTGTGACTGCTTTTCTTTAGCAGTTTTAGATACTGCTTGCACTCTAGTGGATTCTTTTTTCTACTGCTGAAACAGTGCTTCTTTTTACTTTATGTACTGCCTTTAATGACTGCACACTTCCCAGAAGGCAAGCTGATTTAGGGCGTTAGAACTGCACTTCATACCTCTGCCTCCATTCACAGCAGTATATTGATAATTAGGAGCCAAAGAGCATGTCTTTTGGAAGTTGTACTAATGTCCTTTTACTGTAAAGGCAGTATCCTCCAGCATAGGCTAGAGGAACTGTAGAAAAATTTTGCGGTACTTAAACAACATGTATGATATACAGCACAAATTTTTAGTAACTAGCCGTAGTGAGCCACAGTGAGATAGATATAGGATTGATACCCTTGTCTTGTTTCAGCCAGCAGTTGTGGGTTGTGTGGGTATTCTGTGTTTTTTATGTGTATGTAAAAATAGTGCTGTCTGTTTTAGATACTGAGCCAGCAAAAAAAAAAAAAGCTGCTTCTGTGTATTAGCTGCTTTTTTTTTTTTTTTTTTTTTTTTTTTTTTTTTTTTTTTTTTTTTTTTTTTTTTTTAAATTTAGAACTAAGAAATGGAACCAACTCAAAATGTAACCTCCTATTCCCTAATGCTTAAGCCCTGCAAGAGACCCTGGTGTGTTACCCAATTTGTCAGCCTGGTGTTGGAAGCCCAGTTGGAAAGTTGCTGCCTTTCCATTTAGAAAATACTGTTCCCTGAAGCTATCATAAACAGATGGGTTCAAGTTTTATAGCAGACCCAGTGCCTTTACTGAAGTCACAACTGTAACTGTAAACATCCTAAGAACACTACTTTGTTGTTGCCAAATAGGCATTGTTTATTTAGGGAAAGTCTGTTAAAACTGACTTGAAGTAAAACAACTTGTCATTTAAGTTCTGTATCCTCTTCAGTTCCTGATAGATTGTTTTGTAACAAGTGGTTTAGGGCTTTCAAGACTAGGATGAGAGCTTTAGGCAGTTTGCTACAGGAGGTTGAGAAAGTGTTAAAGGGTTAGGGTTTTGGTGGGGGGGGGGGGAGAGGGCAAAAAAACATGATATTGCATGACTTAATACATAGCCATCATCATTTATGCTTAAAATAGATGTACTGATTTTACTTTTGTTTTGACTTGCAGGAATGTTTTCTCAAAACTACTGCATATCTACCTGCAGAAATTTACCCACAAAATTGTGCCACTGCCCACAAAATTGTGCCGCTGCCATAAGCTATACTAGAAACAGGCATGTTTATTTTAGGAAAGTGTTCTAACTTCCCACCTCAACAGTCCAATTTTTCATGTAGGTAAATGTTTGGTTCTGGAAATTATTTTGGCTCTTTCCTAGTCTTGTTAAATACTAGACTAAACCTTGAGCTCTGTAATCTCCTGTGGTATGTACTTTCAGATACATTAGTAAATCCTTAGAGAATTTGGTGGCTGTTTAAATAAGTTTTGAATCTTTCATGTTTTTTATAGACCATTCCATCTAAGGGTATTTCTTCATTGCCACTGAACATGTCCTAAATTATTCTTCCCTTGTATTTACATCTTCTTTGAAGCCCAGTGAAAAGAATATCACTGTCTTGTTTTGTAAAAGCATCAAAAACTTATTTCTTACTGTGTTTTAGGATTTACCTATTTTAGTCACTTGTGACAACCACAACTAAAGATGTGAATTGAATCTTAATCTGCCTTCTTCCTATTTAAATTTGTCTAAATTTATTTTTTTTATCTTTATTTTAGTCTTTTCAGAAAAGGCATACCTAACTACTCCATACGTGGTAGAAAGAATGTACGTTATTTTACTACCCTAGTACCACACAGGACAAAAAAATTCAAAATATATTCTGATGGATGGTAACATCCCTATTGCTGCTCTGTTTTCCACTCTGTCTTTGATCCAACTGTTCATGCAGTTCTTCCACAGCCTTCTCAGCCTCTATGGTCTCTTTACATGAGGATATTCTGACTCTTTCCACTGATGGAAGGAACCTGTACCCATGTTAGGGAGCAACCTTTTTTAAGTCTTATCCAAACTGATGTTGTATTTTTAGGGTTGCAAGATAGAGCAGTGTTCCACACCTGTTTTGGAGCTGTGATTGGGCACAACTGCCACAGCCACATGATGGCTATTGGTAGTGTAGAACAGTAACAAAATAGAACTGCTTCTCAAACATACATTGCAACTGTAAAGATACTTGCTGATGAAGACAAAACCATCAGGTTTCTCTGATCTGTAGGGCTGTGTCTACCACACTTACTTTTTTCTTCTCTCTGCAACCCAAAAGGAAGCTTCTAAAATTCTCAAGGTAATATTAATAGAACAAAATCTGACCTTAAAAGTCTTGTTCAGCAACTCCTGTTTGAGAGGCACTTGCATTCTTAATATTTCTATTAGATCTTCTGACTGTTGTGGGGATATCATGAGAAAGATTTTTTTCTTTTGTATTCCTAACAATATTTCCTTTGCCGAAAGAGCACCCCTGAAGGTGATAAAAGTTGTGATATTACCTATTTTCAAAAATGAAGGGGTTTAGGACTACAAACTATGAACCTAACTGCTGAATTAGACATTCTAAGAGATGTCTTGATTAAAAATAGAAGCTTTCTTTGAGTTCCATGTTTGTTAATATTGAGAAGCAGAGGATGAAGAAAAGAAGAGCATAAGGGTGTAATTCTGTCCATTCCCTCTCTTCAGAAGCCTGTGTCATTTGAGTCTTGCATAGTGATGTGAACTCTGCATGAGCCTTCCTGGGCATCTGTATTTTACTTTCAGTTTAGCTCATGCTCATTTATTTGGAGTATTTTAGATTGAAAGCTCTTCCATTGAATAGCCATTTAAAAATAATCGTTGGAAAATAGAGGCATCAGTGTATTTTCAGAATATAATTCTGTTGCAGCTAGGAATTTCATTGCACTACTCATTTTTAACTAGAATTTAATCTCTCATTAATATCTAATAAAGATATTGTTACTGAATGGCTACCAGAATTTGCTGTTTGAGCCTGTTTTTCTTGCTTCTGTGTTTCCAGCTGGGACTGAACAAAGTCCAGAAACCATCTTTAGGTTTGAGTCTCAAGGGAAGACTCCCCACCCAAAATATGTCCTTGGGGTGGAAATATTGTGTATCCCAGTGCTGCATGCTCAAAGTCAAGCCTTTTTCGGAGTCCTTGCCATCCTTAGAACCCTGTGGACTGTTTGTCATGCAAACATCCCCTTGAGTATCGCCATACAATCGGAAAATAGTGTCCTGAGAACTTCATCAGGGAATTTTAATAAAAAATGGTACCTAGACCTTCAATTCTATAGACAAAATACTTTCTTGGTAACACCAAATGTAAGACTACAAGCATTCAAGGGAATAGAAGAACAGCTTTGGCTTTGATGAAACGTTAATTGATCCCCAGTATTTCTAAGATTAAACTTACCTAGTGAGAAACAGAACATCTCTGCAAATTGAGTAAAGCTTCATGGACATAACAGCGGTTAAACTATTTCTGCTGCTTTTTACTTCTTTGCTTATGGATCTCCGTTTTGAATGGTAGCCAGTGTATTCTAGCTGGAAGGTAAGATAGCAGCGATTTTATTACATAATGAGTCATTCCTGAATGTTTAAAACCTATATATACTAAGAAGTAAAACAGATGTTAACTTTTTCTGGCTGTTCTCAATTCTGACTTCTTTTGTGCATAGAAGTTTTAATTTCATAAAATCATTCAAATCTGTAGATTACCTAGGGAGGTTAGCTGATAGCAAGGAAAGTAACTTCAGGAGCACACACTTGCTACTGAAATAAAATAAAAAAGTGGGGTGATAGTAGAATGTTGAGACACAAGTTTGGAATCTTATATTCCAACACATGTTGGAATATAACACATGAATGTTCACAAGGCTGTATTCAAACTTTGACTTGTATGTTTAAAGTCTCTATCAAGTTACATATGTACAGCAAATACAGCAAAAAGTAAAGCAGTATTTTAATTATTTTGAAGAATTCTTTTCTCTCCTGTACCACCATCATGTTGTAGACTGAGGTCTAAGCTTATCCTTTGATTAGAGATAAGCTACTGGCAATTGTGACAGAGGCTTTTTAAAACTTTGCTTACCATTTAGGGTGTATTTTCATCTTTAAATAGCTATTAGATACTAGAGAAAAGAATATACAATATTGAATGTTAATATACCCAGGAGTAGTGGTGTAAAGTATTTGCTGTATATCACATGAGAACATGGTGTGAAAACACTTACTGTGGTGCATCAACTACTCCTCTAACCAAGAAGCTGTTTTCAAGATACAACATTGGACTACTCTACACAAGAGGTGGGAATGGAAAAGGACTGACAGGGATGCATGGGTTTGTTTTTTTTCCTACTTGTAACAGTCAAGATTTTGTGAACTTTCACTGTTACACTGAAACACCCTTTTCAATACTTGTAATTAACATGCTAATTTGAAATTGTCATGCTTGTCATCAGTATTAAAACATTGTGCTTGTTTTATGTAGCTGTGTGTTCACGAAGGAATAAATAAGAGTGCATTGCAAAACTTTGTTAAACAGCTAGAGAACATCTAGTCAAAAGGTTTTATTTGGTCACCAGTAACTTTCAATCGTGGCATCAGCTTGTTCTGCTACACCCTGTCTCCCACTGGCCCTCACTGATAGTAATCAACATTTCCTGTAAATTGTGTTAGTGCATGTGCTCACCTGCAAGAAAGTGCATTAGAGAAGTAGCAAGATAGTGAAGTGGAATAGGAAAGTTACTGTTAAAGAGGCAGATACAGGATGGGCAGGAGAAGGGGAAACTAGATGTGGTTTGGGGAGTGACTGGGGGAAGGAAGCTGAGGCAGAAGGATGTCGCAGGAGTTAGGTAGATCAAGAGAAAGGATGTTGAGCAACTGGATGGAGGTTGAAGGTAGAGGGGGAGTCTGGGGTGCAGAGGAAGAAAGTTGGGGCAAGACTGTGTACACATACCTCTGCTTTTTGTGTGGAATGAGAAAGTAATGGGAGGAACAGAGTATGGATGAAAACTGACACAGGAAAAGCCCTGAGGTATGGAGATAAGTTTCTTCAGAGGAAAAGTAGAGCTGTAAGACAACTTGTTTCTAGTTCCTGAGCTAGAAAGAAGCAAATTAAAAACAAGCTGCTCTTAATGTGAGGGCTGCTCCCTGCATACATTCTTAGGCCCTCATTTCATTTGCAAAAAGCCTGAAATAACTAAAAAGACAGTATCAGTACTGCACACAGAAGACAAACCTCTGTTTCACCACTTCACAGTTCATATATCATTTCCTGTCACCACCTTTCCAGGTGGGAGGCTGGAAGAGTATTTTGGAAGTGAGGCTAGAACAATTGCTTGGCAGGCTTGCTTGCAGGAGAAAAGGCAGGTCAGGCTGCAACCTGTCAAGTGACTGGAAATACACTGGTGTTTGTCCCGTTTTGGGATATGTAGCTATTCATTAGCTTTTACAGTGGTTGGTGTGGCCTGCTCAGCTGAAAGCTGTTTGGTTCATTACCTATCTTATGTTCTTTAACTATACTCTACCTTTTTCTTCTGTGGGGAGAGAGGAGAGCTGAGATGGGATGAACAAAGGGCAATTCTGTTGGAGTATCCTTCCTGTCATCAATTTTTACCCTCAGGCTAGCATGAGGTAATACAGATGTGGGATTAGCAATCCAGTCAAATCCACGGATGAGTCTTGATCTTTTCCTTTGTGGTTTAACATTGGAGAGGCTATTTGGTTGGATTTAATTCCTTGATGGGTCTTAAATGAAAGCAGTCAGCTAACTTTAAATATTTGTCCTGAAAGGGGTAGATTCAGTTACCCAGTAAGCATCTTATGGTAAAATAGAGAGTAGTAGTAGATAATGTCATGTTATATGTAGCAGTAGATAATGTTATTTATAGCAGTCTAATTGTTTTATCAAATAAAAAGTGTCATAGCTACATAGAAAACTTGTTCTGTCTGTCCTCTGAATGCCATGTCTGTAGTAAAATGCCACTATCCTTGTATATGGGATAGAAAACAGTGTAACTTGCAGTCAGCAACCAAAACGATAGTTTTAAAGTATTCCAGCATTTATCACATAGGGATTTTCTTTAGGTATCGTATTTCAAACTTCATGGGCTTTGCCAAGCAAGTTACTACGTTTCATCTGTTCTGCCCACAGCTTGTGTTGTGTCCATTGCTTGGCCAGATGATCTCCGCTGTTACTGTGGAGTAGCTCAGGGTAAGGGTGGCCCCTTACTGAATGGATTAAGAAAAGGCAGTATTAGATAACGAGGCTGAATTCCTCTTTCAGTGGGAATGCCTGATTCTTATTCTGCTTGAAAACCTGCCTGAGAAGTTGATGTAGGACCATAAAACATATTTCTGAGCTCTGAGAAGCAAGGGGGGAGCTACTGGTTTGAGATTGTTTTTCAAATCAGTGCTAAGAAGGCAGAAGAGGGATTGTAATTCGTAGTGGTTTGTGGGATTTTTTTTGCTTATTTTAGGAAAAAAACAGAGAAGCTTTTCCTAGATAGCTTTATTTTTTATTTCTTTATAGTTCTCAAGAAAAACAGTGTTTCTGAAATAAAATTGATGGGATCTTTGACTTCATAAATTACTTGTGTGACTTATTCTTCAGGTTACTATCGTACAGAAAGAGATAAGGGGACACAGTATGAACTGTTTTATAAGAAGATGGATGGCATGGAATACAGGCATGTCACATTGTTCCGGCCTTTTGGACCACTCATGAAAGTGAAGAGTGAAACAGTCGATATTTCTAGATCAATCATTAACATTATTGTTCCTCTTGCTGGAAGAACTGAGGCATTTGCACAATTTATGCAAAACTTTAGGTAGGTGTGTTGGACTATCCAGTGAGCTATGTTGCTGACTTTCAGGTTTTTTTCCGTTTTCCAAATGAATTTCTGTTCTGGTGGATTTATGATAGAACTAATGATTCCAACATTGTGTGCAACTGCCTTGGAATGTTTGCAACTGAACCTGTTGTATGGAGAAAATGTTCCTTCTAAATGGATTTAAGAGCTTCTCAAACTACACCAAAACCCCTTTTAGATTAAATTCCAGGGCCATTGTGAACCTGGAAATTGATCTTGAGCATGCTCATTTTTGTACTTATATCCACTTCTGAGCTTCTGTTTCTAAAATAAGGTGTTGGAATGAGGCACACAGTATTGGTACCTTCTAATTCAAATGGGAAAGATGGGGAAAGAAGTGGGAAAACATTTTTCTTTGCTTTCTTTAAAAGCTAGTTGAAGTCTCACCAAAATACTTGTATCTGCTAATGTTTTTTAAAGTACCTGAGGTTTCTGTTGTGTGGCAAGTAATAATACCAGCTCATCTTTATGCTTATAGGGATGTGTGTATTCATCAGGATAAGCGTATTCATCTCACTGTGGTATATTTTGGACAAGATGGACTGTCAGAAGTAAAAAGCATCCTAGAGTCTGTAGCTAGGTAAGTAAGTATATCCAACATCAGTCAATACAGACTATTGATTGGCAGTTAGTGATTTTTGAAAACAAAGAAACAATAAAATAAAGAATTTTATAGGCTGTTACAGGTTGATAAGAAAAGTAAGCTTTACTTGCAGTGAATAATCTTTCATTTGGCATTTCACAGCTTAAGCTGGAAGTGTCCTGTAAACTTTTAGGCAGTGTTTTGAGTTTTCTGTATCTGAAGGCATGCACAACTAAAAATCCAGGCTATAGGCCAAGAAAGACTAACAGCAGTGGCTTTGAGGTTTTCATCTGACAGCACCAAAAATTACAGGAATGAATTTTGCCATAAATATTCAGTCACGTTAACAGACTGTTCAGAATTAATGGCACAATATTTAATTGCTACTGAACTGGGATGCACATTGTGACAGCTCTTTCACTGGAGAATTTATTTTCATGATGAAGAAGAGAAATGACTGGCTGCTGTAGTCAGGGCTGGTGGACTGCTGAGTCTGTCTGGTCAAGAAGTTAAGCTTTGTCCTCTATCCTCTATGTACGATGTAATGGCTCCAGCATGCCCCCTGTATTTACCTTTTTCCATAGAACAGCTTCAGACAAAGGGTGTTTCGTCAGTCATGACTTACAGCAAATAGCATTACAGCAGTTTGGATATAAAATTCCTAAATGTTGCTTTTCTGTCTCCAGAAGAATGGGACAGCTTTGCCCAATTAGGTGAGAAACCTGTCTCGCTTTCAGATTGAGTAGTTGTGTCCATCAGTCTCTAAGGAGTTAGTTCTCTGCCTGAGCTCTTATTCTCTTTCCTGAGCTGGGAGCCTATTAAATTTGTTAGCCAGGAATGAACCTGCAGCCTGCATGTCTCCGTCGTACAACGTGGCACCAAGGCTTTTTTAATGAAATGTATTTGGCAGACTATTGTGTTGCTGGATTAAAATGTCATGGTGAATTGGTCTGTCATGCATAGAAACCTTTAGGTAGCAATGAATTCTTCTGTCTTACTCCTGTAAAGCCACCAAGACATTTAGCTTGCTGAATGCTGGCTTCTTCTGTGTCTGAGGTGCTTTCTGCCCCCTGCTACGCTCGCCACGAGGCTTTCTGTTCTTCTCACCTAAAATTGCGTTCAGTGCAGCAGACTCGCTGTGTCTTTATCTGGGTCTTTACCTTTTTAATGGTGCTGCTCTTGAATATCTTTCCTCTGTATCTTCAAGAAATTGCCCTGCAAAGTGTCTCAGAAGTAGTAGTTTATTTTGCTTGAAGATATTCCCCAGGTGTATTTCCAGCTTCCCTTGCTACACTTTCCTCCTTCTGCAGCAAGTGGGCACATGTGTGGTGCTGGTATGAAATAGTGAGGAAGAAGTAATTTGACTAGGTTATGGTGGCATCAATGTACAAATGAGCTTTTGCCTCATGATTTTGGTGGAGCCAGGACTCTGGCTTTCTTGGTTTGAGCTCCTTGAAGATTTCAGAGGATCAGAGAGGGATATTGTCCTATTAGTGAGGGATTCTTAGTTTGTGGGGACAATTTTCAGATGCCGTCGTAATTTCAGAGAACATTTCAATTCACATCCATTGCCAGAAGGCTTTTTTTAATCTGTCTGAATAATTAAGTGCAAAATTAAGTTATGAAATAAGACTCAGGTTCATCTGTTTGCATTGTCTAAACTCTGATGTTTTAAGAGAGAGAACTAAGTGGAACTGATTCTTTCTGATCCTGATACAGAACTGGATTTTTAAAAATGTCCAAAATGAAATTACTGTAAAATGCTGGAAAAGTATAAAAGTCCTTCCACCCCACACATGGATTTATTTTGAATTTGACTCTGTTTTTCTTTTCAGAGAAACTAACTTCCACAATTACACGCTCGTCTCTTTGAATGAGGAATTTAACCGTGGCCGGGGACTTGACATGGGTGCTAGAGCCTGGGAGAAGGGCGAGGTCCTGATGTTCTTCTGTGACGTTGATGTTTATTTCACAGCTGAGTTCCTCAACAGTTGCCGCTTGAATGCGGAGCCTGGTATGCTCCTTTTAAGTTGCCGTAACTGTGTCTTGTCTTGTTTGGCTTTTAAACTGTTCTGAGTTGAGCACATAGACTAGTTTGAATGGTAGAACCTGTTCAATAGCATGCATCTAGCAAAAGGAAAAATAACTGTGCTTAAAAGAAAATACTATCAAGACTGAGAAATAATTTCTGCCTTAATGTAATGTCTTGAGATAAGAATTCATTGCATTTTTTGCACAATAGATAAGTTTTCACATTTCCTATTGATTTAGCTAAATAAGAAAAAGTCAGACAGTTTAATTTGTAGGAGACTTTGTGTAACAAAACTCTGTGTGAAGTCTTATGGAAGAGGAAGGTTATTTTGTTATACAAAAATCTCCAGCAAGTTGGTTTTATCTTTTCTAGCATTTATACTTGTATGGCCAAGACACGGGTGGTTTGCAGTAAAGCTATACAACGCGTTCCTTACAGAGACTGAGGCAGAGCTAGGGTTCCATGTTTACATCCCAAGCTCTGAAGTTTTCTGACCAGGTTGTCTCAAGTTTATGAAGCTTACTCGTTTTACAAGCTTCTACAAGAAGAAAAATGCTTTCTTGAGTTTTGAACTCTATTCTCATGCACTCTAAGGCCTCCTCCTGTCAAACATATTTTTGTTCTTTTTTTTAATGCTTACTCTTATTACAGATTTGTTGCAGCCAGAAATCTTATTCTTCAAATATCAGTTTGGAATGAATAGATATTTTTCTTCACATAATGAATGGACAAGGGAGACTGCTATAGATCAGATATTTGGATTCTAATTCTTGCTCTTTCTTTTACTTTTGTCTGTGGCTGCACCTCGTGAAATGGGTTGTATAAGTAATTGGGAAAACTTTGGAGAGGAACGCTTTGTGAACTTTCACAAGGCAGGCAGTTTGCAAGACTGCTTGACAGCTTATGCTGACAGTGTGCCACCTCTGCTTCAAGTGAGAGCTGAAGACATCTCACACATGGTCAGAGTTGGTGCCCAAATCAGAATATGGTGTATTCTCATGGGCTATTGCTGATGCCTGTGCACTACTGGCAATGCAAGAGAACCTTGAAAAACATTTGTCAGATTTCTGTAAGAGGTGAAAAATTGGTGTCACAGCATAATCAAGATACTTACCATACTTAATGACCTTGCAGGGCTCATACATGCTGGAAATCACATGCCTTTAAATAAACCTCAGGCTATGCAGAGTGTTATTTGGTCTTGGTTATTTTTATAGCCTAATTGCTTACAATTATTTTAGGGTTTTTTTGCTGTGTCAGCCAATGTGATATTGTGCTATTTTTATTTATATGTATATGTGTATATGTGTATATATTTTTATTTTTTTCCTGTGGGCTCTGCCCCAGAAGATGTTATGGTCTCCCTAAGTGGAAAATTTTAGCGGATAGACTTTATACTTATTGGTTTTCATTAGATGGCTAATAACATTTCACATAAAGAGGAGACTTCTACAGTTTCCTCTTGCCTTCAGAAAGGGGATGGTCATAATAAATAATTACCTTTTGACTTCTAGGAAAGAAGGTTTTTTATCCTGTGGTATTTAGCCTCTATAATCCTGCTATTGTCTATGCCAACCAAGATCTACCACCCCCTGTGGAGCAGCAATTGGTAAGCAGCCTGATTTATTCTGAAGAGAGTTAGTTGTGCCCTGTATTAAAAACTAATTAAGTGTGTTTGGGATATCTTAGAACCTTTGGCAATGTCTAAATATCTAAGCACTTGTATCCATTATAGGCAAAGCACTTGGAAAAGAAGCTTATCAAACAGTACAAAAGTCATATATTCTTAGATAAAACCATAGTTCTACCTAGATTTTAGAAAAACGTGCAACTAATGAAAGGAAGTTGGTAGTTCTGGCCTAATGCTTAATTCTGGTTTTGAAAGACAAGATTTTATCAGGATAGGGGCATTAACTGTACCATGGCAGCAACTGTCTCTTCATTGTGCTCCAGCAGCCAGAGAAGGTGTGAACGAACACTGAACACTTCTTGACAAGCTTTCCTCAATGTAGACTTCTCTTTGTTAACTACCAAACGATAGTTGCAGGGTGAATTCCACGTAAGTCGAGGTAGGCAAGATGTTCGGGGTGTTCATGCTGTATGTAGCTGTCCTACTCATGCAAGTTGTTTTTTACCTCTGCTATCCAACATCCACCAGAATCATCGGTTGTTAGGAAATTAATTACATCTTGCTTTCTGATTGAGAAACACTGCTGCTCAGGGGAGCTTGTAGTGAAAATAAATAAAACCCGCAAACATTCAAGAGAATATGTTCAAGGATAATTTTGTGCTCAGCAGAAAGGAGGAAGGGCTATATTTCTGGCCCAAAGATGGAAGGGCTGCAATTAATGTCCAGCCTTATCCTCTTTTTTAAGAGGTTGTGTAAATGAAATGGAGGTTTTAACAGCTGGAACTTCTGAAGTAGATAAGTTTGGAGGAGAGAAAGGAAAGAGCAACATAGTCTTACTAAAAAAGGAGCACCCCCACCCCAGCCCCCCAAAATAGTTGTTTGCCAGAATACTGCAGAAGTTAGAAGGGAAACTTTTACTTTTGGCCTCAAGTAATCACAGCTGAGAGAAGAGTGAACTTTAGCCTGACAGCTATATTATTTACTTTGAATCCTAACAGCTGTATGATTGCTGACTTCAACCATAAAGCTTACTTTTCTTGTAATATCAAAACAAGAGGGGACAAATGTGGCATTAGAAAATGGGTAGGAATTGGAGTACTGGGAACAGAGGATTTGGCAATAGACTACCAAAAATTTTCTACTTGGTCTGAGCAGATATATAGAGAACAGAGGAGTAGAGTGGCAGAAAGGTAGAAGTGGAAACTGCAAAGAGTAAGTATTTGGAATTGGAGTAAAAATGATGAAGAGAGCAACAGGTAATTAGGTCCACACGTATGCAATATATATGACACAAATATTTGAAGCATTATATGCTGCATCCTGCATTTAGCAAATGATCAGAAGAATTTAGGTTTCTACAAAACCAAGTACAATGTACTTCCTTCATTGTATCTTACATTTCAAAACACTAGCATTTTAAAATTGCAGGTACACAAGAAGGATTCTGGTTTCTGGCGGGATTTTGGCTTTGGGATGACTTGTCAATATCGGACAGACTTTCTGACTGTTGGTAAGATGAAATTAAACTAAATTGTTTTGTAGCAAGGTATTCAAAAGTTGATTCTCTATTCTTATCTAACTTCAAGAAAGTAATACATTTGTCTCATACTATTTTGCTGAGTCCAGCAGTCAGACTTGCTGATTGTCAAGTTTGAACAAAGAGTTAGATTAGTTTTTTAGATTTTGACATGCCATCTGACCAACAGTTGTTAAAAGCCACAACATTTGTTAATATCAACAGCATTTCATTCAGGAACTTCTAAAAATACTTTTCGATTATGTGAAGCAAATTAACCAAGTTCCTGAAGCACATCTCCCAAGTAAACCTCCCATAGAAAATAAATGTTAAAATTCCCTTGTTTTTTAAACTGCTTGAGTAGTAATAGTTGGATATAGCGGTTTAAGGCTTTAGAAATGTACTTTGGCACCCTCTTGTGGCATGCCATTACAACTCACAACAGCCTGATGTACTTCAGTTTAGAAGGCTGTCTTGAAAATAACCTGCCGGAAGTAGATGGTATTATATTGCTTGCCTTAAGTGCTATATAGTTATTTAATGCAGCCTGATTTCTAGTAGCAGTCATATTGCCATGTGTATGTTATGTGCTAAATGAAAATGACAGAATTCTAGAGTTTTTCATTTGTGCGTCAGTCTGGATTGATTTTTCACTATGGTCCTGGTAAGGCAAGAGAGAACTTAAAATGGTGGAATTGGATTCCTTCTCTTAATCCAACGTTTTGAGTTGCGATCTATGGAGTAATTGCTGGCATTCATAGAGAAGGCTTTTTCATATGGTGCATGACTGCTTCATTATCCAGATGCTAAAATCCATTGTGATTGCTAAAAATAACAGAAAAGCATACGCAGTAAGGTTTGCTTACCACTTGCTGCAGCTGTCACATGGTATGTCACGCATAATGCGATTTGGAGACTGTTGTAAGAGACTGCTTGATGCCAGCAGTGCATGATCTATGTCCTAGGCAGTTTCCACCACAAAGAATGCAGTATGCTTGAAGCTTCTCTCCCTCAATTTGCCATGCTTTGACATGGAGTAGTTACAGTTAGCTGCTTCAGAATTTCTGGTATGTCATATAAGATTCCTTAATACGTTACACAAGGACTGTTGTTTTTTTTGCCTTAGATCTAGCTTTTATACCAAAATAATATTTTCTGATGTTGTTTTATAGGGGGGTTTGACTTGGAAGTGAAAGGCTGGGGCGGTGAAGATGTTCACCTTTACAGGAAGTACTTGCATGGTGACCTTATTGTGGTGAGGACACCAGTCCCCGGTCTCTTCCACCTCTGGCATGAGAAACATTGTGCAGACGAACTGACTCCGGAGCAGTATCGCATGTGTATCCAATCCAAAGCCATGAACGAAGCATCTCACTCGCACCTTGGCATGCTGGTCTTCAGGGAGGAGATTGAGACTCATCTCCGTAAACAGGCTTATAGGACTAACAGCGAAGCAGTGGGTTAAATGAAGCCCCGCGGCAGGGTGAAGATGACGACTTCAAATTCACAATGAACCAGCATCATTTTACAGCCTTAATTCAGCTTAAAAATGCAGTGCCTCTCTTTTTCAGTGAAGAAGAGTTTAGGGTTTTTTTGGTTCTTGTTTCTGTTTTCTGAGTAATTCTTTGATTGATATGCTATTACCTACATATCTTACCAGTTCAAGCACCTGAAATAAGAATCCAGGAAGCTTATATAGTTCAAGGAAAGTGTCTTCAGTACTGACTGGAAAAACACATCAGTGGAATGTACAACTCAACACTTTTCCACATAGTACATTGTGTTTCTTATATCTGCATTATTTTATGGATTAAATTAAATAATCTTTTGTGTTGTCTGCAGAATATTTTCAGTCTTGTATGACTCACTGCACTGTACCTTTAGAGGGATGCTCTATTTACATTCCATTGTAGAAACAAGAGGAAGGTGTGGAATGAGAAAAGTGTGAAAAAATCTCACTGCAAAAGGTATACAAGATATGCTGATTGGTATGCTAACTCTTCAGGTTGCTGACTTCAGTAGCTTGGTGCTGTATTTCCTGTATTAACAGACATTGACATTGTTGAATATGGAATAATTTATGTGAAAGGGGGAAAAATTAAAATCTTTTAAAGTGAATTTTTAAAGCATTTAATGTAGTTTCACATTGTAAAAGAGACACCACTTTCCCGTCTTGGTGATGGGTCAAGCAGGTTGGGAACATTCCGGTTTTATTTCTGGGTCTAGTCTTTTACCACAGTAGACACTGTGTCTTAGGCTCTTTTATAAACTGAGCTGTGCTGGTAAACAAACTCGGTTGCTTAAGGATATTTGGCCTCACTACACCTTCTTGAAAGGTCCTGCCTGTACCTCTCAGCCTTAAAGTTGAGAAACTGTCTTTCATTTCAATACATATTTGTTAGTGGTCCACTTGCTGCTATGCCGTTATCGTCCCTTTGCTTTCTTTCCCTTCGTCTGGCATTTCCCTGGCATGTTTTTAGAAGGCAGTCATAGACTGTTAGTTGTTCCACTAGATGGAAAAAGCAAGTGCTGTTACAGTCTTTCTTCACAGGATACTCTCCATTCCACTGATAATCCTAGTAGCCTTATTCTTCACTGTTTCAGTTTGAATTAATGGTTTTTGAGCAGGCATGAACAGAGTTACACGTAGTGTTTCATGTATGGTCTCATTAGTGCCTTGTACAATGGCACTGCTATTTCCCTACTTTTCTTTTGGATATTTCAGGGTACATAAACAGTTGAAATGCAGGCAGGGCATTTTTCTCCATGTTGTCTTATATGCTATCATGTGGCATGCCTCTCTTTTGTATCTTTGTTTTTAAAATGAGTGCTGAGGATTCTAAATTCAGTGGAGACCATGCAAATGGTTCAACCACTGAATTAGCAGTTAGCTGAGAGAAGGGTTTTCAACTAATTAAGATCTGTTTATCAATTCAGTTTGTTTCAAGAATTCTGAAGGCAATTAAGAGATTTAAGTGTTTGATTTCTGAATAGCAGATATGCTGTGCAAATAGTTCTGGGCACTGATCCTTTTTACATGTACATAAAATTTGCCTTTATGTAACTTATTGTGGAGAACAGTGTACTGTATTGTACTTAAAGTGGAGGGAATGCATTGCAAGACTTCTTGCAAATGATATTCTCTGTAAATAAATTGAATGTCTGCATTTTAGAATTTGTTTTAAGTTGTTTCATTGAAATAATTTTTTTACGATAATACTTTACAAGGTGGAGGACACGCCAGATTCAAATAACAATATTTGTAGCAAAAGCTCAACTAGCTATTTATTGCATCTCAAGTGAATATTCAGACAAGTTATGAAAGTCTAGAGTCAGTTCCCCAGACAACTTAAATTTATACCAGATGTTATTTTGTTCTTGGGAAATCACCATTTGGGGCACATCCTTTGGACTCCTTCCCACTACTTTAAGATACTGTGGTGATTCCTAACAAAACGATAAGATAGTGAGGAAGTTAAAAGAAAATATTTTATACATAGGCACGAAGACTTGGGTAAAGATGTAAGCAGACCATTTCCTGAGACCCCAGCCCTTAAAACTTCAGCTGCTATTGCTGTCCTGGCACCATTGCACAAGAGTAAGCATCAAAAATGCATCTTGCAGCACTGCTGCTGGCGCACGCTGGAGTGAATGCCAAGGTCCTACAGAAGTGTTGAGTACTGCTGCAGCTCAGCTCTTACCATCCAGCCACTGCCTCAAAAGACTTCCGTTGTCCTAGTTCAGAGGTTTGGCACCCAGCAGACTGTCGATGCTTCTACTGTTTTCTGCCAGGTAGTTGTGCTCATCACAGATGACGTTGTTCTCCTTCCTTATTTCAGCCATTTGTCTGCATCTGTAGATCAAAAATGGTCTGCAGCATCGAAACTGCAATGCAGTGAAGGAAGTCTGGAACTGAATGGAGTCCACAGGAACTTGGAAGCTTTTTTTTCCCATTCTTCATCCCAAAATGTGGAAGTCAATGCATGAGAGTTAAAAGGAAGTCAGAACTCTTGGAACTAGTTAATGTTAGGGCTGGCTGTAGGCACAAGTAGCCAAAGTGACTGATTATTTGAGGACTCCTGAACTTTTCAGGGCCCTACAGGCCTGGATTTCCTCTTCCCCACAATTGGCTCTGCTCCCTGCAAGAGCTGCCTGGGTAAGACCACGCTGCTGTGGCACGCGCAGGGTGGGCAGCTCATTAAGAGCACAGGCGGCCATGGTCTGCTTGTGCTGCGTTATGAAAGTCGAAGATGCTGATATGGGCTGTGTGCTATGGTAAGTCATTGCAAGTGCCTTGCAGTACAACGGTGGTAATGAGAAGTACAATTTTAAGCATAGAACGTCCTCAGATTTTGCTACTGCATAATAATGGTTCAATGCACACACCTCACAAAGTGATGATGTCTTTTATTCTGCGAAGATGATTTTACTACTGGGAATCAATCTGTAGAACGCTTACAGCAGGAAAATATTCCATTCTAATAGTGCTTTGCAGTTTATGGGATGGCTTATTAACAACTTTGACATCAGAAATTGAATCAGTTACTTGAAAGCTGTTATTCATGACTTTAAACTTGCACTTCCAGGTAATTATTACTAATCATGCATACCTCATGAATTATTTCACTTTACCTACTAAATTTTCTCTAAACTATTATTTAGATTAGGTTAAAAATCATAAATAACCACCTTCAATTTGTTGCTTTTATTTAAATGCAAAAGTCTTTTTTTTTTTTTTTAATGTTCAAGTATTTCAACTTTTGCTCTCAGGGTTGGTTGTGGGCCTTGAGTATTTACTTTTAAAAGATGTCAGAAGTGAGAGTTTTAAATTCATGATGATTGACCCTCAATGAATTAACAGGTATTTTCAGAAAATAGGATGCAATGTTTTCCTGTAAGTAAGGCCCTCACTGAACGGAGTTAATTGATGAATATTATCCCAATGGATTATTTTGTCTATTTTAGCAGGGATTCTCCAGAAGAGAACAGGATGCCTTATATATCTCTGCATATAACGCATTCAAGATAGGTAGGGAAAAGCTTGAGAAATACCAATGACAGAATGGTACTGCTCCAAAAGGTACTCAAAATTGCACAAATACATGGTAAGATCAGCACATGCCCGCTGCTTTCCTGCTTTTCATCTGCCTTTGGCTATGAGTTTTTCTGTTTCCATAGAAGCTCCCTGACAAAAAGTCCTCTCGAGGCCTTTCTTCCCTCTTCGCTTTTCGTTCTTCTCTCCTGAGCCCTGATTAAATGCATGGGTAGAGTCAAGTTCTGGGTTCAAATTCTGCAGTTGTTGCCAGTTTCCACTGCAGCGCCCAAAGCTGACTAAGCGAGTGTCGGCTCCAAAGGGCTCTCCGCGCCCCCTTCCCAGCCTTTCCTCCGCTCGGCTCTGCTCCCCGGCCCGGCCTTGTCCCTCCCGGGGCTGCGCAGGGCGCGGGGCACATCCGCGGCCCCGCGGGCAGCCGGCGCGGGGACCCCGGGGCGGCGCTGGCGCTGGCTCCAGCCTGCGCCTTCCAGGCGCCGGCGGGGACCCCGGGGCGCTGCTTTGCTCTCCCTCTCTTCTACTCTAACGGGAGGCGTGAAATTCGGTCACTTGAAGGAGAAGTTAAGCCTCAGGCGTGTCTCCGCCTGCAGAATAAGCTCAGTAACGTGACTATTAAGGCTTCGGTGTGGATAACGAGCTCTCTTTATCGGCAGTTAGCTGCGCTCGGACCCTGCGCAAAAGCGAAAACCCCCTAGCGCGGAGGGCTGAGGCCCTGAGGGCGGAGCACAGGGAATTCCTTGTGGAAAGGGGAATAGGCCTTTTTGAACACTGTACCTGGGTTGCTGCTGACTCTTACAAACACAAGGTCACGCGATAAAGAAAAACAGCGTTTTGCAGATGGAGCATCGGTGGCTCGGGCCTTGGCCTAGCTGTGTGACGTTAACTCCCGAGCAGCCGACGGCGTCCGCGTTTAACGGGAGGCGGCAGGCAGCAGGCGGCAGCGGGAGCTTCGGGGCTGCCTCACTTCCGAGCCGTCGGAAAAAGGGGTTTTTACCCGCACTTCGCCTGGAGTGACGGTGCTGGAGCCGGAGCTGGCTCCCGCTCTCCCGGGGCGCGTGCTCTGCCCGGCTCGGCGAGCGAAGCAGTGCGGCCTGCTCGGCCTCACGGCCACCGGAGCACTGGAAGGATAATTGAAAATATTATGCTTTAGACTCTGAATGAGCTCTCTGCCCACATGAAGTGCTCAGGTTACACGTCTGGGCGTCAAGCTATGTGATATTTTGACAGATGCTGTTTGTATAATATGCTGTTTTCCTTTTTTTGAGCTGCAGGCCCAGTATAAAAAGCCAGCTGTGTTTTCCTTGAGGAGTCATTGCTTTTAGTGTTAGAGCAGCAAATATAGTGATGTTTGAATAGGAGCATGCTTCACTGAACTAAGATAAAATCTAACTTTTTTTAGCTGTTTTATGCCTTAATTATAACTTTTCTCCAAGGAACTTGCATCTGTGGAGGAAAGTATTCTTGGTTAGAGAAGTCAAAATGAGACCAGCTCAGGTCACACTTTTTTATTAGATGCTTCATAGGAATGAATTCAGGTTGTGCTTTAGTGTATACTTGAATTCATTTAAAAATATGCCAGTCAGTGGGACTAGAAGATAATGGTTTTGAGAATCAGAAAATATAAGTGGAAAAAGTACATGGAAATACTTTGTCCTGGATCCACTGCATTCAGGAGAAAATACTTAGGTTGCTTTTACTGTTTTTTTCGTTCCATAAAACCCTTTCCTTTGTGAACTGTGAGATGAACCTGCCATCCAACCTAGGGACTCTTCCTGAACCTTCTCTGCAGCCTGGTTAAATTGTCTGGATGTTTAGCACTTCGCAGTATTTAAAACTGGAGACTGGGATGAGGGGGCAAAGAGGAGTCGTGGATCAGCCCTGAATTCTCGTTATGCAGTGCCGGCAGGCGTCTAAACTACAGTTCTTAATGCACGCTGGAGTACTAATTTTAAAATAAACAGCTTTTTTGCTTTGTCAGACTAAATGGATGTCAGTCTCTAAATGAAAGGGAAAGAAGTTCAAATAGTGTTTAAATGGTGATTCGGCATGAAGGTAGTCACTCATTGACTACTGCAATGGTAGAAAGCTCTTTGCCTAGAGAAGCTTGCTTAGCTCCAGCCTGCCCACGGTGCTTTCGCTACCTTTATGATCCCCCAAAAAAGTAAAAAAGAGCTGAGTCGCTGGAGCTTGACGTCGCTGTGAAGCTCAGCGAAGCACATTGGGTGCAGCGGTGTTCGGTTTACGCTGCCAGGATGCTCGCTTGCCCCGCTGCTAGGCCTGACTGCCAAGCACGGGTGTCAGCCTGAGCATCGCGGCTTTGTTCTTAGCAGCAAAAGCTTTACTGGAGAAGCAAACAGGATAAAATGCTTCTCGTGGCTGCACCAGCTCTGCCTGAACTGCTGGAGCTCCCACCGCTGTTCTTTACCGGTGGTGGTGAGCAGCAGGTGGGACCAGGCACCAGCTGGCCGCAGGTGCTGCAACCCTTGGCTAACGGAGAGGAGTGACACCGGCCACAGCTGCGCTGCGTTTCAGCTCCACGACCACCGGCCGTGGGGTGAGTAGGGCCAGCTGGGAGAGCCAGGTCCCCTTCCCACGAGGGGCCCCTGGAGCTGCTGGCTGTCCTCTGTCTGCGCCTGGAGCCAGCAAAAGGAGTTTCTCCTGCTCCTCTCCCAGGTAATGCGCTCTCTCTCTCCTTGGGGGTTAAAATAATGCAAATGTTTTCTTGCCTTTCCGGGAGGTACTACTCTTAGATTGCACCAAACGGGGTGAAGTCATATTTTTAGTAAGAAATCTTATGTGCTCCTGCAAAGCAGTTGATGGTTAAAGACACCTTGTACTGAGTTCAAGGACTAGCTGTCCTGGTTTGTATCTCTGTGGCATTGCTGTGTGACAAACTGTATTTTTTAATAATAAGGTAGACTGCTGAATAAATCCATTTTATGTTTAAGTCTCAATGTTTGCATAAGGCTGTATTAAAACACAGCCCTGTTTTGGCCAGCTTAGCCATGTCCTGAGATGGAAGTGAGATAAGTCACTCTTAAGTTGAAGTACGGTGCCCAAATAGGAGGTTGCAGTGATTTAACTGGTTTGCTTGGGCAGCTGTAAATCTGTGTGTGCTGTAGATGAGTTTTTCAAAGGGAGCATTTTAACCCCGGCAATGCCAGCATGGCCTCTCGACTCTGGGCCTCTGATGCCCCGTGTGACCCTGCAGGGGCTCTGGCCTCGTGTCTCTTCCAAGCTTTCACTCCAACGCTTATAAAAAGCCTTTGCTGATGCAAATGAACTTAGTTAAAAGATACCAAAACGTACATCATTTTCCTCCCTCGGCGACCGCTTTGCGCAGCGCACCTGAATTGCACGTGGAGCAGGACGTAGCCCGTTCCTGCCGCCGGCGGTGCCAGAGCTTCGTCGTCTTGTGGCTGTGACGGTGATGCTGTCGAGCTTCAAAATTACAACCACCAAGAGCTGGTTTTTTTGGGGTTTGGTTGTCATCCACGCGCCCATGCGGTGGCGCACGTGCTCTTTGCTATTTCGTAGGCCGTCCACGTACTTTGGCTTAAAAAGCCCTTTTAAAAAAAACCCTGTAACCGGAGTAAAACAAGATCCCCGTGACCGAAGGGGGAGGCCGTGACACGGGGTGGCCCCGCAAGGAGCAGCCCCGCGCGGAGGAAGCGCCTGGGGCCGCGGGAGCCCCCGCGCACGGTGGCGGCGGCGGTTTCGGCCTCTCCCCGACGCGGCTCCTCGCGCCTGTGCTGCGAACCGGGGGAAGTCAGCTTAGACTGGCTAAAGGGATGGTTTGGGAGTTAATAAAATGTATTTGCAGCAGGTGAGCTACCAAAGTTTGGTCCCCGCGAGTCCTGGTTTAGGCTATGGCCAACTGATGCTTCCCAGCCCTGGTCTTGCCTTGACGCGTTTCATTAACGAGCCGGCCTTGCCCCAGCGGCCGCCGGCGTGCGCGAGAGGTGCCTGGAGAGGTGCCCGGACGCGCGTTCGCAGGGTAGGAGCGGCGTGCAGCTGCCCAGCACCGTGCTGCATGCGCTGCTGGCGGTCATCAGCCGTACCAACGTTGAAAAAACAGCGGAAAAACCTCTGCACCTCTAAAAATTGCCAGCCTGCCCACTTACAGCTGGCCGGCTGCGTCTGGCTGCCGCTGTCCTCCCCTCTCCCGAAAACTGGGGCACGTAAGGCATTTCGTATCTTAAAAAAAGAAACAAAAGCTCTAGGCTAGTTTCTGGGGGGGGGGTTATAGTTTCGTTTCGGTTTGGTTTCAGTCCAAGCACGAGGCCCCCGTTCCCGGCACCGGTGCGAGTGGGGTGGCGGGTGTGCAGGGGCGAGTGGGGGCCGGGGTTGCTGCCCCCCTGGGGGTCGGTTCCTTTCCCCCTTTTGGAAGGAGACAGTTGGCGACAGAGGAGACCTTTCCTAAATAATTCCTGTTCCAAACGTTAGCTCCTTTTCCAAGAGAACAGGAATTCCCCTGATTGCTGCGGTTGCCTTCGAGGTCGTCGTCCGTGACCGAGCTTAGTAGGGAGAGCCGGTTTCGCGCCTTGCGGACCCCGAGCACTGCATTAGCAGCGACCTGGCCCCGAGCGTGCTCCCCGCAGCCGACGGTCTCCTTTGGCCTTGCGACAGCAGTATATGGCAGAGCTGCTGGTGTGCGCTTGTTTTTTTTTGTTTTTTTTGTTTTTAATAAGAAAATGAAGTTCTTTGGTACATTCTCGTTGCACGGTGAAATATATTGTACTTCAATTCTTTACTAAAATTTGACTTGGGGGGGACAGGATGGGTGGTAGTATCTTGTTTGAATTGAATGCGAACAACTGAATATAGTTTAAATATTAAACCAGTTAAAAGGAAACTCTGGATGTGGAGCACTGATGGATAGCACGACTCGCTGAATTTATTGCACCCCAGATCCAGGAGAGGTCTTAAAGTGCTTCTGTGGCAGTGATTAAAAGGATGTTTTAAAGCACTGTTCTCTCTGTGTGAAGGGATCCTGCTGGATCCCATTACGGTTCTGTCGCCAGACAAACAGCACTATATTAATCTTCAGACAAAGTTCAGCAGCTATCTTAATCTAAAGATATAGATGAAAATAGAAATATTGGGAACAAATTTGTACTAATTTTAAAGTTCCTTCCCTCTTGATCCAGATAAGGCAGGAATCTTTGAATCCAGTGGTTTGGTTTGTATTTGCTTTTAGTTTTCTTTCAGTTCTGTAAAATAGTCTTTTTACAGCGTTTTACATTGAGTTGGGGAAGTGACAGCTTCAGTCCTCAGCATGTTGACAGCTTGGGCTTGACAGCCTGCTTTCAAGTACCTGTATACTGGTTTTACAAAATTGTCCCTTTTACAGAACTTGTATATGAAAAGTATCTTTTATTACTTGTCAGAAGCCTAAGTATTCTTAATATCATAAGGTATGTATCCTAGTAGATCAGAAATAGTATATTTATTGGCTTAATATTTTAAAATGAATGCTGCGTTCTCTGGTTGTCCGAATTTCTTCCTCATCATCTCTTGGAGAGGCAGAACATATACCTGAGACTATGCTGGCAACCCTGCAAGACACAGAACTCGATTGCTTTTTAATCTTGCATTGTGAAAATTCACTAATAACCCAGTTATTTTGCATCAAGTAACCGCAAGATAGATGTGTGCAGGAGCCAAGTGTGGTGTCAAGAAACCACAAAACTGGCGACATTAGAAATTGCTTACAATGTCATAAACCTTGGAAACATTTATATACTTTACTGTTCTGAATAATCTCACAGAAATGGCTGTGCTTCAGATTGTACCCCAAACTACTGCGGAAATATACCCCCAAATCTTGTTTCTCTCTCTTCCAAAGCTGTAGGCCTGCCTCGAGGAGGGGGTGGGTGTGCATTCGCGGTGCGGAGGGAAGATGCCCCCGGGGGAAGCGGCACATGAGCAGCTCTGCAGCATCAGGGAAGCAGTGCCGGTGCCCTGCAGAGATGTGCCGAAACCCCAAAGCGCAGCCAGTTATCTCTGCCTTGCCAGTGATGAGTGTGGGAGGAAAGATGTGAAAAGAGCTATTGTGAGTACTTGCATGCTCACTGGTCTGGAAACTTCCTAGATAGCATGCGCGGCTGGCTTAGGATAATGTCTTTCTGTAGTTTGATTTTCTGTGGGCAAGTATCTCACTGTCCACATGGCCCTAGCTAATGGCTGCGAGAGCCAGAAGACAGAACTGTTTCTCTGAGTGCTGTTCACAGGATACGTTTCGGACTGAGGAAGGACCTGTGTCTGCATATGTCCTCTGAAGAATTACTAACAAGTCAGCTGAATTTTGCTATGTGGGGGTTATTTGCTGGAAAAAAAAAGCTGTTTCTTGGGAGCTATTAACTTTATAAATCAAGTTGCTGCTAATATCACTAAAAATATCTTACTGGCACTGAGTTACTGCTTGTTGCAGTTGCATTGTATTTTAATGGCAGTGAAGTGTCTGGAAAGCGATTTTATTGTTTACTCTCATGCCTGTGTAAATAGCTAATTTATCCTAATGACTGGATGGGACATAATTGAAAGTGAGTTTTCAAGTATGTAATATGCATGTTAATTATGCACATGAACTGGCCATCAGGAGGACTCTTGTCTGCTAGATCCTCTTAATACTGGTAAACATCATTATCTTTCCTAATGAGCCATGATGACTGAAAGTTGTACTGTTCTGCTCTAAGTGTTGTGGACGCCTTGTTACCAAAACAATCCTCCCTGAGTGTTTTAAACAGAAAAATAATGCTCGTGTGACCTCCAGAGCTCTGCAACTGCAAGGTCTAGCATTTTGTATGGCTTATGTCACTGGGAAAGGAGGTCGTGTGGGTAGGCCTGGGACCGTGCATTAGGAAAGCTGGATTCGCATTGAAGGTCAGTGCTTGCTTTACTTCCAGGGTGACCTTGGAGAAGTGGCTTGGCTTTAGGGCAGTGAAGAATGGTAATGGTTGCAAGAGCCTTCTGCTGTCCCAGAGTGTTGAAATGCCACCAGCATAGTGCTACGGAAACCCTACATGGAGCTAAGGCCAGCAAACACTTCCATGCTTTCTTGTTAACAAGATAAATATGTGGGAGAAAAACTGAAACTTAACTTTTAGGATATATAAAATGTTTTACACAGTGGAATTGCTGCTCATTTTCATTGTGAGAGTGAAATTATTCCTTAGCAGACACACTGTATCGAATTCAAAAAATACTATTATACAGATAGCACATTACAAGTGGCAGCATATTGTTGGGTTAGTATTGTGCTTGCTTTTGTTTGAAGATACTAAAATATTTCATAATGTGTCTTATAAGTGAGGATTTAAATTTAGGTAACCAGTTGGTTCATCAAAATTGTATTATATTCTACAGTTGGCTTGTTCACCCCATTCAGCCACTTGTTTGTGGCTTGATCACTTTGCAAGTGAAAAATAACCACAGAAAAAGTTTAGCCTGGTTGAAGCAACTTTTTTTTTTTTTATTAATGCAAGCACATCCAGTCAAACACAGAATATCCTGCTTTATGGTACAGCTTTATATTTAGCATTTCAGCTCAGAATAGCAAAACACAGATTTAAGGAATGTATCAAACTGAGGGAAGAAAAATAAAAAGGAACCAATGTAGATACTGCATTGATTTCAAGTATATACTAGGACTGATTGACCAGTGAAGTGCACATTCATGTGAAAGCTTTTTTATACATTTACAGAAAGAGTTCTAAAATTGCATTTCAAATATATATTTTTTCTTAAATTTTAAGCATCCCTTTTAAATTTCAGTTACATAAACAAAGCTGATATACAATCCCTTTTATAGTGTCTGACAATGTTACTAGCTAGAACATCTCTGAAAGTGCAAAACACTGTAATAATACAGTATAAATATTCTTACTCTAATCCAGGGCTGAAGGTCAGTACTTCAGCACAGGAGAAATAGCAGCAGATCACAAGAAATATCCCCTCTCCTTTTCTGGGCTGTTCTTGTTAACAGTTAGTATTCCTTCTGCTTTTTCATGGCATTTATCTAACGTTTTTGTTTGTTTCTCTTTGATTTCAGTTCTATGGGAATAGCAAAATGTCCCCCCCCCTTCTTTACCCCAGCTTACTGTTCTTATTTTAAGTGTTTGTCAAGGAAGAAAAAAATCAGGCCGAGAGGGAACGCTCTTTTATTTTCATTCTGCTACAGGGCCAACACAGCAAACGATTACTGCATGGTGAATGCAAATGCTACATGAAACCAATGGGACTGCTCATGGTTGTAGGCATTCAGTGAGAAGAGTCTACCGGACTGGAAAGAACCAGACCCTTGGTCCAGCTAGTCTTGCCCCCTGCCTTCAACAGAAGGCAGAATAAGATGTATTAGAAGAGGGCTGCAACCCACCTACTCAAAATTGACAGTTTTTAAAGAAGCTTGCACAGAGGTCCTTTGTGAGGCCCTAGTGGAGAGGCAGTGACCCATTTCAAGCTTTAGAGGGCTTTGAAAAAAATTCTTCTCTGATATAACTGTCTGGATCAACTATTTTTGTAAATATCCAGCCCTGAAGCCATAAGAGAACAGTTTTTGGAAAGGATAGTGGATATTCATGGGTAGTAGTTCATTAAACAAAACAGTTTTTAATTTGAGCTTATTGTCTTTTTTCCTAACTCGGAGATCAAGGGAGAAAGAAAGTTCTGAAATGTGTAATTTTTTCTGGAGATGGAGAGCTTACATCTTAATATAAGATTCTCAGTTATGCTTGCTATGATAGCCAAATTAGTCATAACCTCAAGGTTAAAAGGAGAAATTAGACACCGGGTTTACAGATCATCTCTAATTTTGATACTGTCCTGGGTTCGAAGGCTTGATCTAATTCCTCTGGTGTTTTCCCATAGATTTCAATGTTTTGGCCCCCACTTTTAATCAGGGCTTTTAGAATACTAGAATATGCTTATGATGTAAGTTGTTCTTTGTTTTAATTGTCTGTTAGCGTAGAGTAGCATTTTCAAAGGAATCAAGGCAATTAAAGGCCTAATTCAGTGGAGATGGAGTATTCAACTCTTTCTAAGCTTCTTTGGAAATCTTAGCCTTAGCTTCAAATTTGACATCTGAGTTTAGTTCCCTTTCCTTAACCCATGCATGATTTTTTTGCAAACAACTTTTTGGAGAATAAAACGCATCAAATCCATTTTGCAGAGATAATCTAGGTTAGACATCCTTCTCTTAATTAAAAAAAAAAAATCCCTGATTTTAGAAAAGGAAAACACAAATTATTCTGACAACCAGAACTTAAAGGATAGTTCCTAGGAGTATTAACTGAGGCATGCGTGCATCTTCACACACGCACACACACATACATGCACACAAACGCACATCCTCCAGCAGTTACCCTATCTTACCTTTTTAAATCACGTAACAAAAATATGTTTGCTGCACCGTCAATGTTATAGGCAGGTATACTCTACTTCATGTGCCATACCCTCCATTTTATTTAAAAAGTACATTGTAGCTGGTTTTGAGACATCCATATTTTTATTTTCTTTGCTTCCAGTCCAGCATAATAGAAGGTACACTAAACAATTCCAGTACCTTGTAAGGCACTATCTTCTGATGTAGGAGAGGGACATTCTTACTGCAGATGTCTAAGGCCTTGACTCCACAAACACTTAATCATGCATATGAACAGCCTCACTGATTTGAATGAGATCCTTCACTTCAAAGCCAAGGAAATGTATTGAGTGTTCTGTAGGTTATTGGTCCAATGGAGTATTTAACCTGAACGCTAGCTGTAGCTGGGATGTATGTTTTAATTTTTTTTTGGAAGTAATAAAAAATAAAAATTTGGATGCTGATAGAATAAAACCTCCCCAGGGATACCACCTCCCATGATACACTTCATCTCTGAGAACAGGGCCCTGCCCTTGTATTAAAATAAAAACCCCAAACCCTTCACTTAAGTGCCTTAAGGTTGACATGTGAAATATTTACCATGTTTTATTCATAAAAGGTACTATATATACAAAACAGACCTCAGCCAGTGAGGTCTTTCTTAGCTCAACCCAAGTCTTTCAGGTTTTAAAAACGTGTTCTTTCTGTGTGCTTCAAAGTCTGCAGATCAGATCTCAAAATCTCAGGCTCTATTAAGCAGAGTTGTCCTAGAAAAAAGAAGTAATAAATAACTGAAATTATTCTTTCTATCATAACAAAAAGTTTTATAGTTTTGGTAAAGGTTGGCAACTGTACATATGTTGTATCAGTAGCTGGAAGTCTTTCTTCAAGGGACAGATTTTTTTCAACTGCTATAAACTGAAATACTCCTGTGAATTCCAATAAAGATGCTGACTTAATATGAAAAGAAAATTTAACCTTCCTAACATTGCTTCAGGTCTCATAGGATGTGCTCAGGTAAATAAAGTACCTTCCTCGTCATCCTTACTGTTGCTTGATGAACAGCACTGGATTTAATATAAGGTACATTGTTTTCCATAGGTGTCATAACTAAAAAGCTTAAGTGAACTTCCTAAGAAACACTGGGATCATTGTCTCTTCTAGTATAATATAGTCATAATGTGGCTCAGCTGTAGCTCTGGACACATCAGCTTTGGTCTTTCTTCAGCTGGTACTGATATGTCAAATCTAAATGTTTAACATGGCTTACAAAGGTCTAAATTTCTCTTTCTGTGTTGGTCTGAGTATTAGGAGAGCCCTGTTCTTAATTAACTGATCTCATCATGCACACAGAAGGGTTGCTTCCCCCTCTAAAGCAGCGAGGAGGAGTCATTCCTCCCTTAAAAGTAGACTGAAAATGAGGGCGTTCATATCAGGATTTCATCCCTTTAGAAGATCTGTAATTACTTGGGTATGATGCATAATAGCACCTTCTCACTATCTCTATATATTTTATTCTCGTGAGAAAAGTATTTCTGTAAACTGCTACAAAGGGGGACTGTTCTGTTGTATTTGATGGCCTAAACAAAGCATATTCTCTTTAGTAGTCCAAGTAGTGATCTTATAGTCTGAACTGGCTGGAAAAGCTCTTTCAAAATCTAAGCTCTACTGCATTTTTTCAAATTTGAGTTTTGGAAGGGGAAAAAAGTAGAAACCCAACATAGAATAGACTATGAATAGACTTCATACCTGAGTGTTTTCCAGCTGTCTTTTTCCATGTGATTTTCTGGACCTTCACTTTCAAAGGATGCAATAAACAGAGCTAGGCAATAAAATAAGAACAATCAGATATACGGGTTCTTTAACTTAAAATAGTAATTCTAATATAGCAGGTACAGTTTAACAGATGTGAATAATGAAGTTTGTTATCCTCATTTGAAGCCAATGTGAGAAGTGGTAATACGCACTTCTCAGATACTTTTCTTGCATGTTAATTCTTTCATCTCCATGCTCTATGTCTGCACTTAAACAACTGGAAAGACTCGCTATAATATTCAATAAGGGACTTTACCTTCTTCACTGTAAATGGGTGCCGTGAGTAGATAACTCTGGATCTTCTTGTCCTTTTCAAAAGGGCACTCGACCTGCTTCCATGTCATGAAATCATGAATCTGTCTTGAAATTTCCCAGAATTTCTGTATGAGGCAATTAAAAGAATATTATTACAATCATAGTTGTTTTCTTTTTCAAATACTAGTTCTTCGGTTTTAATTTCAGGGCCCCTCTATCTTGCCCTCATTTGTGCTTCTGCTCTTAATATCCCTTAATCCATCTTCTTCCTTGTTATCCTTTCTTCTTATTGCTTCCTTCATCTCCTTCTCTTGTTCCTAGTTCCTCATCTTCTGTTAGTCTCTCAAATTTACAACAGAGTCCACTCACTAGTTCTTTTGCATTCAATTCTTTTGCAGTCATCAACCTTTTTCTAATATACAATAGACTAAAGGAGAATAAAATGCTGTTGGCCCGTTTTATGTCTTACCTCTACATTAACCTGCAAGTGGAACTGGTCAGGAAATGTTTTTCATTAATTTTACTTTTTACATTTCCAACTTTGAACTTAAATGAAATATGACACACCTGACTGTGCGTCATAAAGCACTTTTAATATTCAAGAAATAATCAAAGTAATGTATAGAACTGTAGATATTGTTCCTTCCTAGGATTTTAGGAAGTATATAACTATTTAGGGTTTGTTTTGTGTATTTTGCCCCTCATGATCTTAATAAAGGCAAAATTTCGAAAGGATGTTGACACGCTGTGGTCCCTTGAACATGCCTGCTTATTAATCAGGGAGAAAGAACCCAAAATTAGTAGAAATCTTGCTCAAGAAATCTACCCTTTTCAAACTGGACTCACAAGCAGGCATTCAGGAGTTAAGTGCTATTTTTAATGAAAGTCAGTGTTGTCCACTTGAGGAAAAACCTGGCTTGTTCCCAGTACTGAAAAGAAATCCTGCATTTTCTTGTTATATGTGCAAGACCAAATACAACTAGGTTACAGGCAAAAGAATAGTAGCTTATATTTCTGCATATTATTATTTCTTCTTACTGTTTATTCTCCAGATAAAATTAGGACTTGAGAATCATCTAATCCTTTACAAGTCAGGAAGATTCTCTTGCTTTAGAAAATGTGTGGTTTGTTTTTAATAGTGAAAAATGGAAACTATTTATACCAGAGAGACACTTTTTAACAGTGAGAATTAAGAAGATATCTACATTCTCTAATATATAATTTCCCCACAATGGGTAATTTCTCATAAGGCCTTTTTAATGAACAGCAAGCTTTCAAGTCTTTGTTTTTCCTTGTTTGCTCTAATAGACTGCAATAACCTCTGTTAAATTTCTCTCCTGATGTTATATTAAGCTTCTAATTAGAACTGCTGCTCTTGACCATCACAATCTTTTTCCATTTCCATTTTTTATTTAGCAAATCTTTGTAAAGAAAGAATTCCTCGGGGCTGTGACCTTTACGTAACTTTCAAACCCTCCTCCCCCCACCTTTGCATCTGACATTTGACGCTAGTGACCATAGTGCTGTAGATGCTATCCCTTCCCTGTCCCCTTCTTAAATCTCCAAATGACTGAATGTCTCCACTAATTGCTGAAATAAGGTACACTGAGTGGTGTTACCTTTTATGTTTAGAGACTTGGGAGATTCTTAATCTCTTCTGCAATGTTTTCCTCTATAGCAACCTGTACCTCCACCTTGAAATTAACTTAGAATTCTAAATTGTTCTTCAACATAAATGTACGTCGTCAGCTTATGCAAAAAGACAACTGCACTCAATTTTTTTCACCTACTGGAAGAGTAAATTGTGTATTTCTTCAAAGACAAGAAACTCCCTTGAAAACCTGTTAAATACCATTTGCTGGTTGTGTGTGGTCTTTGTAGCTAGCTAACCCAATGAGAATGACTCTGAAGATTTAGAATGAAGTGGCTATTACAGTCTGATCAGCTAAAGGCGTGCTGCCACCAAAAGGCTTACTTTCCGTACTTTACCCTCCTCCCTGCTTCCCCCATTCTCTTACGAACATAAGGCAGGAACAGAGTTGAGAAGGGATAAACTCTTCTCTCTGCAATCATACCTAATACACTAAAATTATTGTATTTCTTGATTTCAAGTTCTTTCCTTTATTTTAAATGTTGCATGAGCACAACCTTCCTTGAAGAGATTCCCCTTTCCAATTAGCTAATATCAGATTATTTCTGTAACATTTAAGTAATTTCTAATGCTTGGGTTTTGGCTTCTGAAATTCTTATTTTCTTCTCAATCTTTCTGTGCACCACTTTTGGTAATCAATTAATATTATTAAATTATTAATATTATTAAAATATTTTCTACTTATGTATATTTTGTTTTGCATTTTGTCCCCTGCTTCATGTAAAACTAAGAAAAATTGATCACTATTTTGGTACATTTTAAAAACTAATCTTTTAACAGAAGGCAATTACATTTCAGCAGTTTTATGTATTCCCTTCTGTATATGCAGTGGTGATCTCTGCGATATGCAATACAGACACTGTAACTGCAGTGCTAGCTTTCAGAGAAATTTGGTATCAAGACCTTAAAATCCTTTCCTCTAGATAAAAATATCTCTCTGTCTAGATTATAGCAATGCTGAATAATTTAAGGGACTCAGTGAGATAATGAGCTAGAAGTTCAAAACTGCCAGTAAAGTGTTTGACTAGCATTACAGTTTCTATAATAGCAAAGTCCTACCTTGAAGTTTATCTGCCCATTGGGCAAACGGTTTGTATGTATTTTGTGCAGAAAGTAGATATCTTTAATAAACAGGTTGAAAACTGGGATAACAATTTTCTCTCGATTGCTGTTGGCAGTCTGAGATCGCTGTGCTGCTCCTTGCAGGGCTGTGCGGTAATTACAAAAGTTGCTGGATGGATCCATGTGATGCTGTTTTGATGGGGGCAAAAAAAGACAATCAAATATCACGTTTCATAAACAGAAAAGGTGTTGATCTAATCAAGAGAGAGGTTATTCTTTATGACTTCTTTGGGCTCTTTTTTAAACTTTCAAGGTAGAATACCTAATACTGATGAAGTTTGGATTCAAATTTTATCTAATTCCTATCCTGTTTGAAAGGAGGGTACTGCATGGACTTCACATCTACATTTTGTATTTCAATAGTTAGTGAAAGATTGAAAGGAAATAATAAATGACTGTTGGGGAAAAACAATTATAATTCTAACTTGCTGTCACTAGTCTTGGCTTGATGCTGATTTCAATTAACTTAGTTTTGATCCATATCTCCACTAGATGGAGTACTTTAATTAGATTCAAGGGTAGCAAAATGCCTTAATTTGCATGAAGGGTGAAAATAGATACCCTAAACAGTTGGGAACTACCTTGATTTTCAATTGAAAAAATATGCTGAGAAGGAATAACCTAAAGAAAACTTGCATCAGCTTTTCCTTGCACCTAAGTAGGGAGTTTGAAATTCAGGAAATGCTCTCTCTAATGTTTATATGCTGGTGATCATTGACAGAGGTGCTTGTGACCTTTAATTTACACTGCATCCAAACCTCTCCTTGTGGAATTACCATTTGATGGATTTTTTTTTTTTTTTAAACAAAGTCTAAACTTTATATGTACCTCTAAAACATCAAATTTGGCTGTTTTGACCTTGGACCAAGTTTTCTTTAGCCGTGCCACAGGACTCAAGTTCATGCCAGCTGAATGGAGAGAGGAGAGACAAAGACAAAAACAACTGAGTTAAAATACAGGGCTAACAACTCTACCTTGTGTTTGTAGGTCAGCACTATGCACTTGTGCTTTGGAAGGCAGTTCAGCTTGACAAACAAAACTTGTAGCTAACACCCACTGCACTAATCTATCACTGGTACCCCTGCAGGGGTGTGCATACTGATGGAGTCAGCCAATTTACGGCAAGTATGAGTGTAGCTTTGCCAGTTGGGTTATAAAATGGAGCGCCTTTGTCATCTATGCCAAGGTTACTCACAGATAATAGCCATCATCGAGTTAAAGTTTCCAATATTGAAGCATTCTCTTGCCACATCGATGAAAAATTCCACCATTCTCGTACGCTGCTTTTTCTTCACAACCTGAAACAGACAAGATGTGTTAAGAGGGAAGGAACGGCATGAAATGTGGATGGGTAGGATGTTCAGCCAAAGGCATTACAGTCAGTTGACTGAATAAGTATTTTGAGACTCTATCCAGATAAGAGATCTTACAATGATATAGGCCTGGGGGTATTTTGTTAAGGTTCCTCTTTTAATAAAATACCAGTAGTATTTTGGACTACTATCAATTACTTATCTGTGTTATACGCTGTATGTTCCATCCCTATATGCAGCATAATTGCCAAGAACCATGTATGCAATTGGGGGAGTGTAATTTTTTTGTTTATACATGTTTATACATAAAGTTCAATGTCTTGGGGAATCTTATGTAAACAAGCTGGACACTTTCAGCAATTTCCTCTTACTGGAAAAGGGAGAAAACATGAATCTGCTATCAGAATGAAGAAGGTATGCAAAAAATTTAAGCCTTAGGAAGAGAAAAAACCCATGCAAACACATATACCCATAGACAGACTTAAGATCAGGGGCAAGTAGCCTGGATGTGAGGAAAAACAATTGCCGGGTCCTGATTTTTCACATTTTACACTGTATACTCTTAAATGACCCGTTGAGAGCAGGTAGTGATGACAAAATATACAAATTTCCACTCATGCAAACATGCAAAGGATCTAGCAGGTGATGCTGGACATCTGTGTTGCCAATTTTCTTTTATATCTGGCAAAGCATAATTAATATATAGCACTGTCGCCAAATACTGTGTTTCCAAAAGTCATCAATCTCTCTTCAAAAAGCTAGTATTTTTTCCTAGATTTCGTTTACTGATCAAAATCTTTCTCATGTTTTGATCTAGAACTTTGGTCTGGCTCATACAAAAATGGTTCCTGAGTGGTGACTACAGAGTACTTCTTGACTAGGGAACTCTTTTTTTTCTTCTTTTTTCTTTAATAGGATGCACTCTGTTATCTAAATACTTTTGCTTAGGTATCATATCAGAAGAAAATGGTTCAGTAGTGAATGGCTTAGCTTAGCCTTTGGTATACTAAGAATTTTTGTTTGTCCATTTTAACAAATGTATTAACTATGTCAGACAAATCTAGAAGATGTTTTGGTTGTGTATGTGTAATATGTTTCTCTGGGAGCAGGAAATCTTTGAGATTAGGGTTAACACATTGAGACTTCATGAAACCGCAGTGAGCATATGAAAGCTGGTTTCCACAGAGGGGCTACTGACCTTGTAGGAATAGAGACAAATTTCTGTTTTGCCAAAATCGGTGCATATTAATAGGAATCTTAAAAGACAGAAAATACATGTGCAAGAAAGGGTTTCTGAGGAAGTATATTTTTGGTTTCTTTGTTATAGATGGTAGAAGCTGCATTTAACCTCTAATACGGATGTTCTCCCTCTCTTGTTTCTTTTCTTTTCTTTTTTTTTTTTAACCTCACCAACAGTTCACTTTTCTTCCACATTTCTGCAGATTTATTCCTGTTTTTTTCACAACAAAAATGAATATATGGCAGCACTAATAATATCTAAATGCAGTGGAAGGACAGCAGTTTACCAAGGAAACCTCTGCTTAAAGATAAATAGTTTTGAGAATTGATGCATATATTATTTAAAAAAAAAAAAATCCAAATGAGCTTTGTGACTCAAATTTCACAGAAGTTCCATTTCACCACATGACTGATATTACTATGGAAGCTACACAAAACTAGAGAAAACATACAAAGCTAAATGTAGCCCCAAACACACAAGCATGCAAATAATGTAAAGCCTGGGTAATGCCATTATCTTTAATTGGACTGCTAATATTTAAATCTCTACTAGACCACTTCCTGCCTTTTGTCTTTAAGGACAGGATTATTTTGCCATCTTGTCTTCTACTAGTACCTACCCTACAAATTTCTGTAGCCACCAGCATGCTGAGACAATTGAACCAATTGTCATAGGCCTCCAAATTGTAGGTTTTGGTAACATCTCCTCGGCACTGTAAGAGAAAAGGCCATGTGTTAATCCTATCCTGTGTCATGATACAGTCAGCATATCAACAGATAAATTTCTGTTTCATGTCTTGATAAAATCTTATTGGGTATTTCTTAAAGCATGAGCTCAAAGAAGGTTAGAAAATGGCAGCTTTTCCTGCATGTAGAAAACTTGAAACATTCTTTATCCTGGTTATTCTTTGTTTCTTTTCCCTCCATACCCCTTCTTGTACCTTGTGATTATCCAGGGAGTCCATGTGGCTGACAATCTGCATCAGGTCCTCTGGGTAAATGTTGCTCACTCTTTCCTACGTTCAGGGAGATGAGAGATACTGTCATTGTACAGACGGACAGTGAGTTCAGTGAAAAAACACATCAATAAATCCAAAATGAGGAGATCATGTTGGTAACTTTCATTTTCCTTTAGCTTTCTTTACTGACCTGAAGTTTTATGGTGTAGATGCGTGAGGGGTTTTTTTTGTTTGTTTGTTTTGTTTTTTGTTTTAAATCAGGGTGCCTAATTGTTGTTGTTCACCATTTAGTATTTTTTGATTAAAACACAGAAGGCTTTCAGCAAAGCCTACAGCAAAGTTCCTAGTGATAAGCATATGAATATTTAGTAAATGGAAAATGAAATAATTCACACAAGTTAATGTCTCACCAGTTCAATATGGGTCAGCTGCTGAGCCAAGACCAGTGGGTCACAGCACACACTCAGGATGTCCTTTTGAGTTGACTGTGGCTTATTTTTGAGGATGGTTCCTTTGTCAGCAACAGGTTGCCGGAATTTCTCTCTGATTTCTTGGTACTGACTCCGTGCAGAGAGGGCCATCAGGAGATTCTGTGTCATCTGGCTAATGATCTTTTTCACTGTTCCATTTTCCTAAGCAGAAGATGGAAACAATGACTACTGAAAACCTCTAACTCTCTCACAGATGCAGATCACCGAAGAATTTCTGACTGCGATAAATAAATGTCTTTTATTCATTATCTTTCATCTTATCATAGCTGATTATCCTGTGTCAAATGAACTTGTATCCTAATTGCCCATGCAACTTTGTAACAACATTGTTATGCCCGCCTTCTTTCCCAGCTCTGTTTCACTAGCTTGGCTGGTCCACTGCTTGCAGCAATTTGTTTTGACTAGTAACCCACTTCAAGGCTTCTGGGTCAAGAGCTTAAAACTGGGTGTAGTGAAAGGTGGCTGCTGAGCTGCTTGCCACAAGGCTTCTTGGATCCTCTGTATAGAAAGTGAGAAAAAGCTCTTTCTCATTCTCATCAGACCAACTGATCAAGTCAAGTCTACCTAGCACAGAATCCAGGGAATGCACACTGTATCTAGGAATATAGCCCTAAAATACCCTGGCGTGGCATTGAGCTTCAGATAGCAATTATAGGTGCACCCGAAGATTTTGGAAGGAACCCAATAGCCATCATGTTCCTGGACAACTAAAATGCCCTTCTGTTTGTCAGGTGCTGATTTTAAATGTAGGGTCTATAAGGAAACATACTGGGAAGTAACAGAAATATCAACACGCTGTTTTTTGACAAATAAGGCAAGTTGAATTCTTTCTGCCATGGACTGTCTGTGTCCTATAGACACTTCCTTATGAGGTCAAAGAACTAAATTCATCTCTCTTCTACACCTTCATTGATCCTGTAACTACTTTAAGGGACCCAAGATCTCTGACCCTGTTTTTCCTGCTGCTCAAATAACTGATTCTATCAAAGATGGTCCTTCTCCTCTTCCCCATGCTATTGTTCTCTTGGTTTCAACCAGATTTTTCTCTTGAAGTTAGCCACAGCGTTAACTGTTAGTTTACAGCCTGCTGTGTTGGTTTCAGCCAGTCAACTGGATGCACTAGAAAGAACTGCAATGAATCTGTGATCATTCAAAGAAGCCACTAATGTGCAATGATGATTGAAATTATGTAGCAGATGTGAGAGACGATGACTACCAAATACTTGTATATTGCATGGTATAATTAAGCAATAATAGTGTCAGAATGTTGCTTTACAAGGCAATAATCTGACTCCCAAGTGGAATCAAATGAAAAGCTGAAGGCAGCGTAGCTCATCTTGATGAGGCAACTGGATTACTGCTAAACAGCAGCTGGTTGGAGCCATTTCGGATATTGTGCTACAAGTGTTCAGAAATGCCAAGGGAGAGTGTGTGTGTGTTTGTGTTTGGAAGGGGGAAGAGGGGGCTGAAATTGAAGAATTAATTCTGGTCTCTGATATTCTTTATATTGTGAATCATTGACTTCAGTCAATGCCTGACATGCATGTGTCTGTGAGGAGGCAAACTTTCTAGATATGGATCATAAGGAATCAAATCTGAAGATAGCTGAAAGTAACATAGATGCTACGTAAAAGCGAACAAAGAAACTGCAGTGACATAAAAACTATGACTTACCTAAACTATTCTGAATTTAGCAGTATCTTAATATTTAGACAAATGCTACCAGAGTTTTAGCTGTTTCCTTTCACTCGTAGTCGTACCCTAAATTTTCTTTCAACTTTGAAAATAAAGACAGAACTTTCAGCTGGTCTGAGCACGTACAGTTCTACTGAGTTTGGCTTCCACAGTGTCAATGAGTATACAAGAATTTGTCCTTGTTTGACTTCAAACAAGATATTTTCACTCTATCTGGGGCTCAATCCTGGCTGTACATATGTGATCAGCACTGGCACTGCCCTCGTGAAGGTGTGCGTGTTATCCTTAGTGGCCAAAGCGCATTTTGCTAGTCTCCTAGTGGTCAGATATAAATTAAATGTGAAGATCATTGAGGGTCCACCCAGGACTTGACCACCTGTGTTGTGTGCTATGATCAAATCCCTCCTTTATCTTTAATTATTCAGGAACTATAACTATTCGTTATGTTGTCTCATATCGCCAAGACAAGATCGTGACTGCTTTGTATGAGTTCTTTGTTTATCTCCTATCCTATAGCGTTCTAAGGGGATCTGGAAAAGGTTTAAAATACCAAATAACACCCCGCAAGCATTCCCATAATCCCTTGCTGGAGCACAGTAACTTCTTAGAACAGAAAGGAGGAGCAAACAAATACTGAGAGCAAAAGCTGCTTTTTGTCAGTGTCAAATTACATTTCCTAGGGGTCAGATGTGGCATAGCTCTTCACTGATCAAACTTGACTTGTAGCCTTGTTAAGCAGATAAATACTATGACACTGTAATTAATGAATGTCATCAGAAACCTCAGACACCAGAGCACTGAGCCACTCTATGAAGACATTATTTTCCCCAAATGACAATTTATTCATGCATAATAGAGTGCGAGGGAAGGGGAAGAAAAGCCACAATGTTTTTCTAGTTCAAAATAATAGACAAATTAAATACAGTAAATAAAAACCCCTGCCATTTTGCAAAGTTACCTTTCAGTAGTATCTCAGCCAATGTACACCTCTTTGCCCTTGTCTAGAAAGGGAATAGAAGGCATACTATCTCCTTTTCCCCTCCTGCGAAGGCACTGACACATTCGTAGTAGCATCCAGGTAAACTGCATTGCTGATGCAACAAAACTGACATACCTCCTTTTGACAACTTGGTAACACCTAATTGCATTGTGTCCTATCACTGATTCACACAGTACTGTCAAACCTGTTATTTTTCATTTCTCTGTACTTGAATCAACAAAAACACACACATAATACAATTATCTTTCCATTTCCTGCTAACTGTTCTTAAAAATATCTCAATGTTTTGGGGATCCCAAACACTGGGAAGCATCCATTTTAGTTGGCCTTCACATTCCCACAAACACTCCTCCTTAGAGTTAATGCCCTTGCAGTTCTTGATTATATCCTTCCTTCTGTCTATTGGTACTTATAATGACTTTCTCAATGAGAAGTGTAGGCTTTGTAAATTCTTAAAAAAAAAAAAAACAAAAACGCAATAACACTTGTTTTATTTGAACTTGCTTTATCCATTTGCTTTGGAAAAAAGGTCTCTGTGAATTCTAGTTTTCGTCATAGACCTGAAAACTCATAGCTGTTAAGCCTGGTGACTGACTAGCTAGTAGGGCTCAAGGAGCTTTCTTTGTCACAACGCTACCCATGACACCTGAAATATGGCAATAAAAAGTCATTGTGATGATTATTAGGAGCTGGAACCAAGCTACTAAATCATAAGTCTCTTCATCTTGAGCTAGAGTACATCTGATACAGCTAGCTGATAGATCCTAAGGGACTTAGACATACAGAGTAGTAATAATGTACGAAGGATGGTACATAATTCGTCATGGAAGTTAACCACATTGTGCCTGTATAGTCTCTCTCCTTACAGTTCTTCTCTCCTTTCTCCTCCTGCACCACATCCATTGTTTATATCATCACGGATATTTCTCACTAAGGATAAGAGGAAGAGATGAAATATAGAAAATAGAGCATTCAGGAGCAAGTGAGGAAATCCTTCTATATAATATGATAAAGTATATGTAAGGGTTGACACAGATATTAGTTTCCCACTTACGATTTTTCTCCCTCACCTCATCACATTGTGTGATCCTGTGAGCAATCTCCTTCAACTCTTTCATAGATTTTTCATCTTGGAAATCATAGGGGAATGTTTCAGTCCATTCCTTTAGGAGCTGAATGATCTTGGCAGCAAAGGATTTTAGCTTTGCCTAGAAAGAAATAATGAGTTAATTACTGACCACAGACCTTTCTTACTCCAGAGTGAATGAATACCTGATGAAGCTTAGCATAAAACTACAGACAACCTTGAAAAAAATCTTTGCATTAGTAGTAGGTGAGGGGGAGAAAAAAGAACATGTTAAACTGTGAACCACATCCCTAACTGATATGATTTAGTCAGCTTTCATTATAGCCTGGCAATGTCTCTGACCAAATACTTTGAAGATATTTTCAAGGTTAGTTGTATAAAGCTGGGAAGATGACAGGATAGTACAAGTGTCTTGTTTGATTGAAGTCAATAAGACTTAAGTTGATTTATGCCATCTGAGGCAGCAATACCTTAGCATTTTAATTCAAATGCATACAAACTGCAACGCAGAACCAAGAGTCTTTCACAAGAAATGTTCACAATGAAATTCTTGTTCGATAGAACTTATCACTCTCCAGATTGAGCTGTATTTTAAAATAAATAAATGACAGGAAAGACGTGTGTGTCCTCTCCATAACACCTAAGTTAAACTGGACTTTGAAAATAAAATGTTGGCTCTTACTCAAAAAGCCATGAACTACAGAAAGGGGAGGGAGAGCTATTTTCTAAGTTCCGTTGTTACCAGTGAATCTTCTAAGGCTTTTCATCAGCTAGACCTGATCTGGATGCCAATTATTCCGGTATCAGAGTAATAGAGAGCTGCACCAGTAAATCCAAAGGAGTACTCTTGTAAAATTGGGAGAGTGTGTGCTAAGACGACTTTTAATGAACAAGAAGAAACAAAACTTAATTCACATTATGTCTATCTCCCCTCCCAACTTGTGACACACTAAGAAAATGAGGAAGTTTCCATTTGTGTTTACCTCCCTACTTGTCTAAGCTAAAGAAGTTCCATTATACAGCAGTTCCTCCTCACTGCGAGCAATGTACTTTCCTCCTTGTGCTCTCCAGCAGTCTCTTAGGGGTTACAGAAAGTGACTTAGCATGTGAGTGTCACTACAGGAAATGAATGTTTTCTTTTAAAACAAGTAGAAAATGTCTTACAAGAATTGGTAGGAATTTCTGCCCCAAAGCATCTTCTGATCACAGTATCTCCCTGTTTATTTAATCAAAAGCAAAAGTCCACCACACTAGACTATTCCTTGTATATACTTTCTGTATCTCGCTGGCATACTCTGGCACTGGTTCTCATTCTCAATGGGAAAATTAATAATGGTTAATATGAACTTAAAATTAAACCATGTGCATTTGAATCTTCAGTCTGAAAATGAACCAGTGCTGCTTGTAAGTCTGAAGGGAGTTTTATCATTTTTTCAGAGCTGCGAACTGCACTCTGATAGCGTGCTTCTCCTAGCTCTTTTTATTGATAGCTTTTCATTGGTCCTGCTAGTGAGAGAAGCACTGAATAGCTGGACAGTGCTGGCAAATGAAAATGTCACCATTCTCTTTGCCATCAATAGGCATTCCTGCAAAATATATGGATACATAGATGAAGGTTCCAACAGTGCAACCTCTGCCAATGCAGCTCCTATGAAGCCCAGTTTCGTGGTCTTTCTAAACAGAGTGGGACAGAGCTTCAGGTTATAGTCATCTGTGTTCCAATTTTCCATCATCATCTACCTCAAGGGAAATGCAATTCATACTTCTTTGCCCAGCAAACGCATGGAGCCTGCTATTATTAAAAGAATAATCTGTAGGTGATGTTAGAGAATTAATTAATTAGCCAGTTAGTGGGCTTATGTTTGATTAATGTGAACAAGTACATGCCCATTCCCCTTTTGTTTACCAAAAGCTTCTATATAACTGTTTTGGTATTAATTATCTTGACTATCCCTTCTTTTTAACTTTTGAAACTGGAAAGGAGGGGTGGGGGGAAGGATCCAAAATCCCTCCTTTGTCGTGGCAATTAGCTCTATAAGAACGCTGACTTTTCTTGTGCATTTGTACACATGAGCCATTAGGGTTTGCCTTCTTGATGAAAAGCCAGGCATCTTTTCCAAGACAAACTGCAAACCATATTACTCTTCAGGAATACAGGCATAAAAAAGCTTAATATTTCATCAGATGCTTTTAATGCTTATGAAAATGAGGTGTTCTTTCCAACTGCAATACTGAAAACCATCAGTACAGCAAAACACAAGATTCCTGTTTCACTTGTATTTTGATGAAACACAAAGCAGTGCGACAGGCTTGGTGCACATGATTTGTGATAACCCAGATAAAAATCACACACCTATAGAGGGCAGCAACACGCACATTCATTTATGTCATGCTTGTAAGAAAGGTACTAACCTACTCTTTCTATAGTTCTACTCCAGATTTCAGTCTCCCCTTGTGAAGCCTGATATAGAGTTGTCTGGAGTGAATGGGAATATTTCTCCCATAAATATTTGTTTGACAAGAAAAATGCTTCTATTAACTTAAAGTACTTCAGATCAGACCTGTTACGTGTGAGACAAAAGACAGACAGAACCGAGAAATGACTACCAATTAAAAAGGAGCAGTAGCAGTACAGTACTTGCAGGAAAGAGGTTTAATGAGAGTGGCCTAGCTGTATTGTTTTCATTTTTTGGTTTAAAAAGGAGAACTAATTGGAGATAGAGATTGAGGGAAGCTATAGGCTTTTGAAGGGACTGTCTCTGATGAGTTCATATTGAATCACAGCAGACCCAAATCTCACTTAGGATCTTTAAGTATTCCAGAAGAGGCAAGACAAGCTTAATAGAAGCTAACGTTTTTTCTCTTTTGCTCTTGCTCTCTTTCACTCTTTCTCTCTTTCTCTGGTTTTTAAATCTTTGATTAAAAACATGTCCTCAAGCTGTGGAAATAGTACACCACAGTTTTAGCAACCATTTTAACACTGAATAATACTATATGAGAGCTTTTTTCTCAGACAGTCTCATTTGGCCCCCTTCCAATCTCTGATGCACTTCTGGAGAGTTAAATTTTATTCTTTATGGTCAAGCTTAACTACTGACTTGTATATTATAGTTGATGCCTTAAACTGTGAAACCCTTTCTTTTTATGATTGGCCAAAAGAACTCTAAGTGGGCTCCAAGACAATCCAGAGAGTTTTCCTTTTTTAATCCACTTTTCTCTGGGTTGTTTTCTACAGGACTGTTCTGCTAGTTGGTGACATCAAAAACAGAGGAATGATAAGTATTGTGGTGCGTAACCTCAAAACCTGGCTCCTTGCCATTTCTTCAGCTCACATGCTACTTGGACAACAAGTCAGCCAGCTTCTTGCTTTAGAATTTGTTTATGCCAATCTCTTATCAGAAATAATCAACTCTGCTTTAACTCTTTTTGCCAGCTACTTCCTGCTACTGAGGCACTTAATTAGAAGATGCTGGGAGCAGATGATACCTTAATGAGTTATGACTGTGAATATGTAGAGTGCCTTGGGTCAATAATTTCCATGCTGCACATGAGATGAACTTTTATTTGTTGCCAAATAGAAAAAAATAAATGTTTGTAAATGCTAGTGGCCAAATTAATCTGTAATACATACAGGTGTTTGTAGTAGAAGTATGCTAAGCAGTCATTTGAGAGGGGTGTCAGAAGTTTATGTAGTGTTATTTCAAGAATTTTGTGTTTAGTGGGCGTGAAAAAAAGTGTAGTTTATACTAAGGAGGTAGGAAGGGATCAAGGGCATAGTAAGAAAAGCAGCTAGCAAAGCATGTAAACTAAAGCAGCCTCCCAAACATCCAAGTTTTATTGTCACCGTGCTGTTTGTTGTTTTTTCTGTAGGCTCATTTCCCAATTATCAGCAGAAGGTGCAAGAGTGTAGGTGTTTGGAATATGAGCTGCTCTATTTTACATCCTGTTGTTAGGCTGTAATGCTATGTCATTTCAGGGTGGAAGCTGTACTTCTTTTAATGTCTGCTGAAAAGCCAGTCACACTACCTTGCCACTAACACCTTATCTCTAAACAGCCTGGTAAATTTAGTCTCCAGCTACTGTTTTGTTTTTAAAAACACAACAGTGTACTGGTATTTACACAGAAGAGTTTCATATTATATCCAGTTATTTTAAAATCCAAATATTTTACATATGGATTTTGACACTAACTACTGACAGCAGTCAGTCTTCCTCTTCACTTGTCTATGGAGAGCTTTACTCATTTGATGTTTCAGACAGTCCCAGCTATCTGCTCCACCATCTCTTACAAATTCCTACCTCTGCTGTTTAGCTGTGGAACAAGTGCGATTTGCAGAGCACCAGTTTGGGGCTGCTTGGTCATGAAATAGGTTGGGGTGGTGATGGGAACTATTATCACCTCCATGTACAAAGCTGGATGTAGTAGATCTTGCACTTTCCTTCCTCCTATCCCTTCAGTTCCCCAGCACCAACATAACTAGTTACATAGCTGTTCGGTGAGTAGATCAGGGAACTGACCTGGATGAAAAGTCAATCTGCACCAAGTGGTTATTTTTTTTTTTTTGTGGAGGAATACAGTATTGTGACATAAGAGAATACACCTGGGAGCAGTAAGGGAGAGAGAAGCCTTAGGTCAGTATTGCTGCTGAAAACTCTGAATTGCCAAACCACAGGGTTACCTTCTGTGCTCCCCACTCAGAGTCCTGATACGATAAGGAGAAAGGAAATGGGACTATCAACATGCTGCAAATTAGGAATGTGAGCATGTAGTTTTTCACAATAAAAAATGAATCCAAAGCAGGCCCAGGATTTGAACAACAGTTTAGATCTTTATATATTTGCTTAAAAGAATCTTTGTTTCTGTTGCCCTTATATGCATCCCAGATTGAACTGAAATTGAAGCATCATTCCTTCAATACACTTTTTCCATAATGGTGGGACTTAAATGGATTCAAGTGCATATCACAAACCGAGCCAGTCTGGTTTAGTAGTAAACCAAACTAGTAAAACTGCACATTTGCATATGTAAGCACAGGCTACCATTTTAAGCAGTGCATCCCCAAATTTTGCTCAGAGGCAATTTTACTGATTTACTATTAAACCAACTTAAAACACCAATTACAGTTTTCAGGGTGCCTATAGCAAAGTTCTCAGCTTTAACAGTTGTGATGAGGGTGAGTGGAGAAAGAAGAATCAGGTTCAGGAAAGAATCTAATGAAAGCCCAGAAGTGCAAAGCAGCTTGCTGGGCAGGTTTCATGCCAGATACTCGCTGCTCCAGTGCACAGCACTGACCTGTAGCTTTAAGAGCAAAGTCATGACTCCTACCACTGTATCTGACTGTTAAGCTACTACATAATCTATGTTTATGGCTAGCAAGGAAGCAAAAGTGCTTAAAGGACAAAGACACAAATAAAAGTGTATTCAGTAATAGACACTGATTACAATTTCAGTTTATTCTTTATCAATCTATTTAGCTTTACAATGAAAATGAGGGATTGGGAAATAAATTATAGTAGCACAGCTAACTGAGGAAATAATGGTTCATTTACCTTTTCTGCCTCAGTCCCTGTTTCCAGCTGCTGCTTCTGTTTAATGCAGATCTGCCCCACTTTAGCCAGGAGCTCATGTGGGTGAATGAAGACTCGTGAGCTCAACAGGAAAGTGAAGATGTAAGTCCTCTGTGGGAGCAGAGAGAAAAAAAACAAGTTGAATAACTTTAGCAGAAATTATCTGTCTTCCCTGGAGACTAATAATGAAAGCTATTCCATAAACCACAAATGTGGTTCCTTCATTTAAACTTTGTATAATTTTCCTTCCTCCAGAGACCCAGTGGTCTTTTCCAGCTCTGTTAACAGCATAGAAGCCTATAGCATTTCCTCTTAACAGAGCTGTTGTTTTCAGATTCCCAAACTACTTGTCTCTTTAAAACACCAAACTTCTTATGCCTAACTAGTTATCACTCACCAAAAAGGCAAATGAAATATGTTCAATGTAGAGTGTTTTGCTTCTTGAACACCACTATTTATGCTGCTTTGTTTCTTTAAGAGTGATTGTTTTTCATTTGCTGCAGAAAATTGCTTCATGTGTATTCCAAACCACAGCAGTAATTTTTTTCATGTATGGGTTTTTTTCAGTCCTTTTTCCCACATTCACTGATACAGGCTTGAACTTAGATTGTGACCATATGACAATAATTCAGTTTTAAGTCTGACTTGGCCTATTTGGAGCCTGTTTCAGATTCTTTTGAGTATAAACATTGCTGCTAATGCCAATAATTATTATTATTTCTCATTAGAAAAAGGCTATTCATTTGTATTTAAAAACTGTGATGCATTCTATTCTAAATCACACTCTGGACAGTTTAGCTGATTTGAGAATGCCTTCATGTCCTCCTCTTACTGTAACCGGTTGAACCTTGGCTTCTGTATTTGAATGTAATCTACTGAGTAACTACGGGAGTGTCTCAGTGTCATGGACTTTTGTTTTTTCTTCAGACTTTTTGACAGAATTTGGAGTTAGGAAATTGTCAGGGATCTCCCGATTTCAATTAACCTACATTGTTTGCAATGTTTACTGTTACTTTGCACCGTGCTTTTAGAAATGTAATTGGCAGGTTACAACCAGTTGTGTATATAAACAGCCAATGTGTGTATGTACTATCTTGGATTGGGCAATTAAAATGAAACATCTAAAAATTTAAGACCAGCTATGTAAAATATGGCATCTGTGGTATTAACTACTGAATTCTACTGCTTGTAGTCTCTAAAACATGCTCATAGTCAAACAATAATGGTATCCTAATCACTTAAAAAAGATTATGGGAGTTATCTCTTTAATTACAGCAAAATGTGCTATTAATAAAAAATACGTTTCCCTTTCACTAGTACCATTGTGCCCCATAATATAAACTTAGCACTAAAATCCCCCAGATATCTGAGGGGGAAAAAGGTATATTTTATGCCTTAAAATTTTTAACTAGAAGTCACAATGTTCTGGGAATGACTGACCTGTAGAATAGATTAAGCATACACCTATTGAAGGTCCAACTCTGTCCCCAGTTAGTGGAGGAAGCTAATGAAGGAACAGAATGAATGGGAGTGAGATAGAGCAGAGGCATTTCAAATGTTCATTCTGATTTGAAGATCTTATCAGCACTGAGGTTCATGTGTTAAACTAGGAATAGCATTAATTCTGGCTGTACCATTAAAACTGGAGTTAATTTGTATTACTTGCCTTGTTTATTATTTATGAATAGAGGAAGAAAGGAGGAGAAGGGTTAGGTTAATCACATGAATAGTTTGGGTCAGGTTCTTGACTAGCACTTCCACTGAAGTGTCTACAGGATGCTGGCAACTGAGGCCACCTAATGAACGGACTCTCCGCAAATTCAAGCGGGCGGCCAGGGCAGGTGACAGGACATATGGATAGCATGGCCTCACATTATGATGGTATGGTTACAAACATTCTGCATATATGTAAGTTGGGATAATTTAAGAAATCAGGGTTTTGTTCAGTGTTTTGTTCATGTATCTCTTTAGAATTTCAGAGTTTATCTTTACATTCACAATGGCACTTACCAAAAAAAAATAAATAAATTCAATGTAGCTCTTACACCTGCATCTAGAAACAGTCGATGCCATCATGTCAGCTTTGGGGAAGCTTTATAAAAATCTATGGTAGTGGATGCAATGTGTTCTGGACACAATTAAAAATTAGGCTGAAGAGCTAACCTGATCCACAAAAGGAGACTTGGTTGTGTTACAGGACAACATATCAGATCTTTTCCTCTTATGCATGTGATAATGATCCTTAAACTGATACACTCCTGATTCAGAATTAAAGCCTGAGAAAGAATAGTGGGAATTTTTTTTTTTTTATAGACTATGCCTGGTTTTCCCCTATTATTTTTATAGCCAAGTTCTGGGCTCATTTCTATCAGTGTTGTCCCTGAACTTAAAGCTGTGAGTCTGGCCTATCTGGGAAAGGAATTTATCTGTTGGGTGTGTCAGCTGTCATTAGGTTATGTGAAAATTTTTGTTCTGGAAACATGAAGCAGTTCTTGCTTTTACCCTGTTTTGCAATTATGGGAGTAGCGGAATAAAAAAACACTATGGACTTTGAGTGAGACTTTCATCCTTTACCCATTTTCTTGTGTTTTTGGAGTTTAAAAGCCTGTCAAAAAAAGATGCCTTCACATGTAAGTAGCAGGCAACCAAAATGTAAGCTGCACTGCCCTGCCAGTGACCTTCACTCTGATAAGCTGGAACACATTCTTCTAAGGAAAGATATAATTTTGCTTCTCACACTAATTCTAGTCTAGGTCTCCTGGCTGGAAGTTTGTATGATGTCGGATAATGTTTATCCAGAATGAATCTGAGAAAACCTCACTTGGAGTATCATATCTATATTCTTATATTGTATTGATCTAGATGACTTGTGCTTTTGTTGGGTCTCTTTGACAGTGTTTTATGTGATCTTCAAAAAAGTACAGAACTGGCAAGGTACAGGAAGATACATGAGCATAAAAGTATGTACTTTCCATTTTAGGCATATTCGTGTCTCTCTGTAATCAGTAATATCTGTACTGGACCCCTGCAATGCTTTCCAGACAACAGTAGACTGCCAGGTTTGAGAAACAAATTATTGTACTTCTGGCCCCCATCTGGTGTATCTATTTACTTTTTTTTTTTTTTCTCCTTATCATCACTTAATAACTGGGATCAGATTTGGTACTTCAGAAAAGACTTGTTCCATCTTGGCCAGAGATATTGGTTTACAACATCTGCATGTCTGGTCCTATTTCTTAGGTTTCTATTTTTGATAGTGCTACTGTTTATGCTGGCATAGATGAGGAGTAAGTAAAATTAAGAAGCAAGTTAAAATCATAGGTTTGACAGAACTACTGAGCCCCATCTCCCTGCCTTTATGCTAATAACCACTTCCTGTCCAATAAAGAAAATTCAGGTTGAACTAAGCCATACACCTCAGCTTCGTGGTAGGTCTCAGTGGTTAGAAACATAGTTGTTTGGGATAGAAAATATTTCATACACATATCATGTGCCTTATCTAGGTTGAGGATTTCTGTGATTTGTTACACCTGTAGTACTACTCGCATTATAGGCAAGATGTGTTATAGCAGTGTAAATGCCCATAATCTCTCATAAGCGGTCCCTCTGATCACGAAGATGATGATTTGGAGAAGGAAATTTAGCTATGAAGCTAGCTGGTTTGACAAAGAATGATTTTAAAATGCTTCCATAAGCTGTCAGATTGAAAGTTAAGCTGTACTTATCCTACAAAAGTGACAGGTATTCGGGAGCACAAGAAAAAAAAAATCCTCCCTGTACTTGGAACAACTTAAACTGACACAAAAGGGGCTTGTGCTTTACAGGAGAAAAAGAAGGCAGATTCCTCTAGTGCTGAAAGTTGTTGCTAAGAGATGAGCTGAATTATATTTAAAAAAAAAAAAAAAGAGCGAGCGAGCACACAAGACTAAAGAAGGAATTGTTACTCTCTGACCCAAGAATGTACTAATGTCATCTTCGGGGGGGAAAAAAAAGAAAAATATTTTCTTTGTGCACTCACTGCTCATTCTGGAACTTCTTGTTTGTGAAATATTTGCTTGAAACATTTTCTTGCTTGGGCACAAGGGTTGCAGACTGGTACATTCCATTCCTAACCTCCCGAACTCCTCTGTCTCATGAGTATACATTTTCCTATGTGCTGAACAAGTCCCTGTACACAAACAAGCCTCGAAAGAGCAGTACACAAGTGTAGGCCCTTATCTTTCCTGTCCTCCCTCGTCTGTCTCCTGTTCTGCCAATATGGCAAATGAATTTTTGTTTTGCCTCTGTAACCAGCACAGAAAGATATTCTGTGGTTGCTTTCTCCTTCCCCCTCCCTCCCTTTTTTGTGTCTCAAAGGTTACTGTGATCTTTAGATTAATGTCGACACAGGCAGGAATGCTTTCTAAGCATGGTACTCAGATGTGTGAATCCATAAGTTTGGGTGAGTACAGCTCCTGTTCAGCAGCTTACAAATGTGCCACTCTGACACTAAGGTAATCTCTGCTGATGTTTCCAGTAGTGACTCTTGGTAAGAATGATTTGGTGATACCTTGCTGCCTTTCTTTGCACATGTAGGCAGTGACATGAGACTGAGAGGTGTTGATACCTTTCTCTTGAACATTCAGTATTGACTACTCTTTTATGACAGGATATCAGAGCAAATGGCAACTGCTCTAACCCTTTATGGCAACTTCCCTGAAAATGGAAATGAGCATGAAATTAAGTACAAATGTATGAAACTGAACTGAAATAGAGAACTTGGGTCTGGAGATGACTCAAATACAGCTCATTCTTTATGTTGTTCAAAGCTTATTTATCTACTTGTTTTATAATTAACCTTTTCAGCTAAATTAATGGAGTGATCTGATTTAACTAAAAGAATATGCCCTGCTTTATGGGGGATAAATTTTGTTTAATGCTGTTTTCCATCTCTCTTTCCCAAGAGTTCCCTTGATTGTTTTTGTTGTAGCGCTCTCCCTTGTCAGCCTGTTGTCTGTTTAAACTGTAGCCTCCCAAAGCGGGGTCCATGACTACTTGGTTTGCAATGTGCTCTCACATAGCATATGGGATAGCACCATGGAAACGAGCAGGATTCCAAAATAAGTCTTGGACCCCTTAAGTAATGCTCACCTTATGGAACCATTTTCAGAGTAGCTGTGTTATAAATAGATCCCATGTTACAATAAGGAACATGCATTAGCAGCTACTTAAAGACTAGCTAGATTCAGAAGAAATCCAAGCAGCAAGTAACTGTGCTTCGATACTTAACAAAAGGCAAGGAATTGACTCCTTGGAACGCTTAACTACAGCAGCCTAAAGCTATTTAACTGTTACAGGATATTTCAAGGTTCTCTTCAAGCTCCACCTGCTGCTTTCTTCTGCATCTGTTCTATGATGTGTATTGGGGGGAGGGGGGTTGACAAATGGAGGTTTAATGCCAAACAATTGTTGCCCTTCTGTGTCTTCCAAGCACTTGGTACTAAGTCAGCATCTGTCAAAGGTAGTGCAATTGTACGTAAGCATATTTAAATGTGAGGTTTAGGGTTACTTTGAAGTGGAAAATTAAAACATCCTGGTTTTTCTTTTTTAATCTTTTATTGATAACTTGGCAATTCTGCCACTTACACTCACTGAACTTTCATATAGTGAGTGCCTTTTTCATGCATGGTGATTGTGAAGATGGGTGGTGTGTACCTGCGAATTTTGGGGGATTTTATGGTAACATAATGTGAAACCAAAGAAAGAAGTTCTACATAGATTAGACTGAGAAACACTGATACAAGGTATATTTTCTGGCACAGACCACTACAGCAAGTGTAAGTTCAATGTATCAGTCAATACCAATTGCAATTTCTAGTCACCCTGTTAGTCTTTAAACCAAGAGTTAGGATGCTTCTACCATAGCTGCCGCTTTCTCAGAGCTCAAATGGGACGTATGCTACATAATCTCTTTGATCTTTGGCAACTTGTTTAAATAAAACTTTTCATTAATAGGTACAAGGGATCATTTTAAGTGTTAAAATGATCACTTAATAATATCCTAGTCCAGAATCCTATTGCATGCACCGTAGTTATACATAGTATTTACTTCAGCAGGTTGCAGTGAGGATGTTTAATCAGTTGTAAAAATCATTTCCAGGCTCAGAAACATAATTCATTACAGTGTTGGCCAATGAAAATGTGTTGAGAAAAAGAGCATTTTAATTAAATTCTGTTTTGATTTTCTGATGATCTAACTAGGAGATGGACTGTAAAAAAAGAACTAGAGCTGATTTCAGCTGAAAGAGTTCATCTACTTCCCTAGGTAATCTTGGCTGCATTAGAGCCAAAGCAGCTTAGAGGGACTGAAAATTGTTGTGAATGCTGCTTTTAATTGGTTCTTAAGGTGCCCGTTTGGGTTCAACAGGGCTTTCTTTCTAACAAGTTTTCTTATTTAAAAGCAGAAGGGAGAGTGTCCCCAGTTAGCAACATCTTTTGTGAATGGTTACTGCAAGCAAAATAAACATATCTTTAGCCTGTATCTTAATCTTGATTCAGATTGGGGTGGAACTTCCTGAGGAAGCACCAATCAGGATCTTAAGACAGGAAAGCCATGGGAAGAAAAACCCACCAGTGTCTACTTACATCTGGATAATAGTCCATGGTGGGCACTAGGCGCTCTATCAAGGCCTCCAGTGATCCAGAAATAAGGTTTCCATCCTGATAAACAGGATCGCCACACCTTTCTCCCATATCGGGCTGCACTTGTCCACTACAACTGGAACCAAGCATGCTGGAAAATATTGGCGTCTGGGGCATAGTTTCCTGCAGAAGTGGGGGGGAAAAAAAAAGAGGGTTAAGCTCTCTTTGAGGATGTCTTATGCATGGGTTTTACAGAGGCATACATTTAACATGATTACATATTTGACTGAATGCAGCCTGGGCATTAGAGCTAAGTTCTGAATCCAAACAGTCACATATCTGTAAGTTGGCTTTTGGGTTTGAAATGCACATTAAACTGTGTTACTAAGGCTGTAGATGCAGAAGCTGTAAGAACTTTTTTTTTTAAATATACTTCACTCCTTTTCTCCTTTCTTCCCAGTTTTCTCTTGATTCTTTATGCATAAAACTATACAGGGACAAAAATGCAAAAACCTTCTGAATTTTAAAATTGCCAAAACAGTGCCTTACTGAACAAATAAAAAAATGATTGTGGCTTAATGTTCCTCTTTTTACTCTTTTTGAAGTCTGATTTTTGGGCAAAGTATTTGATTTGTGATGATAAATCCTCCACCACTTCTGTTCTGCTAGATGTAATCCAGGCCTTGACAAATGTGCATCATCTTCTGCACATATTCTTGACACATGGATGTCACCAGAAACAGTGGGGGATTTACTATCTGAACAAAAGTGACTTTTTTTAGTACGCAACACCATCAATTGGGTGGAACTGAATGCATACATTGTAATATATAACTAATAACAGTCTCTTTGGAGATTTTTGCTTAGGAAAAAAACCTGCTGTTGTAACACAAAAACCACACGAAGGTTTTGGGTTTCTACCCCCGCCCCTTGGCCACAAGCTATATCAGTATGTTGTAGTTACCACTTGTAAGCTATTTTTTTGTTTTTGTTTTTTGTTTTTAACTGACTACCACTTAAATATATGCTGAAGGCCAAACAAAACACACTGCTACTGTATGGAAAGGTTGAAATTACTATTAAGCATCAGCACCAAAGCAACTCCATGTGCACTGCTGAAATGGTTAAGATCATTTAGAAAGCAAAGTGAAGGGAACATCAGCCATGAACTCTTTAGCTGCTGTCTCACCCTCTGTCTCAAAGATGTCACACTCTGAAAAGCATTTACATAGACAAATGGGATTAGGCCATTACTAGTACCTTTAAACTGGCAGCTATTTCTAACTGTACTTGAGTCTTAGACAGACATAGGTCCTCTCTCTCCTTTTAGCAAGTCTTCAAAAACTAGTTTAAGAACTGAAAACCATAAATGGTATAAGGATTTTTTTTAGGCAGCACTTGAGACAACTGCAGAGCAACCCAGTGCTTTATATTCTTTTAATGTGATGCACATTTTTCCTTTCAAACAAACTTTGAAAAGTAATCATTCATGTTTACAACCTGTGATAGAAAACATGCTTTCTTTTTTTAAGCTCAGATGAACATTTTAGGTTTGGGGGGAAAATACCAGTATTAACAACATTTGTTTACCACAGTGAAGGTTACTTATATAGTAGGTAGGCTGGTAAAGTGAATCGTGTTTTGCGGCTTTAACCAGAACATCTTTATGTATTAATATTCAATACAGATCCAAGCCATAATGGAAGTGTAGCTCCTGTAAGTTAAAATATAGCAGCTGTTCAGTAGTGACCAATACGGCTACTTTGCAGAGTGGAGTTCAGGACACAGAGTCTTGTGTCCTGGCGCACACACAGAATATGCAGGATCTAATGGCATTTCAAAAGAAATGAAAAATGATGCTACTGCACAAACTGAGATGTCAAGGATGCTCAGTATTTCATAGACTTGTCTGTTAGACCTAAGCTTTGCAGCACGCACGAGTTTGACAAATCACTGGAGCATATGACGAAGAAGCCAGCTTTGCTATGCGTATTATGTAACTTGCCAGTAATTTGTTTTTTTTTCCTTTTAAGGTCCATAGCAATGGAATCGATAGCTACTTTCAGGCTGGACCAGGGTATGACGGTGCTTCTGGCTAACGATAGGAGGCTGCACAGGGTTTGAAGGGAAAGTTAACCGCTAATGAATCGTTCACTGAAAAGATGTCTAAGGAAGAAACAGATCCTGTTTTTGTCATTAACCGTTTTAAGCTCATTTAAAGTGTTTATTGTTGCATTGCTTTTGTTTTCAAAGACCCTTTTCGGGAAGGGGATGTAATGATCTTTGCTGCTCTTACTGGGCTGAAAACGTGGACAGCCTGAGCGGGAGCTCTCGCAGGGGAGCTGCTTGTTGGTACTAGCACTTGTTACCTGCAGTGCCACCTCCAACTTCCCCCCAAATAGCAAACGACCCAAGTGCACCGGGCTAGGCGCTCAGCTCTGCTTCTCCTGAAACCCCGCTCCGAGGGGGAAGGCAGCTCCTGATGAGCGCGCTCTGAGGGAAGGGACAGCTAATGCCTCTGTAAACAACCAGCGCTGCAATGCAAGCCTGTAATCCAAATATTTCTTTGAAATTCAGCATAGTCTGGGGCGGACAGGTGCGGGCCGGCGCCGGGCAGCCTCGCACGCCTGCGGCGCCCGTCTCCGCGCGCCGGCCGCTGTCCCCCGCGCAAACCGCCCAAACGGCCCCGGCCGCGCCGCGCCGCGCTACAACCGCGGCCGACGGCCGTTAACCGACCGCAGCCCCCGGGCGGGGGGTCGCTGCCCCGGGCAGGACCGCTCCGAGCCGCCCCTGCGGGAAGTTTTTAGGCGAGCAGATCCTTCCATTTACGCTTCCCCCCCCCCCCCGCTTCGGTAAAAATTAGCCCCTATCGCCCCTCCCGGAGCGCTCACAGGACGGCGCGGCCCCCCGGGACCGACCCGACCCGACCCGACCCGCCGCCGCTCACACGCGCCCCGCGAGCCGGGGGGGCACGGCAGGGGCCGAGCACCCGGCTCTTACCCTCATCTTCCTCGGCGCTATGTACATACGCCTCGGCGGATGCGGCTGCCCGGCGGGCTCCCCGGAGGTGACAGCGCTACCGAGCCATGGTGCAAGGGAGGGGAGGGGCGGCGCCACCGGCCCGGCCCCGCGCCGCCCGCCCCCGCCGGCCGTGACGTCACGGCCCGGCCCGGCGCCCTGTTGGCTGAGCGCGAGCGTGGCCCGTTCAAACGGAGCCGAGGCCGGGGGGACGGTTGGGGGCTCGTGCTCGTGCTCCGGGGGCGGCGGTTGGAGATGGGAGGGTGAGGTGTTGTGGGGGATTTGGGGGCTGGCGTGTGTGGGATGAGGTGTGTGGGAGGGATGACGTGTGTGGAGGGGGATTTTGGAGCGGTGTGTGGAGGTTGGGAGGGGGGTGAGGCGTGTGAACTTTTGAGGTTGTGCGGGGGAGGGAGGGACGTGAAGTAAGTGGAGGTTTTGGGGGGGTGTTGGGGGTGCACAAACCTTCTACGAGCTTGGAAATAAGAGACCACCTTCTCTGCGCCCTGCCTGCAGCCCGACTTGTCCGACAGGTTGGATAGCTTAGCTGTATTTTCTCTCTCTGCCCTTATTCTTTTAGAAAGGTGGTGAAGCCCAGGCCAGGAGCCTTTCAGCCCTTTACACTAATAGATAGTGTCAACAAATAGCTCCCTGCTGGGGAGCACAGAGCAGCAGTGATCTCTGCTGTCCAGCCTGGGCCTAATGGGGAGACTGGCACTGCCTCAGAGGGGATCAGAAAGCAGCAAACAGCTAGAGTGGGCAGCGCTGTAACACTGTGCTTCCTAAGCAAAGCTGTGAATTCATTTCTCTCAATATGGCGTGCAGAGATGGGGCTTTCTGAGAGCAGGAAGTGGCATCCACAGGCAGTATGTGGATGAAATACAAAATTGAGCCAAGGCAGCTGGCAGACTGCTGGGGTAAGCGTGTCCAGAGCTCTTTCTCCTACCCCATGTCTGGTCATAGGGTTGCTGGTAGTCAGAACTAAAATTATGTTAATTGCAGAGGAGTTTGGCTAATATTGATAGGTTTAAAACAGGCAAACCCAGCCACTGTTATTTTTCTCAAAAAGTACTTTTATGAAACATTTATCTTCCTGGAGTTTTCTTCAGGAAAAAAGTTCTTAGAAGACTTGACTGCTCATATCTTATACCTAAAGCAGTGTTTGCATTTCTGAAAACTCTTCAGCTATGTATACTTTTTTGGTTATGAGAGGGAAATTACCTCCCCAAAGGTATGGTGTACTGTGTGAGCCTGCCTGTCAGGTCCCCATCCGCCAAGAGCTCACATGTTTAGAAAAGTGTAGATGGAGAGTGAACCTCTGAACTGCCTATGAGGACTGTGCTTACTGCACGGTGTGGCTTTGTGTAACATGATGCGTAAAATGAAGTGGCATAAGAGAATTAAGAGAGTCTCCCTATTAAGCTGTTTACAACTGTGTGTGTGGTAGCACCCACCATAATTACCCTGCCACTGAGAGACTGCTACCCAACCCTCCCTTCTAATAGCTGTTTTTATTCTTCTTTCTAATAGAGTTGTTTCTCCTTTTAAATTGCCCAAGCACAATCATTTGATAGTTCTGGGCTAGTCATAGTCTGTAAGGTTGGTGCAGGACCAGCCCTGTTTTGCATGCAGGCTTGGATTTGTAGGTAGTCTGATTATCCATGGAAACATGTAGTGGGCACGTCCAGCTGCCCCACGAACTTCCTCAGCTATATGCAGGAGGAACTGAGGGTTTCCATCTTTGTGGGCTTCCTGCTTCCCACCCTGACCCCCCAACATAGTTTTGCATTCCTGTTTCTCATTTGCTTTGAATTGGGATAATTTAGTATTTGCCCCATTGTCTTCATGGTTTCCTCATTTATTTCGGGCTCTGTTTGAGTATGTAGCAGAAAGCTTAAAGGCTCTTCTCCACAGTGATTAATGTGAAAAAAAGCCTTTTTGGAAGTAAGCATGCTGGTTTAGGTAGATGGGCAAGCCAAACAGATTCAGGAACATACATCCTTAATTGCAAGAAATATATTAATGTATGCCTTCTAAATCCTATATCTGAGGACAAGCGCTGTCATCCATCCTAAAGGAGAAGTGACTTTAAAAAGATCTGTAGTTACTTTACCTCTTCACTATATTGCAAATATCTTTAGTCCCATCCACGCTTACTTACTAAATCCCTTCTTGGCCTGCAACTCTTAACAGATACTTCTGCAGAGTTTATTTTCCGTATGTAAAATGAACTTTTTCTCTCAAGTGACAACCAGAAAAGTCAGTTCTTTTCCTCTCTGCGGAGTCTGCTTTGCTCCTGAAGTCTCAGCTTCTGTATCTTAGCTGTATTCCACAATCTCTAGAGTATGCAAATGTTGCAGCAGATCTGATAGGTACCAGATTCACACTGGGGTTTTCCTCAGTTACAGCCTGTTGCCCGCCTTTGACAACAAGGAAGTCCCAAGATGCATAAGCTTTGAATCCAGCAGTCCGATTTGTTGAGATACTACTCTAGGATGTTAGTGTATAACACTAGAGAAGTGTGATGGACAAGTTTTGTCAAGCTTATTGTAATGTCTTATTGTAACAGGTTGTCAGAAGGTAGGAATGCATAGGTTAATGCTGTATAATAAGATATGATAATATTCCTTTTTAACAGCTGCGAACACTAACTCATCTAATATTTACAGCTAAGAACACCAGCAGTATCTGAAAATAAGTACACATGAAAAACAGATGTCAGATCTCATTCCAGTTCTGCTAATCTGTCCTTCCACCCTACTCAAACATTTGCTGAGGCTTGTAGAAGTATATGTCAATTAATGTTAGCAAAACACATTTATTTGGGTTCTATTCACAGATTAAGATTCAATCAATTGTAAAAACAACCCCTGTTTGGAGAGGGGTGTGTGGATTTTTTTGTTTGTTTGTTTTTGACATGTTAGATGACAGTTATGTTAGATGTATCCTGTCACCGGAACTGAGAAATGTAAGAAATTCTGAATGTCTCAATAAAATTAAGAGGAACTATACTAATTAGGCACAGATCTTCTCTGAGGGTCTATGAGCAAAGTACAGGTATTAAACCACTGCAGCATAAATACGGTGGAGCACCTATGGCTTTCAACACATTTTGGGTTAGATTACCAACCATATTCCTTCCCCAAAGTGCAGACTGTACAGGAGCTAGTCTCATCCTAGCTGGATAAAACTCAAACAGAGAGACTTATCCTATGCTATATAGGTTCTTACATTGTTTTTACTGGCACTGTATCAAAGTGTTTTTCCATCTTCCTCTTCTCCATTCTGCAGTCCAGCAGATTTGGGTTGGAATTTTTTTTTTTTTTTTTTTTTTGTATATGTACGTAAGGGTGTGTGTGTGTGTGCTCATATATATATACATATATAATGTGTGTCTCTGTGTATATACACACACGCATATGTACATATATTTATATAAAAATAGAAGAAATACACACCCTTACATACCCCTTACACACATATGCAAAAAAGGGTGTATATATATATGTGTGTGTGTGTATATATATATATTTATATGTGTATGTATGTATGTTGGTATCTACGTGCTGGAGAAAGCAAGTTTAGGGAAATGCATCTTGCCTTCTCTAACATACGTGACGCTTAGCTTCTGGGGCACCATATTGCACAGTCTTGGGATGTTAGAAAAGTATCTCTCATGGACCAGAAAAGCTGAGGACCTAAGTTCAGCTCATATAGTACGTAACAGATAAATCATCTTATCTTTTTATGGTTCTGTTCCTCAACAAACTGCTTGTGTTTTGAAGATGTTTCTACTAGGCAATGCCTCTTGTTTCTTGTTACTGGCAGGGAGGCACTAGAGCAAGTTTAATCAGTGGAGTCAGTATTTGCTCTGTACCTGTTGCTACAAAGAGGACTTGAAGCAACTTGTGGCTCTGTGGAGCTGGTCAGAGGAGTCTCTCGATGCAGAGTGAGTCAGCAGTAGTAATGACACAGCTGTCTTACCCTGAATGTTGCTTCAGCCTGTCTTATACTAGCTACTCTCAGTGTATACAGTATAACAGGCTCTATTATTTTTGATTAATGACCTAGACTGGGACTCATAATATTTGGGTTATATTCCTGCCTGGGCCACAGACTTCCTGTCCAAATCATTTAATCCCCCTGTGCCTCAGCTGTCATCTGTGAGATGTTGATGATGGTACCTTTTCACACTGTTTTGCTTACTTTGTAGGTTTTCATATTTCAGCGGTAAGCTCTTCAAGATAAAGTCTTACTTTTACTGTGAGTACAATTTCCTGGCACACTAACATTTTTACCTAGGAAATTGTCAATAACTGGATAAAACTAAAAAACGTTAACAAAGAAAATGGGTGAAAGTGAGGGAGAAATTGATTCCGTAGTGAAAATTATCAAGATTATAAAGCAGCATTTTGGAAATAACTTATTCAAATGTGATTGTGAGGATATTTAAAATATTAATATACTTTAGAAAAGCAAGTAATTACGAATATCGTGAATGCTGATTTTAGGCTATAACTTAAGTATCAAGGGGACTTTCTCTGAAATGCTGTCTTTCTAGTTTTCATTGTCAAGCTACTCAAGTCACTTGTTGGTCACCTTCCACACAGGTCATTATTATGTTTGGCTTCAGACAACAGATTGTGTCCACATGATTTAAAGCCCCAGCATTTGTACTAGATGAAGCAAAGACAAAAACAGAGGAGGCATCAGGGAAAGTGGACTTAATTGTGCATGGCATTCTTCATAGTGTTCATTAAATAACTAAATGGGATTGAGCCTTTAGTCTGTCCATTCCCACCCTTGTATATAAACAGTAGAGTGAATATAGTACACTGCTTTGGTTTTCTGAAGCAAGGCTGAGTTTAGTCCAAAGCCTTGATTCTTATTCTGAAGTTGAGTTTGAACTGTTACCTATATATCTATGTGATCTCTAAAGTGACCAGTGTATAGAGGGGTTAGCATTTTATATTCTATATAGTATATATTCTATATATTATATATAGTGCGTTATGTCCACAAAGCAGTATGATTTTGGAAAACATTTTCATATGCCCACAGTCATCTTTACAAGCATAGTTATAACAGTATACTCTAGGTTTTACATTTCAGAAGACTCTAATGTGTATAACTTAATGTTGTCACTTAGAACATGAAAGAAATTGGTGAATTAAAAAAGCATATTATATTCACACTTTATAACCAAGGCCATAGATCAATACAGACTGCACTGTTTTACCTGGACCTGAAATAAGGAATTTGTCTGGGAAACATCATCAAATGCCACAAGCCATAACAACAGTGGCCTCAGATGGAGCTTTTACATGGGTGCAAGTTAGTATGCAGTGTTTGTAAGAACTTACAATTTAAGGAGCTGAATGTAGATAGAGCTCCAAAGCCTCAGGCTAATGTCTTTAGGGAACATTAGGTTTTAGTCTTATTTGTAGGGCTGCACAGATGATCCAGGCTTCCCTGTTTCATAAAAATTTTAAGATTTGAAAGCTGCTCTCAAACCACTTTTGGATGAATTTGAGGTTTTCCAAATTTCAGAGATTCATGCTGCAGAATAACTCGATGGCATGTTAATAACTTGGCAGCAGATGGGAGTGGGAGACAGTTCCAAATCTCTGTTGTGAGCTGAGTAAAACTAGTTGAGCTTGGGACTTGAAGTGGGATTGAATGCTTTTACCATCACTCTGTAGTTATTATCAACCATGCCTCTCTTTCTCTCTGACCTAGGCACGACAAATCTTTCCACATAATAGTTTTGTCAGAGCCAATGTATTTTGTAGGTTGAAAATGGCATTTTCCATTTTTAAAATGTTTTGTTGAAGAGGTCTTGACCGGCTCTTCTCCTGAGATATATAGCAATTTTCAGAGCAAACCAAGCTGAAAAAAAAAGAACAACTTAAGATGTGGCTCTTCACTGAATCTGTTTTCAGTAATACTTGAAATGGAAAAGTATTTTCTGAAAATTAAGTCACGTTTCTGTGGCTCAAACTAAGTTTGTACTGGCATAAGGTCAACCCTGTGACCCACCATTGAGAATAACTGCGTGCTGAGCAGTGAGAAATTAATCTGATGCTCAGTACTGCATCTCCCCCTTGGACTGAAAGGAAGACTCTTTCCCAGGAATTGAAGAGGACATGGTGCTTATCTCCAAGTTTTGCGCCTCTGCCAGTATTGGAGACTCTTAACATAATCTGGCACAAGTTGGCTGTGATACTGGTGTGTGGCTCTTAGGTAATAACTGAGATTCTAATGATTATTTTAGCACAGTTGTCTAATGAAATTAGCCATGTGATTCCTTATTTTCATAGATGCTCCAGTCTTAGCATTTTGTAGTTTTTAGGAATTAGCTTGTCTGCTAATTGGAATTTAAGGTACATCCAATTGGGAAACATCACTGGAGTGTATCGTGGATGTCCCTATTGTATTATTGATTGCTATGGATGAAGAAGTCAGTAAAGGACTGATAAAAGGGGTGATATTTCTCTCTTGAATCAATGATGTAGCAACAGAAACACAGTATGGGTCTGATGAACTCAGAAAGGTAATCTGAATGTGTACGAGATCTAGCCAGAGAGTGAGTGAAGGAAAAGAAATCTTGGAAAAAGATAGTTGGCTTAGCCAGCTTCACTTAAAGAAGCTGCTACAGCATGTCATGTGTAAATGCCAACTTAGGCGATCAGTGTGTAGTTGAACAGCTGCTCCTGCTATAGATATAGATTTGTTCCATTCTTATTTGTGTTATATGTTTTCTGGAAGTGATGGAGTCTGCTTGCTGTTTCTTATGTCGTCTTTTCCGAGAAAGGGAAGAAGCAGCATATAAAAACTGCTTTTAACGTTTGTGAGTGCTTCAGTTTGATTTTTGACTGTAACATAGAAGAACAGAGATGTGTTAATGTAATATGCACCCTTTTTATTAATTTTATCTAGGGCCTTTTTAAGCTGAATTTTTAAAAACAACTGTTAATCAAATTTAAATTGGGTTCAAGCTTAAAGATGAAGGAGTTCTGGTCTTATCCTAGCTAGTTTGTCCTTCACTTGCATATTCATGCTTCCTGAGACACCAGCTATTCCAAGAATGTGCCACCATGCAGAAAGTGAAAATCAATTATGCCAAGAAGGGAGCATGTACATACATCAGCAATTTGGTGCCCAGGGGAAGAAAAATCTGCATGTCTGCTGATGTCAATCTTCTTGATACAGTATTTTTGTAAGCGCACGTGGGTTGCTATTTTTTTTTAACCAGCTCAACAAAAAAGAAGTTTATTTTTAGTGTTCTAAGCTTCAGGGCATCACAATTAGTGGATCAAAATTGCGAATCTGATTAGTCAACCTTCTGTTTGCTTTAGCAGAAGCTAAGACAGCAACATTTAACATTCCCACAGGTATTTTGTAAGATTCATTAAGGTCAACGAGGGGGAGGATTTCTTGTTTTGTTTTTTTCAATCTCTTTGGATTTGTGAATTTTCTTTCACTTAATGGTGAGAAATGCTAGGCTGATGAGCTTATTTGCAGTAACTCACTTGTTCATACACTGGTACAGCTGCAAATAAATTTGTAGTGGGCATGTGATATATCTGTCTGACTTGAATTATCACTAGTAATTCAGTTCCTGCACACATCAAGAATTCAGCAGCAATTATTGGGGAAGTTCTAGAGTGGACTAAAATTTACCTAGTTCACAGGATAATTAACAGCTGTTGTTTTAATTCTAGTGACTTTATTTGGAATAGAATCTAAGTAGGAACCTTGAGGTATGATAGTCTTAATAATATCTTGAGTAAAAGATTTTAGGAAATACTGAGAAAATAAAGTTAAATTTGGCTTAATTTTAGCAAGAACTTGTCACCAAAATAATAAGTCTTCAACATAAATTTATTTTGAAGAAAATATTCTGATGTACAAGAAGAGCTAGATATAAGCCTCCAAACCTAATTAGAAATGTGTTTGTATGTGCGACTATCAGCTTAGGTGTGTTTCAGCATAGTTTGAACTACTTGGGAAGTGCTTGCACTACTTTATCACAAACATAGTGAATAAACAAATGTATTCTGAGTAGATGCCAAGTAATGCAGAATCTAGGATTTTGTTATATATAGGAGATTATATATACATATATAAATTCTACATGTGTACATCCTAGGAGACAGCCCCAGACTGTCCAATAATAAACTGTTGAACAGGAAATGCTAAAATATGATGACCCTGTATGGTCAGATTTTGCCCTGGACAAAGCTGAGGACTAATCTGCAGGTGAAAAAAAAAATGTTGCTATATACATAAACTTTTTTAAATTTTTAAATGTTTTTTTTCTTTGAGCTACCGGTATGTTAGCGAAATTAACTTAACAACTACTTAGTCTTCTGTTTTGCTAAAGCAGTTTGACATAAACCAGTCAAAGAATTAACATGACTCAGCTACTTTGGCCCAGCCCTTTATGACATTATCTGTATACGGAAATAAACATAAGTGAACTACAAATAAATAAGATTTAATATCTCCCTGCAGCTTTTATTTTTCTTGTGCTCTGTATTGACCAAGTCACAATTCAAATAACTGATGATGAAAAATAATGTCTTGAACCTTTTTGGCTTTACCATTGAGGACTGACACTCATTTAAAGGTTAGCTATTTCATAGGATACCTAGTTACAGTAATTTCCATATAAATATTTTTTTTCAGTGAGGCAAAACACTTATTTCAGTGTCAGTAGGATATTAAATATTGAACTTGTCACCCATTTCTTTGCCTTTTTGAAGTTCATTGCTCCAATATTAAAGATCATCTGGGGAGCTTGTTTTTGTCATTTTACTTAAATATTACAATTTATGTACTTTCCTTCCTTCTCACCAGAATAAAGAGACTCAGATAGTATAAAACAGAAATATAGTAAATTCAAGAGCTCTGTATGTTCTGGTATGTCTGAGACTCAACCTTACTGTTGCTGTTTGCCTTGCTCCAGTGGCGTGAAACAAATGTCACCTCAGCTAGCAACTTCAAAGGGGATTCCCCAGGGCATGAACATGTGGGTAACTTAAAACTGATATTGTTTCCCCAGAGGAAGCTTCCTTTTTCTTGTACTCACTTGTGTTCCTCATTAGACTAGGTTCTTGGGTCTGCAAAAGCTTTACATGCAATGAGGAGGGCCTGTTTTACTCTACATGCCTCTTAGCTGAGGTTTAGGGACTTCTTTATTTATCTGTGCATTTGAATTTTTTAATTATTTTTTTTGTGGGGGGATGCCAAAGCTCCCTGAAATAATAGCCATGTTAGTGAAAGATTTTGGAATTAGAGTTCACAAGTCTGTAATCTTTGTAGAATTCACAGAATGCTCCTGTGATTCATGCTGTTTTCCCTGTATTTCCTGCTTGGGTGTTTCCCTTTCCTACCTCCTTTTTTTCCTCCAGAGACAGACAAGCTAGAAGTGGTCCAGGTCATGGGAGGTCATGTAGGGAGACAAACTATAAAGAGATATAGGTTGGGTTTATGAAATGGCTAGCCATCTTTAAGAAATGGCTGCAATGAAAATAAATTTCATGAAGAACTAATAATGGATGTTCAGAAGAGTGGCTGTTATCCTCCACTTATTCAGAAAAATAGTCTTCTCTCGTATTTAATTTTCTCTCTGTAACTTCTCAAAACAAGCCAGCATCACTATACATGTAAAATATAAGTTATGTAAAGCTCATGCTTGCATATAGTATGTAATGGATAATATTAAAAAATTTTGAAAAAGATTTAAATTAATTTAGTTAGCAAGAATGAAAGGGATTTTTTTTCCCTTTCCCACCCCTCCCTCATGCTGGTGGATGTTCTAAGCTGATACACAGTGTGATGATAACTTTCAGTTAGTTACGCTCTCAGTGAGATTTGATGTAATGGCTTAAGAGTAAAAACTTTCTATGTCATTTCAGATTTCCTGGACAATTTATTCACAATGCCCTTAACTTTCTGAATTATAAGGGAGTTGTGATCAGATAGTACTGTTACATTTCTGAAAGATCTAGAGTCAGGAAAATAATTTCAGAATGCCTTCCCTTCAAATGCAGCCACTTAATAGTAATGACTTAAGTGTTTTGCAGTACTGAAAATTTGAGAACTTTCACTAAAAATCTTTTCTTTTTCCTTGTGTAGAAGAATAATTCCTTATGAGCGTTTTTTGGATTTCCTCTTTTCTCATTACATTGCTGGCAAATCAGGCGACCTATACCTGAAGTTAAAGATACAGTTTGGTTCACATGAAGCGTTGCAAATGTGTTAAGTTACTAAAATAACTGTCTTTTCAAATTCATTAACAAAGTTGAGCCTAATTTTAATCACAGAGATGTAAAAATACTTTATTAGATGTATTCAAAATGTGTTTTATAGACATACAAAAATTGGGAGAGTTCTTTACCTAGCCAGAGACATTATATTGTAATAATTCTATATGCATTCCAAGAATGATAATGAACACAATATTAAACATTATAGACAAAACTCTCTGTCGATTACACACCAGTCTGCATTCCAACATTGAGAGAAGTAGACAATGGAATTTTTTGTCATATTCTGCTTTGTGCAAGACGAGCCCAATAAAGGGGAAAAAATAACATTGTTCCTACTTTCATATTTCTTATAGGATCTGCTGTGTTTCACTGGCATAAAAATTGGGTGATGGAGGAGGAATTTGAGACTATAACACCATTCAGATGTTGGCTTCTTGAACCTTGCTATCATAACTTGAATACAGTACTGCTCTATGCTCTAGGTGAGTGCCTACCCCCCTAAGTTTATGTCTGCTGAAGTAAAGAAGGGTCTGTTCAAGTGGAGCAGTTGGTCCTAAGAAATAGAATTGTAATTTTAAAACAAAATATGAAAAGGATTCTATATGCTAATGGTTTGCATTGGTAGTTATTTTCTAAGGCAAATGAAAGCCTAGAATTGAACTAGTGCTACATGATACAGCAGAAGATAATGACTCATAATAACTGGTACACTGATTAACTTTTATAAAAGGTATTCTAGGAATTTCTGTTTCTTGAAATGTGTGCTTGATTGTTTTGCAGTTTGTAGTGAGTCTGTTGACTGATACAATTTTTGTTGTGGCAAAAGCTTGTGTATTGCTACTGAAAATCTAGGGAATGTGCGATTCTTTTCTACAGTCAGTTCACTTTACAGTTTGCAAAATACTAGCAAACTTAAACTGAAGTCAACACAGGATTTCAACAAACGCATCTATAAATACCAGTAAAGATAACTTCTCGCACACAAGAGATGAAAAATCATCTCTGGCCTGTTGTCAGTTACCCTTGTCAAAACTGTCAATAGGGTAATAAGGAACTGTGCCTAAGTGCTAGTCATTGCCTTACCAGAAAACTTTCTTCAAATTGCCTATGGTTATAAAGAACTATGAAGATACGAGATAGATAATGGAAAACATTTCTGATAAGAGTGCAAAAAACAAAGAAGAAGCCATATGTATCTTCTTATTGTTACAATCTGTTAAAACATGATCATCTCCTGACATCCAGTCTTTTTCACAAAATCCACAACATAAAGTAGAAGAATTGCAGTAATAAAAGATAATGCTGGAATGCCTACTGGGTATCTTTATCTGGAACGTAATATAGACATCTGAGCAAGAGTAGCTTACCCATCTAGAAGCATAACTACCTGGAAATAGTTTATTTCCTAATTAAATTAAAAGGCTAGATTTTTCAGGAAATTGGTAAGCATTCTGAAATTACCAGAAATCGACTGCCTACCACCCTTTGAAGATATGGCCCAGTGTTCTGAGGTAGTGTCTGCTGTCCCTTCCCATATGCATCTTTTGGCTGGAAACCAACTTCTAGGCTAATACAATAAACAATAAGGGCTTTGACACTTGCTTATATCTTCTAAAAAGCCTCATAGACAAGTTAGAGGAAGTTTCACGGAAAACTTAGGCTTCTAATATTATTCTGAAAACATCAGAAGTGCATTTGAAAACAATTTATAATCTGTCACAAAACTCTATTCTGACGTATGTTTTAATTGAACTTCTGAAAATGTGCAGTTCCAAATGTGTCTGTTTGAGAAAGCAATGTTGCTTACCTGTTTCACAAATTCACAATTAAGCTAAACTTTTATCTTTATTCTACTTAGCATTGCTGTTTCTACTAAAACCTAATACATTATTCATAACTGCTTCTTATTTTGGCCTAACTTTGAACTGGAGAAAATTGGAATGTCTCCAATTGTCTTATATGTTCACACATCAAAGAACATCACGTCAGGAATCAGGATGGTTCTTGTGGTATATGTATGTGTGTGTTTTAAAGAGTTAGGAAATATTTTTTGCTAGCGATATTGGGACATTCCCCATTCTTTAAAAAATAAATAATAAAAGAATCATCATCTTTTAGAGGGGGTGTTGTAGGTTGTTGTGTCCAGTCCTGCATATATGGGCCTTGGAACAAAACTCATTGTAGGCAACAGAATTAAGTTAGATGACTTGAGTACGTATTAGATAAAGCCCCCAATAAAGGTTAATTTTCTGTGTTATCTAATTACTCCTTTCGCTTTGGTGCTGCAGAACTGTCCTCCAGAAATCATCACCACTTCCAGGCATCCATTATTTATTTTTCTTTTACTCATTTCTGTTTCCTCCTTTCTCCCTCCACCCAACCCCAACCCAAACTTGGATGAAACTGATGAGGACCACAGTGAGAATGGGAAGCGGTCTGCTATTGAAGCGATGGGAGTTGCTGTGTAATTTTATTGACCCCAGCTTGGGAGGAAGCAGTATGCTATCTGCTGCTTTGCTGTACAGAAAGTTTATGGATTGAAATGACACCTCTTCCCCAAGAGACTGGGAAAGTAGTAAGACATATGGGTTCTCCTGCAGGACTAGGTGATATGTTGAGCATATGAGAATTTGAAAAGCATGAGGAAAGCAGGTTTAGATCTGGGCTAAAGGCTGCTGCTTGAACTGCTTTGGATTGTGTCTGGTTTGAAACTGGTCGCATCAAACCAGGGGAAACTTGCAAAGGCTCAAGGACATCATGTGCCTAATTCCTTTTTGTGATTTTGCAGAAGTCTTATAATAGCTGCAGTTTGAACCTGACTAATTTATATGCTTCATGCAACCCGATAAATGTTACAGTGCCTTTCTCTCCCTGCAACCTAGTTGCTGTTATCAAAGCCTCTCACTAGCATATGCTTATAACCATTTGCAGTATATGAAATGTTGAAAGCAAAACTGTCTTTTGGGATTAACATATTAAGTACTAAAATGGTCTACTGCATAATTTGTAATAAGCCGTATTACTTTTTTTCTACCATCATAAGTCACTATTTTTATTGCTGAGATAGGTGGTCTCATCTTTTTTATTATTAGTTTTCTTTGTTAAACCCTTTCTCTATATTGTGATGCATGACTCTTAAAGTCTGATTCTTCATGTGTTTTGTTTTTTTCAAACACAGATATAAATTGTCTCACTGATATACCTAATGCAAAAAAATTAAAGATTCTGCTACTTTTTTCTTTAGCTTTGGATATATTATCTCTGTCAAAGTGATTGTTAGTATTCTACACACTTAAGAGCTTTGCAGAATTGAGACCATAGCACTCTGCACATTACAGCACTGAACTCCAAGTCACTACACACATGTAGTACTTGGATTTATCTTGAAGTTTCCCATTAAGGTTCCTACCAAACTCTTTCTGCTCAGTTTAGGAAATAATAACCAAAGTTATTACAGACTGCAAATGGCTGGTACATGCCCCTTGGCAGCAGATAAAAGCCAGCAAAGTACAGTTTGAACTGGATTCAGACATCCGTAGACATCAGTAAGAGTAACAGCTGTAACTGAAAATCTAATCCCTTGCTTTATAAATATATCACAGTTCTCTTCACCTTTCAATTTTCCTTTCATATCACTGATGAAAAAATACTAGAAAATGTTCTTTTTTTTCCCACAAGTTATTTATAGCATACCCTTGGGGCAGTCAGGTAGTTTGCTTAAGAGTCTCCTACTTGTTTTTAGAATGCAGTTATTGATTTGATAGATTTATATATTCCTTTTTAGCACTTTGGTTTCTTATTTTTCCATTATGAGACTTTTTACAATTCTTTTTTTGAGGTACTGAAGTAGTTAAAAAAGGAGAAGGAGGGACATTTAGCAAGTCCATTGTTGAAAGCTCAGGTGGCTTTCATGTGCAGTTTTGAAAATGATAGCTCTATTTTTTCTGTTTGACTTTGTATAAGTTACATGTCATCTTGAGTTTTATCAGACTTTGGGCTAGATCCTGTACACGCACTCATCTGTACAGCTACAGAACTCTAGTAGTTAATAATTCAGTATTTCTTTGCAATTCTTGTCTGAAAGAATTTTATAAGAAGTTATCACACTTATCTGTGCTAACCAGGTAGCTTGTAGGTGAATACATACCTGATTTTATGAATACAAATTATAAAAAATTGTGTCCTCTATTGGGTTTGTGATCTCCAATCTGAAAAGTGGTCTGAAACGTTGCAGTAGGATAAAATAATCTGCACTTCACCTTTGAAGAATAAAACAGCTATTCTCAAGAGGTCCAGTTATGGATTGATCGAAAGACTGAAACAGCTGAAGACTCCTTGCTTCAACAAATCTGGCTACAAGGGGGTGATTTTAAAGCATTTTCTGTAACTGCATTGCTTATTTGAATACCAATTCTAATACTATCAATATTCTATCTTTTAAAAACATCAGTCAGGTCTTTAAAATTTTACGTTTCACGTTACAAATGAAGTATACTTACACTGCTGCTATAATAATCATAGTGATAATTCATATTATTTTTGAGTGAAGCTTTTTTATGCTTTAAATATCTTAAAATTCACTTTTTTTTGAACTTTTAAATTTTATTTTTTTCAAATTTTTGAATGCATGATGTAAGATTCTGTCCCTTTTGAAGTACATGTTCAAGGCATAGCATTGTTGCTATGTTGCAGTTCACCTGCAAGTACGTATCATGAAAATGTGCAATATGTGTGGACAGATAAGAACTTCTTCCTATTTTCTTTTTTCTTTCTTCTTTTTTAATATAAAATTATATCCTTTAACAGAAACAACTAGCTGGCATTACGGTGCTCAGAACTGAGCAAACTAAATAATCTGCTTACATTCCTAATTGCTTTGAGGAGCATGCCTATGTATTTATGGCAAATGTCCCAACATAATTTCTTTTATATCCTTTTTAGTATTAATCTATGTTCAGCTTTCAGCTGCAAAGGACTAAAAGAAGAACATTTCAAGTCCACACGAAGTCTGAAGAGAGCTAATGGCTGTGTACAAGTCAGAACAGCAAGTTGCATGTTCCCTGTTGCGGCAGTGAAGATGGTCAGGATTTTATTTATTAAGTATTTTTCTTAGCAGTACCCAAATACAGGTGGTATCCACCAGAGAAAATTTGAAAATCAGCAATTATTTTAGTTAAGTGCTAACAGAATAAATATATTTGATCAGGTTGTGAGAAAGTAGGAGGGTAAGGGTGGATTGAAGATACAGAGAAGTTTTCTTAATTAACATGTCCGTGAACAATAAGAAAAGAAAAATCAACCCAGGAAAGGCATCGCTTACCTTGTAATCTTTTAACCTTTTCCCAAAGGCCTGTCCTGCAAATCCCTTGAAGTCCCATGTTCAGCTACCAGCATTTTTTGCTACCCATCTTTTTCTTCCCCTCCTCCAGCCATTTTCTTCCCCCTTCCCCCAACTTCTTATTAAAAGGAAAGCTACCAATAGCTCATAAGTAACAGGCTCTTGCTTTCAATCAAAGGAGAGAGCTGAATAGCCTTCCACTCGGTGCGAGTTCAGTGGATCTAGAGTCAGGGCCCCTTCATTAATGAGAAAGGAATCTGTCCACCTTCTGAAATCTTTCATCGCTCCCTGAAGCTGCCTGAACCACACATCTTGTGTTTCTCATAATTTTCTCCCTGTGGTCACAATTCTATTTCTTTCTTTCCCTCTTTCATCTCTCGAAAAATCAAATGTACAAAGGTAATTTCCCTGTTCTTGCATGAGTAGGTCCTGAGGTTTCTGATCTTTATTTGCTCATTAGGAGATGCCACTTCAAATTAGTTCCCTCCTTCACCCGATCTCCCARTCCCTTGATTTCAGTGAAAACTCTTAGGCTAAATTAGTTGGGTTTAGAGTTACATACACATTTGCATCGTGTTTGCCAGGCATGTGGACAGTGCAGACCTGAACACTGGTTTTGATTCTCAGGCTCAGTGGTTTCCACTCTCAGGCTTTTCACTCAAACCTCTTGTTTCAGTTCACACCCAATGAGTTTTGCTTTGAGTTTATCGGGGTTAGAATGTACCCTGAAAATTCAAACGCAAAGCTCCACTGGAACAGCTGCTCTTGCCTCTCTTGCCCCAAACTACTTTACCACCTAAAATGCTAAAATCATCCTTGCTCCTGAAACTTTGCTTGGGTTTGGTGAAAACCTCATTAACCTAGTCCATGTTTCAGATTTGTAATGAATAATGGAACCTGCTGAGTTTGGCTGTTTTATTATCTGTTTTTTACACTAATTCCTTGTCATATAAAAATGTTATTAAAACCCCAGCACTCTACCATGTTAGGAAATATATACCTACATTCCACGTGTTGTCAGAAATGAAATGCTGTTATTTGCCATGATTTCAAAAATGAATTTTTTACTATGTGTGGGTCTATACTATGTCTGTAATAAAAGGATAGTTACTGTCAATGAGAAAATAAGTCAGTCATACATACCTAATAATTTTTCATGGTTGAGCTCTATTTGTGGTTTTATGTTGATTGTACATACACCTTGAGGATATGGTGACTAACTAAAACTGAAAATCTGAGGGAAAAATAGCCAGGACTTTTGAATAAAAAACAGATAACTTGTCAAAACAAGCTGTATACTATAAAGATTTCGACAGGAGAAAAGAACAAGTAGAGAATGCACAGCTGAAGTACTGCATTTCTGTAATGTTAATTGCTGTAGGTGCTGATTGATTGCTAATTTAAATAGATATTGTGAGTGCTCAAAACCAGAGTATGAAGTTCTGGCATGACCATTCTCTGCCTGGCAATCATGTAAAAGAATAATTTGTGGTTGGTATTATGGATATAATTCTAAGATTATAGGCATGACCAACTGTTTACCTCTTCTCCCCTTCCCAGTTATTTTTTCATGCCTAAAGTAACTTAATTGAGGGTTGAAAATAATTGGAACAGAATACAGGGGTAAAGGTTTCCTAAGTGGAGGACAATAATGTAGTAATAAATTAAGATTGTAGTGCATTGCAAAGTGCATGGCTGCAGCAAGTGACCACAGAATTTGTCAGACTGGGTGCTAGTTTGTCATGGCTCAGTCACTTTCACATCAATGGTCTGTCAGTTGTTCCTGATGTTGATAGTGAGTATACTTAAGGCGGCATATTTGTGCTTCTGATGATGTCTGCTGTTCCAGCTGTTCAACAGCAGGGTCTGCTTGGCACACTGCATAGCACAGGAACCAGCAGAGCAGCAAGAGAAAGCATTCACTTATACTATCCAGGCTTGTTTTAATACTAGCAGACATAGCCGCTTCTCTCCTTGCCACCATTTTGAAGCCGGGATGGTAGCTTGAACTGCATTCAGGCTGCAATCTTTTACAGCACCTGTAACCTGACTCCCAGAGAGACTCTCTTCTGTGTGTTTGCCTCACCTTCGTACTGAGTTCGGCCTCCCCCACCAAGCCTCCTACAACAATGCTTTGGAGTCAGTTGTGTAGTCTTACATTGCTACTTGCTACTTTCTGCCCTTTGAAAAATCAAGAAATCAAAGTCTTTAAAGCATAAAACTCCTCCTCTTTTACTGCTTGGCACAAGGAGCACCTTGAAACGTAGCTGGTATTCTTTTGTGTTTCAAAAAGGGCACTGAAGCACTGAGTGAGTTCTCACTACACGCCTATTACTAACTGATTTGAGTGTGTGTGTGTGTGTGTGCACGCATGCACTGTAGGAGTCCCTTGAGGCCCTATCGCACAGATGTTCCAAAACCAGGTAGGAATGGGCTGTGCTGTCAGCTGTTCACAGCCTCTCTGCTTTGGAAACTGAGGCAGGTAAAAATAGAAGTAGCTGGCTTGGGTTATACAGTAAGTGAATTGCTGGGCTGGAATGAGAGCCCAGGTGCTCTGGGTCTTTGCCCAGTGGCATCTGTCTTCCTCCCTTACCCTAGCTCTCATCTGAATGTTCGTCTTCAATTTTACAGTCTTTCTAGGCTTCCTGCCCTTGGAAGTGTTCAGATTTTTCAAGACCCTATCATGCAATGACCTGCTTTTTTCAGGGTTTTCTAGTTAAGCTCGCCATGAAGAACAAAACTAATAGCATAGCTGAAGCTCCTGATCGTTATTATAACTGGCCTGGGCCCACAGCACATAGCGCTAGAGCACTTCAAGGGCTGCTTGATTGTGAACAGTTCCCTGCAGCTATGCACAAAAGAAGTTTATTTAAAACTTGTTTTCTAAGGGAGGAAGGTTCAGGTTCTTTAAAACTGCCAACTAGAAACTAAATTAAATTTTGCTGTCATCTGTCTTCTATATTCTTATTCTTTTAGAAAGCTTGTTTACTGTTATGTGGGCTGCTCTGGGTTTTCAGGTAGGCAAATAATGTTATCCTTTGAATTATTTAAGGTTGTGTTGGATCAGTTGCCTATTTACTTTTTTATTACTATTAAATTTCAGAAGAAGCTAAGGGGGGAGGGGGGGAAAGGCCTGTGTTTATTCATATAAACAACTCTTCAAGTTCTAATGTTACCACACAGGAGGACGATCCTTACTTAAACCAATTTAAAATTTGGGTGCTGTGAGCATCTGCCTCCTGTTTTGTTACTATGGAGGTTAACAAGTCAAGGGTCAGGGCATTAATCAGTGACTATGGTGCAGAAAAGAGCTACTGAACTTGTGGTGAAATATGAGCTGGCTGTCAAGGGAACAGAACGGAAAGCACAGCCTGCCAAAAGAGCTAGCCTTACAAAGCCACCAGCAAGGGAGAGAGCCCGAAAACTGTAGCTCTGCTCAAGAAGCACAATTTATTTTGGTGCTGGTTTACATCCTAATGTGTATGTACTCTGCATTTAATCTTCATTTTTATGGATTTTTCTGTACCTTTCAATAATTCTGTAGCCTGTTAGGCTTTGTTCCTTAAAAATTAAGATTGGTCACCAAATGTCTGTTGCCTGGTCTGAATGGTGAGAAAGTACGAAGTAGTGAGGGCAGACTCCAGGACCCAAAGACTCTGAGATGTTATCTTTGTCCAGCAGTAATTGAAGCTCTAAAACCTTCTTCACTCACTCTATTGACAGGGCTCCGTTTCTTTTAGCACAAACAACCTTTTAAGAAAGGAGCTGTTAGCAGAGCATACAGTTTTTATGGTGCAGTTCTGAGTCATGATACTGGAAGGTGCTGAACAGATGTAATGCCTGTCAATTTACCATTATTAATTACAAAAGAGAACTGCTTTGTGCAGATAACCTCCCATTCTTTCTTACTGCTAGATTGTGGTAATTCTTCTGTTTGTATAATTCCAGCTCTTTAAACCATATATCTTGGTCTCATACATTCAAAGACTGCCTGCCTTGTTTATTTATTTATTTCCTATTTTTGCTGTTTAATTTGTGATCAAAATGGAAAGATGCTGCTTCTATAATGAGATCTATCTCAATTAAGAAGTTATTATTTATTTTTTCAGAATAAGCAAATAAATTGCATGTTCTCCTTCAAAGAGGAGATTCTTTTCTCCTGGTATCATCAGTCTACAGGGAAAACTATTACAATTATTTAATGAAATTCCTGAACCATTAGTCACACTGACTAGTGTTTTGCAAGAGCCAAAGCTTTAGTTACTTACAGTCCATTCTTTAAATTTAAGCCATTTATTTACTGTGCACCCTCAATCCTCTTCTAAGACCTTAAGAAATGAAAAATGGAAGGAGATGCGAGTTCCTTCTCTCATTTGAGTATGCAAATACTATTTTTAGAGCTTTCGTCCATAGAAAAGATGTGGCAGAAGGTAGTAAAAAAAATAAGTCGATATCAGATTCTGGTTATAATTTGGAAGTGTTCCGTGCAGCCAGACAGCACTGCCATCCCTCTCTTGGTCCTGAAACACATTTCAATGCCCCATAGCACAAGTCAGAAACCTGACAATTGCTCTAATTTGTCCAAAGTATCTGCGGCTCCAAGGAACCCATGCAGAATATAGAGATAACTGGGGTACTGGTCATACCCCACTTCAGCTTACTGCTCTCAGCTGCTGCTTTGCTGTTCTATCTTTCCCATCTCTCTTCTCTACAAGCAGTGCAGATTTGCTCTCCTCATTTCAAATGAATATGAAAGCTAGCAGTACACGTTTTTCAGCACTACCCTGCAAACATCATCAGCATATGACAAATAATGCTACCCTTATTCTTAAAAACAAAGATTGGCTAAAATAAAATATTGCATCTGTTGTTGAGAGACTCAGTTTTAGGGTTGAGCTACTCTGTCATAAGACAGTCCATTACTTGCATAATAGATGAGTAATGTTCATTTCCGTTATTGCTTGGTGGCAAAAACTATAATGAGATGCCTATTGCTGATGATAAACATGTACAGTCCCTAAAAGCAAATTAAATTTTGGCCAGACTACTCCTAGCCTATATTTTCCTAACTTCTTGCCCTTTGGTTGGGTGGCTAAATTGTATTGGTTTTATGTTTGTGGATTATTTTATTTCTTTTTAAGGTCTGTTTCTCATTAAAAAAAGAACTAAAACATATCAGAAAATCAGGCTTATTTTCAGCATTTCAGATCTGATATTTTTCACTGTCAGTTTCCTAACCTATTTCCTTCCTCAAGAGCCTTAAATATATGAACTTCTAAATACAGAGATATGCACTTTTTCCCTTCTTCTGTTTCTCTTCTTTTTAAGGCAGTTTTTTAGTGCCTATGAGGCTGGAGCCCTGGAGACTTCAAGCTTCTTTCATCCTCCAAAATATCAGCAATTTCAAAGAAGTGGGTAGCTGTACACATCTTTTTACATGTTCTACAGCACTCTTCAAACTTGACCTGCAAGCTCTTTCTCTGCAGGTGAGAAGGGAGCTCAATCATGGGACCTATATAGACCTTAGACTCTCTGGCTGAAGTGGTCACCAGGGAGAGGAGTGCACCCAAACACAAGCTAACAGTCCTTAGTCCAAAAGAATTATATTGCTTTCAGCATTTCAACCCCCTTTTTTCCCGCCTTCATTTGAAGTTTGCAAGTAACAAATGCAATGCAGCTGAGAGACAGCTAAGTTAGGATGTCTTAGCTTTCTGTTACTGTAGTTGAAAGAGACATTAGAAACTGTCAAACAAAACCAGCAATGTCAAGCTGATTTCTGGAGTAGTCTGTGATCTATAAGCTTGAACTACAAGAACTTTCAGCCTGCAGCAAATGTTTTTTCCTGGGTTACAAACTACCAGTTAAAAAAAATGGAGATTTGTAGACTCATGCATGGGTATGTGTGTGTGGCTTTAATGTGATTTGTTCATTTAACCCAGGAAATAGGGGTGGGGAATGGGAGAGAGGAAATAAATCCTATTCTTGGTAACCAAATCCAGCAGTGTTAACGGAAAAGCCAGCAATTGATAGGAGAGGAATGTGATTAAGAAGAATGCTGCAAAAGATAGCTGGGCTGCATATTTAGGTTAGCATGGAGAAGGGAACAAGGCGGAAAGCAGGTAAATGCTTGGGGGAACAACAGGAGAAATGGATGAGTTGAGAAAGTATTATGGACAAGAAGTGAATGCAGAAAGGAGGGTGAAGAGAGAGGAATGAGGAGGTGGGACAAGAGGAAGTAGAAAAATATTAATTTCTCCATGTATGCGCGCTGCATATTCCTTTATTAGAGGAAGAAAAGGCATTTCCTATGCTAATACACATGAAAGGACTGAAGAGTTCCAAGACAAATCTCCTGTTACATTTGTGTGATCTATACTGGGCAAAAACAAATGATTATGTGTTTAAAACACATACAGCAAAAGTATTTTTGTTTAAAAAAATTAACAAATTGTATATGGTGATGCTGAGGAGTGTCCCTTTTTTCTTTTGTTCTGAGCTCAGGATTTGCTTTCCTATTTTATAGTGTGTAAATGATGCAGCTGTTGTATTGCTTTTATTTAATAGCGTGAGTAAAGGCATAAGTTAGTGCAATTAAAGAATATTGTTTCAGAATTCAAGAGAGGATTTTCTGAACTTTTTTCTCTGGGGGATGACTTGGACCCTACCAAGGAAAAATTTTATAATTCTGGCTGAAACCTTCCTCATAAATTTTCATCCCTTAAAGCACAAAGAAGTCAATCATTTATTCCCAGGCATTTCTCAGAAGGTCAGTTCTTTCAAATTCTCAAGGTGCAAACATAGTTTTTGGATGTAAAAGCTGTTATTGAATCCTAATTGAAGCCTGCACGGTAATAACCTACAGGCAAGGTTCTGCAAAGCATGAAGATACATTGATTGAGTCTCTTGGAGCTTAGGGTAATCTTTACAGCTATAGGTAGACGAAGCTTTTTCAAATGAAGTATCCTTGAGCATATTTAAAGCAAGTTTAATTAAACTAAGTCCATAAGCAATTATTGTTCTTTCCCTGCCCTCCCTCTGTTTTTAAGTCTTTTTCAATGTAGTGTTAATTCTACCTTGTCAAATCTTTCAGTAATATGCAAAAAGTTTCTATTAAAAAAAGCTAGGATTATATAAAAGAAGCCTACTCCTTTTTCTGATGACCAGAAAAAATACATGACCAGTTTAAGAACAAGCCAGAGTAATTTCTTGGGCTTAACTTTGAAGAAGGTTTAACAGCTGCAAAAAGGAAAATAAGGTGCAAGATCAAAGTAGAAACCTGAAACATGTATTTTCATAGGTACATTTAGATAATAAAGTTTTATACAGAGGAAAATCCCAGATTTCTTTTTTTTTATCTTGACTTTTTTAAATTTATTTTATTTCTATGTCATCTAATCATGGGTGGTGTTACTGAGTGTGACAGTTGTTATAGAGTGTGACAGATGTACTACAATTTCCCTACTGCAAATAGGAATGTTTATTTTACTTAAAGGGTGCTAACTGTTTAGTTATCTTATTTTGTAAAGCTGTGTGAAGATGAGGAGGAGGAGAAGGGAATACTTGGAAGAAAGAAAAAAGAAAATCTTAGTTTTGGTGCTGCTGAAGGAGTGGGTGTTATATGTGGGAGGTAAAGGCATAGGAAAAAGGAATGACATTTACTGAACTTATTGCTCAGACTCCCTATAGTTCAGATGTGCCTACTTATGGTATTTATAGGGGTAGCCCTTGTGTGATAGGAAAAATGATCTCATGCTTAAAAAAAAATAATAAAATAAAATAAAATTCCCTGGTCTCCATTCTGTCTAAGACACAGTCTTAGCAATGCAGAGTAGTCCTTTGTGCCTTCAGAGCTGTCAAATCTGTCACATACAGAGGCTACATCAATGAAAGGGCATGTATTACATTAGAAGTGTTTAATACCAATAAGTAAAGCCTGTTGAAAATGTAAGAAGAGGTATACGGGTCTTTAACAATTTACTGCTGTGATTAACCAAATGCCACAGTTCTCCAATTTGAGACATCATCACCTATTCTGAATGCAGTGTAATATCTAAAACTAAACATTCTGCAGAAGGCAATTGATATAAGGCTCCACAGAGATTGAACCTACCTGGTTTTTGCTCTTTAAAAAATATGGGTGGGTGAAATGAGCTAGGCAGCACTTCAACCATGCTATTATTTTTTATTGTTAAAATACTCTAGTGAATGAAGTAAAAAATATTTGTGTTATTTTCCCACTATTAAGCTCCTGAAAGCTAACTGCTGTGAAGAACATAATGTAATAATTAGTTGTCAAGTTTTGGATTAATGGATTAAGATTCATAGTTAGTAAAAATCAACACACATCACATCTATATCAGTCCCATGAGCTATAAACATCTTTGAACATCTCCATTGTTCTAGTCATTTTCAATTTTGTTTCCCACTCTGCAGAATTTCCCAGGAGAATGTGATGGGTCAGTAGCAGGCCAAAGATGGGCTTCAGACCTAATCTAATCAATATTGTGACAAACGTAACGAAAGAAGCTATGTCACCTTGGAATCCCAGTATATTTTATCAGCTCTGTTCCTAATGGGATGTGACAGCGATGTTGATCTGTGTATCCTAAAGAAAGGAGAGAAGTTGTGCAAGGGCATGTGCAAGGATGGCTATGTGACAAAGGGTAATCTAACTCCATTAAGATCAGAGCTAGAGGTCGAAACTAGGGATCCTTACTCAACACTTCGAGCATCAAATAGTCTTTTTAATAACCCCCATTTTCAATAAACTATTTATGCATTTATTAGCTCTTCTAACATATCACCTATATTTAAAAAGATGGTAACTTTTTCTGTTTCAGTGGGAAGGTTCTGAAATTGATTTCACAAATTAGAAAGCAGTAGTCACTGGCTTTATATTTATTCCAAGCAAAGCACTTTTACTTTGATCATCTGTAATGGCTTTATATTTTATTCTAAATTGCCCCTTTTTGTAGTGATATACAACTAGTTCACTAGTTCTAAAAGTACATGACATTTCTATGAGATGAAAGTGAATGACTTTTACTTCTTTTGTCCCATATTTTTCTCCTGTAGTGCTACTTTATTCTAAGTCCTTCTGCCTGGTTTCTTCTCTTTACTAGCTAGGTAGTCTTTACGTCACTGATGTACTATGGCATGCAATTACAAATTTTTGTGCCCTTCTGGTTTTGAGGTGACAGTTTTGCTAAAGATTGTTTTTATGATAACCTCATTCTCTGTGCTCAGGATTGTATATATCATTATCAAATCTGACTATTGCTGTCCTTAATTCTAATCATCCTAGCTTCTCTGCCCTTCTAGGTTCATTGAAAACCTTTATGATTTGACTTATCTTGCCTGTTGTCCTTAAAATTTCTCTGTTCGTAAGTGTTTTCCATGCACTGTGGTACTATCCTTACCAGCTTATTCTCAAGGCACGTGCTTGCTCTGCCCTTCTACCTTAATGATCCACCTCAGGAAGAATGGCAATTATTGTCAAAATATTCTTATACTTAGAAATCCTATGGACTTTTAGACTATAGCTTGGATATCTAGAAACTTTCAGGGATAATACTATCATAACTATTAGTGTTGGTCAATATCTTATTCTTTTTCCTTGGGAAAATAACCTTTAATAAGCTATCCTGTGAAAATTTACCTGTTTCTTCTCTGCACATCATATTTTAACATGAAAAATTTTATTTCCTGTCCTTTAACTTGATCAAGCTGTTTCTGAATCTCAATTTCAATTATTGAAGTTTTCTTTATGAGGATTTCCATAAATTGTCTTGTTATGTAAATAGTAGAGCAAAGCTGCCTTATGCTTTTTCTTAATCCTGCAATTACATGGTTGTAGAGCCTTTTTGCTTTCCTTAACATGAAACTAAACCCTCTTCTCACCTGCTCCTTTGCATAACCAATGCACTAAGAATTATGGACATGACAGCAAAATCCGGCTCTTAAATCCCAGCCTTGGTAGCTGTATGCTATTGCTGCTCTCTGTTTCGCTCTAATAAGCTGTAAGCAGTACAATATCTTATTAGTTAATCTGAAAATCGTTTCTCAAGGGATTGCATGGCTTATGTGCATCAGGTCCCTACCAATCCACTTATTGCTTAAATTCACCAGACTGAAAAATTCAGTGTTGGTTTGGATCTTATTGACTATAGCAGAAACATTAACTTCCCTGTAAAGCAGTATGATACTATATTTGATCTAGCAGAAGCTGTACTGAAATCATCCCTGAAACTCATGTCTGAGCTCTCACTTTCTAGCTGGTTTTACTTATAATGTATCAAAACCTGCTATTTTTTGATCTTACAGAAAATGTATTTTACGCTGTTGTATACACTAACAAAAGAAGATATTTTGTTGCAGTTCAGATGCCCTGAAAATCCAGTGTTGTTATTGTTCTCTAATTGTTTAACTAATTGACCTGAAATAAAAAAGAGACCGAGGATGAAATCTTAAACCAAAATACTTAAATTTGACTCAGATATCTGGAACTTGATTGTTGATGTTCTAGGGGCTACTGCCTGAGTTTGGGATGAGCTGATCCCAAAAGGTAGATTCATGCTTCCCTTGAAAGCTGAACTTTGATTCAGAGGTTAGGGTTTCTCAATGTACTACATCACTTCAAACTTGTCTAGCCAATCCTGAAATCATCTCACTTGGTGAATACTCTTTCAAATCAGTGGTACTGTCTTTTGTAGAATTCCACACTAGCTTCAAAAGGAAAAAATACTCATGTAGCACAATAACATGAAATGTCAACCTCTGTTTCCATTCCTCTACAATAGCATTGTATAAAGCTGCCACCATGTAATCTTTCTTATGGACGGAGTCAGTTCATTACATATGATCTAATTATGACATAATACATAGAGCAACCCATGAATTTATAAACTGCATCACAATTGTAACTTTGTTTCCTGTATAATACACTGTTACAACATTCTGCCTAAATCATGCATGGCTAGCTGTCTGTTGAAGAAGTCTCTGCTGTAGCGATCCCTAGCACAGAAATGTTTTCACTGTAGTTTGCCCAGAGGCGCATTTGACTCCTCAAACACCAGCAGCACACAAGAACAGATAGTATAAAGCACAGCACTGCACAAAACTTACCCGGGTCTCAAGGAGCATGTCTTCTCACAGCTGGAGCAATCCAGCTGGGTCAGTCTGTCCCTGCTTTGTGCTGCCACAGAATAGATTGTTCAGAATTGTCACCAGTCTTGCATGTGTACATTAAGGCAAAGTGTGTTGCGGACTGTGTTTTCCATTACAATTATACCCCCGAAAAACTGAAAGTACTATGCAGGGTAGTGCATGAGAGGAAATTCTGACAGTCTCAGTCTTCCACTACGTAGGTGTCATGTGTTGTGTTTCTGCGTAATGACTGGGAACTTCCATTCCTGCCACGGTGTTTATTGAATTATAGTGAAACTAAGGTTGTTTTGCTGTTTCCCCTATAGGATTATAGGAATTAATACGCCATTTAGACCAGCATACAAATGCTGTGAAGGAAAAGAAGTAAGCAATGGGTAGGTATTTGTAATTAACTTACTTCTTATATCATTGCTGTTATAATTTCTCTGAAATTCTATTATTGGTTTGGTATGATTTTAGAGCAGCATTTCTCAAATTTTTAACTTTGATCATCTATTTGGGTAAAATATAAAATTCCTATAAATATATCTGGAAATTATTTATAATATCTTCCATGGAAATCTAACAGACAGGAACACTCTAGAATTAAACTTGCTGTATTTTTAAATCAATTTTCAATCAACAATTCTTTGTGCTTTATTTTTTCAAAGTAATATGCACAGTATACCAAGCACTCTTCAGAAGCTCACTTAAATCAGATAGGAAAATACTAGACGGATTTTGGCTGAAAACTTGAATGGGTTTCCCCAATGGTATTATATTTTTGCTAAATAAAGTAATAATAAAGAATGAATTTTCTCTTTCTGTATGTGTCCACAATGTGAAATATTCCATGCAGAAACAAATCAGAGAATAGAAGAAGGAATTTTCTATGTATATAATGTCAATTTTGTAGATAATGAAGACAGCATTTGTCAGGGAGTGTCGGGGAGAGGTATTTTTTTTTAAAATAAGGGTATAGAAGTTTAAATAAGGATGTAGAAATAAAGAGATTAGGGAAACTGGGCAATTGGTAACAGAAATGAGGAAGAAGGCACAAAGGTGATTGCTAAAGAGGATTCACATACCTTTGTGGAAATGCAAGCAGAATGGAGAGCAGTTTAGAAAGGGAAGGTAACAAGATAAGGGCGTGATTACATGCTTGTAGAATATATTTGGAAGAGGTTAGTGGACTACATTTCCTCTAATCTTCTGTGGGGCATGGTATTTGAGGTGAACAAAGGTAATGGATGGGAAGGATTTGTCTTTTACAAGTAACACATGTATTTAGATGAGGTCTGAGAAGTGGATGTTGAAGTGGGCACCCGAGCAGCATGTAACGAGTCCCTTACCCAGTGATTTGTGTGGGGCGATGGAAGGAGAGGCACAGATTGGATGGCGGGGGGGTGTTGAAAGCAACTATCAGCAATACGGAATTTTACAATGAACCATTGCCACTGTTCAGTGTCTTTTGCCTGCAATTCCAAATCCACGGTTGGGCTTCAGATTAGTCCAAGATTCTTTCTGCACCAGCTTACATAGTCTTTTAATGGCTGGGCTAATTTTTATTCAACTATAAGACTGCCCAGTGTGATTCCTTAGCAATATAAATCTCTAACTGTAAATTAGCCTTTCAGTGCTTTCAAATAAAAAAAGGGAGTTTTACATAAGGATCATAAAATGTAAAATAATACTTACTTTGCATTTCTTTACAGCAGCATTGCACAGTGGTTCTGCCATCCAGCCTTTCTCAGTGGGTGGACTTCCAGCTATTTCACTCTATGATTTTTGTCATGTGTCTTGCCTCCTTCCCCTTAAAATGAGGGGTGCAATGGATTACTATTCAAAACATACTGTTATTTTCCACTGAAAATGCATGGTAGTATCAGAATAAAATTTGACATGGATAGTTTTAGAGAGGTGAGGATCATAAGAAGGAGGAAATAGCACATTATTATCCTGCAATAACAGAGAGGGAGAAAGGCAGAATTTTAAATGCTAGGTGCCAGGAGAAGAGGAATAGGAAAAAATTTGGGAGGGTCAAAAGAAAAAAAGACAAAAAAAAAAAAAAGACAGCTGTTTTGGAGGGTAACCTCCATTATAAAGTACTGGAAAGTCATTAAGCAATATCAAGTATAGTATCAATAATATTTACATTGCAAAATTGACTGGTTATAAAATTGCATGATGAAAAGTGTTTAACAAAAGCCTTGGAATTTATTCATTCGTGGAGTTATTGTGGTAGAAGACTAATAAATTTTTTTTATTTTAAGGAGTACTATGTCAAGATAAAGAAAGTGACAGCACAATCATATCTCATCAGAATGATGGGTAAATTGTTAAGAATATATATTCAGTATTGACTAAACTGTCTTAAATGTGACATAAAAATAAAAAAAAATGGCAACCATTCTATTGACACCTAAGATAAAATGGGCTGAAGAGAATCCAAGTCCTGAAAACCAATATGAACCTAAGTTTGAGCTGATTTTAGTAGTAATAAATATAGAGAGAATTCATCACAGACCAACTCTGAAACAAACTCTCGTAGGTTTTTAGTAGGATTTGGGTTTTCTTCAGGTTTGTTACTGGAAATTCAGTGTTTTTACAGTACTAAGCTGAACTTTATGTTGTAATTAATACCACTGATTTTATGGGCACAGGTATTTATACTTTCAGGCATTTAATTTTATTTTTCTCCTAAGTATGAGATTAAAATAGTTTTTTTTAAAGTAACACCTGCCAAAATGGAAAAAAAAATCCTCAGTTTACTTCCATATCAAAGTAATCTCTAGTTTGTTTGCTTTTTATTGGAGGATAATTTTTTTGTTTGTCCTTTCCTGATCCTAATAACTAATAAGTACTAGATTCCTAGAGCTATAAATTTAGAGGGCCCAAACCCTTCTTGATTGTGGCTGCAGACACTGAAAAGATTCATTAAGGACTATTTTCAGAAGATCCTGTTGTGCCTATGATGTGTCTGTTGTTGTTATATGGCTATTCCTTACTACTATCTACTATAAATCGTAAGGTATCAGTACGGCTGTTTTGTGGTGCATTTGTTTGCGTGATGAAAGTACTAAATTATTTGGCTTGGATTATGAGTCTATAAAAACTGTTCTTCAGTAATTCCATGCCTAATGTTTTGGTGGTGAAATTTATTCATATATTTATGGAAGTGGAGCAAATGAAACCTACAATGCCTCATGCGAAGATAACCCCATGTCTCTGCATGTTTCTGTATCATAGTCACCAAGCAAAAGACAATGTGCAGTGCGCTAGTTCAGAGCTGAGCATACTGGCTGGCACGAGCCGAATGGAGCTGTCACAGCTGAAGCTCTTTCCTTCAGTGGTGGCACTAATCTGAGTTCTCTCTGCTCTTCCCCCGCTCTTCCCCCGCTCTTCCCCCTCATTTTTTTTCTTTTTTTTTTTTTTTTAGCACTGAGACCTCTACGGCTTTCAAATTTGTGTCAAATTACTCACTGGAATTAAATAGTGGGGGAGCTGCACAGACAAGTGTTGTAAACACACAAAGCTCATTTCCCTTGGAAACCAGACTAAAAATAATATTTATTCATTAAAAATGGTATAAGAATAAATGTATAAATATTTTATAATGTTTTAAACCAGATAGTACCCTGTGCAATGAGTTGCAGTAGTGATAGTGACCTCATGGCCGTCAGAAATTGAGGACTAAATCTTCACACACTTGCAGCTTGAAGCCTGAATTTTCACGAGTGATTCGGTGTCACCAGTGAATTTTTGTTTTCAGTTGGTGCTTGTTGAACCTCCTAGTTAGTTTAAACCAACTTTTAAAAAACTTCTAGGGCGCTTGTGGTTTCAATTCATTTATGGATAATTTTGAACTGAAGTGAATGTTTTCAAATCAAAATCTGATTTCTTTGATTTTTTTCATTATCCAAACAGGATAGGAAGTAAGCAGGAAACATGAAAAATGCAGTGTGGAGTTGGATGTACATTGTTCTGTTACTTTTATATGATATAGTGTTTTTCCTTAGTAATAGCAATGAAGAAGTGCTTCTTTACTTTTGTGTTAACAGCTGCAGATTTTGACTAGAACTGGAGTGAAACTGTTGTTTTCTTTTTAATATTTTTTAAAATTTTTCAATAAATATGTTCTTGATTCAGAAGAGCATCTCTAATGGCTTTGAAGATGAAGATGACTTCCATATAAATAATTTGAGCACCTTCTGGCAGGTCTTCCTAACCTCTGTTGCAAAAGCCATTAGAAAGTAAAATAGTAATAGCATACATTTGTATTTAAATCATATTTTTAGTAAATATGGTTACCTAGAAGCCAGCTGTGTTTGTGCCCATTCCTTGTAAAGATGTATACAAATTCCTGTTAGTAAGGCCTGAAGTGCTTTAATGGCAAATGTACTGACTTCCCATTATAGGGTATCTCTTTTCATTTTTCTCTATTTACTTATGAGGATGAGAAAGAAGAATTCTATAGGGTAGGACATCCTGCACTTTGCCTGAGAATCAGAGAAAGCCTACTAATGCTGTAGCCTAACTGCGATCCAGGTGCAGTTACCAGGCAAAGTTTGTCTTGACTTTTAGCATTAGCGAGATGCGAGCTACTGTAGTTGCTGCCTTATGAATTAGGCATACTCATGGGTGCAATCAGCACTTACTCTGTCATTTCTTATTCTGCTTCTCTCCGCCACATGTCACACTTCAAAGCACTGAATGGGCTCAGTTTCAGCGGAAGCTGGATGTGCCCATATCGGGCTAAGCTAGGCTGTAACTTCAAAACATGCAGGCAGCCAACTTCTCTTTTTGTAAAGAGAACAGTTTCCTGTTAGCACAGATAATGAAATGTACCACTGTTCATACAAAGTGGAAACCCCCGTGGCTCTCAAAATTTTATGTAGTGGAACCTACAGCAAGTGTAAAAACATAACAGTACTTCTATTTTTGGAGAAGTGGGAAACTACTGTGGCAATAAAAAGTCCTCATGTTTTTTCTTCACCCTCCACCCAGCTACTTTTATGTAGTGATTTGGAGGAAAAGATAGAAAAAGCTAATAAAGTCCAATACACATCACTGTATTTGGGGGGATATTTTTGCAGTCAACTGAAGATGGTACTTGGTTTTGGAAGATAATTATGTCAGTGATATCTCTGTTGATCCATATTCCTTGTTGACATATTTATGATAGCATAAAATTAATTTCACAAATATAGTTTTTAAATGCACAAGTACTATTTATTGTTGAGCACAAGTGGCTATGATTTTTCCTAATATCAAAGATCCATACATGCTGCAGGCTTAAAATTAGAAGTGCTACACTTCCTGAGAAAGCTATTAGAGCGCTGTTGAACAAAAGATGTGACTTATCTAGATAGATTGTGATTAGTATTTCTAGTTGTGAACACAGAGCCATATTTTGTGATTGGAAGTGGCTGACTTTAGAAGGAGACACTTTCCCCCCCCGACCCCCCCTCCGTTTTTGACATATGTGAAGGTTTGGTTCAGGTGTTTTTTAATAGATTATGTTTCTGAATATTACTGTTGCAGTTTAGTTTTGATGGAATGTTATCTTTAAGCAATGTCAAGGTCACTACAACATATGAATATGACTTTTTTTTTTTTTTTGGTACCTACATGGCACCTGTATTTTGACTTACAGTTCATTATGACTCAAAAACTTGATGCTAAAAGTTATCTTGGTGTTGTCTTGCTCAGTGCTGGTTGATGGTTGTCATTTTATTCACCAGTGCTATTGATTCTGCTGTTAGCAAAATGGAACACAAGCAAAGCTTTAGGAAAAGAGGATGGGAAATCCACAGAGTTTAACAATTTTGTAATTACAACTAGTTGAGAACCGTGAGCAGTTGGATAGCAAAAGATATCTTGGTTAGCAAGTAATTGTCATGGTGTGCGTTTCTTGGAAGTCCAACAGGTTTGCAGGCAGCCGGAAGATGGAGTGGTGGTAGAAAATAGTGGAGAGAGCTTTTCAGTTGGCTGGCTGCTACTGAGGAAGCCAGTGAAGTTTTACAGTCTGCAGATTTTTATTTGATGAAATTGTTGTGCTTGTAATAGTTATAGGTTATTGTATAAATAAAAATTGAAGCTATTTGCTGACTGTTGGGAGACCAGCAGCAACATTCATGGTACTGAAGGCAGTACAAGTAACATTAGAGTGCTAGCAAGGACAGATTGTGATAGGTAGCATATGGAAGCAAATAGACTCAAACCCCTGATGATGGCTACTACTGTTTACTTCTTCAGGTAGTTGAAGGAATGCCTTGTGGTTGGAGAGAGCCCCAAAGAAGGTCAGGGTATGTGCCCACTTCTGAATGATCTGAATACTTGTACTCTGTGTACGGGTACGTACATCCTGCAGTGGCTCCAGTAAGAAAACTTTCCAGTCTGATACGCTTTGTGGCTGGATCGAACTGTGGTCCTTTCATGGTACTTACTAGCACTTGTGGGGCTTGTTTCATTGTGGACTACCTGAAGGTACGCTGATGTGTGCAGATGTACAAGGGCTGCCTCCAGAAGGCTCTGCACTCAGGAGGACTCAGCTGCCTCTCAGGGCCACCCGCTATGTTTCAGTCTGGAATTGCATCTGAGTAACCTCAGTAGTGTCTCACTGGATATCGAGAAATTAGACTTATCTGGCACTGTGCTCATCTGTGGTGTTTTCTAGATACTGGAGACTGCTTCAATGAATATTACAGACATTGCAAGACACTACATACAGCTTTGCTAGCAGATCCTGATTTGACAAATACTGACCTAGAACATGGAGATGTTATGGGATTTTCATTGCTCTTCCCTTCCTGTATTACTAAAAGGGAGAAGATGCTAGCCTTAAGAGAGAGGAAATTCCAAACAGGATATTCTGATATGGGAGGGGAAGTAACTTGGCCTGGAAAAGTTTGTTATTATTCCATTATTCTGTTACTTTATCATTACTCTGTTACATTAGAAAGTGGTTTGCAAGAAGTAATGCACAAACTGTACTACTTTTAAGCATAATTTGATGTTGAACCTTTTACTTTATTTTGAATGTAAACTCAGAGTACTTAAATTAACAGTGAATGAGAATAGTCATGCTTTTTCAGCATAGAGGAATTCTTAAATATTTTAAATCATTTATTTAGTAGTGAAGATTTTGAGGAATGTTTAAATTTGTCACCTTCTCTTCACATATATTGAGAATAAAACCATGTTCACTTTCAGTTTTATTTAAGGCGGGAAGAGGAAGTAACTTAAAAAAGACCCAGAATACCATTGCATGATGTCTGATTTGTGACTTTCCAAAGTTGATCTTTGATTGCCCAATGCAACTTACAGAGTGTGGATGAGAAAGAGAAATTTTGTGCTTGAAACCGCTGTCTATATTTGAAAGAAAGCCACTTCTTTATTTTTGATAATAATGACAACAGGATGGAAACCAAGTTTGATTATGTTTGCCAGTTAAACAACATCAAAAATACAGTAAACCTAGAAATGTGTCAGGAAAACATACAGATTGTGAATAATGCTATCTTAAGACTTTCCTTTAAAATAGAGGTAAGTTTTCCTATAGTTATTGCTGGTGCAGTGCTTACAGGATAATGCCTAGCAAAGGAAGTGAAAATTCATAGTTGTTTACAGGCATCTAAGAGCACATCTTCACTCCACAGTGCAGAATCATGCAGGTACAGGAGTTTCTTGTGCTGTTTCAAGCTGGTGCTGCTCAGTGCCCTTGGAAGTACTTGAATATATTTGGAAGCAGTACAGCAGCATTAGCATGATACTGTGCCTAGACTTTAGGCCAGGTAGTGGGACTTAGATCTGTAGAGCTAGCTGCAAGAATCAGAACTTTAAACACTGGACAAAGTGTGTTGGGAACATTACTTACCCAAGATGGTCAGTTTATATGCACATAAGCAGAAGGAGTTACCTTGCTCCATTTGAGTGTGCACTCTGAAGTGACCCTCTTCCAAGAACTTGGAGTCCTTGCAAGTGGGGAGATGCCACACAGCAAAGACAACCCAGGATGTTGTATTTTAACCTTGGGCTTTATCCGTAGTTCTATTTCATTCAAAAAGCCACACCAATTTGCTGAAGAAATTTTTCATGTAATATTGATGCTGTTTTTTGCAGGGAAGAGATGGCATTAAATGGCTTTATTATAGCAAGAGTACTTCTCAGAATGACACTGTGTAAAATAAAGACACAGGCCTTAGTTCACAACTGGTATGATCCCACTGCACCCTCTGTTCCAGGGCTAGGCAGGAGCGAGCCAAGCAGCGCCATGCTGTGAATACTAACTAGACAGATGCTCCTTGTGGAGAGCTTTCAGGGTGACAGTAGAGGTTTTGGCCATCTGAGTAGGGAACAGCTGTGCTATCAACAGCAGTGTTTTGCCCATATTGGTAGTGCTGCAAAAAGCATACAGTTCCCTGTTCTCCAGGTGTTGTAATAGATCACGGCAGTACGTTGGCCCTTTACAAAGAAATGTAATGTTGTGCTTACCCCATAATCATTACAGAACATACAGTAATGCATATGTGCACAAAGATAGTTTAGATATATGCTGGTATTAAAAATATGGTTAAGATAGAGCTATGTTAAGCAATAAAACGATGTAATCTTGGGAGTGTCTTAAGACATGAAATGAGACCAAATCCATTTTCTGATTCTGCTATAGATATCCTTTGTGAGTTGTGGAAAGTTAGACAGGTAAGTTGTATGCCTCCTCTCCATTTCCAGTCTGGTATTTGCATGGCTGCTTTAAGTACTGACTCTTTTTATTTTTCTGAGGAATTCTTGGAGAAGTGGAAGATGGCATATATATATTTTTATTTATTGCAGTTTCATCTTCATCCATATCCTCATGAATACTTGATTTTCATGACTTAAAAGTGGAAATGGGCATTTAATTGGCAAGGCTGTACTATGTCTTTCTGTTTCATTGTGTAGAATTCTTTAAGATGTTGAATATGAGGGTTAAATTATTTGTACTGAGTCTGCTGCTTTTTTTTGTTTAAAAGGATTTCCATTTGTAAGTCAGAAGGGGAACTTCTGGCTGTAGAGCTGCTGTACACTTTTCAGGAAATAGTCTATTTACTGGGGATTTCCTTGGTGAAACGGATTTCTTGGCACGGTCTCAACATTTGCAAGTTTTGAGCCAAATTTTCAGTGGACACTATCTCCATTTTCAATCATCTTTCTTAGTCCAAATATTTATTCTCAGATCACGCTGGAAGATTAAATTCCTCTAAAAACAAGTGTAATCACTGGTGAATCACTTTGCATTTGCATTCAAGATGAACCATCCTTTGTCTGCCTCTAAACATTCTCTGGTTTAAAAGTTGAGTTAAAATGCAGCGTACTTTTTTTTTTTTNAGTCTTTTGCTTTATTTACATTCTGGTGGTTCTATATAGCCTGACTGTTCAATTAGATCAATCTGTGTATGACCTGATGCTTTTACCTATTATTTGTTGCCACAGTCCTGTATTTTCTGATGTCCCACAATGTGTGTCCCAAAAATAGAATGAGGATCCTTAGAAGAGAATGAGGCCTCAGACTGTAACCCCATGTGACCAAAGCGGAAGCTGTGGAAGAAATAACTATTCTGAAAGAAAAAAAACACAGCAGCTCAACTGCAAAAATCCAGCCTGGAAAGCACCAAACAATTTCTCACATAAATCTTCAGCAATTTCCTTGCTTACAGGCAATTCCAAACTCTTTGATGTCAAAATAGTTTATACACTCACAATATGTGAGTTGTTATAAAAGGTGTTTGAATGCGACAGGGTGTGGAAGAAGGTGAATGGGTTTGAGAAGCATGCTTTATTCCAAACAAAATGGCAATATGAAAGAGGGTGCCAGAATACTTCTAGAAAAACGATGGGGGGAAGTATTGTGTTGGACTGAAGTGAAACAGAAGAGAAGATAAACTTGGAAATGCAGATGACAGCTGCACACCTGTATCCATGAAAAGCTGGACATATATTATGAATTTGAAATTCCCTGCAAATACGTTCATAAAATATTGCCATTATGGCATAACAATCTTACAAATAAGCACCAACGTTTTGGAGTCTGGGCTGAGGGCCAGCAGACTGTGAACTCTGCTTCTAGAATGAATCACTGCTGTTGTTTTTCTCAGTGTCATACAGTTTTCCTAGTAGATGCAAAATGCCGATCTATGGAAAATTAATTTAAATGAATAAATAAAACTTGCTGTGACAAACAGGATCAAAATCAAAACAACTTAGTCATCATTCCATCTCACCCTATAGAAAATGTACAAGGAATGCTTAAACTGGAAGCTCCCATCAGATTCTTACCTTATGGCTGTGGATAGTGTACAGAAGAAAGAACACGCTATTAAAAGCATATTAAATATAAATTAAAATTTATATGTTTAAATATCAGGATAAGGTGGTATAAGAAAATGCCTACCATAAGGCACTTTACCCTGAAAGACCAAGGGGTATATTTTATTCGTCATGTCCTTCTGTTTTTGAGCATTTCCTTGAGTTTATTTTGCATGTTTGTTTTGGCATTCCTTTGTTATATAATACGAGGCTGAAGCATTCCCCGCTTTTATATTTTATGTTTCTGCATGGAATTGTCAGAATGGAGCAGGCAGTGGGAACAGACGGAGAAAAGACTGCTGCTAACATGCTTTGGCAACATGTAAACTTCTTTTCTATTTCAAGGGTCCCTAGAGCAGTATCAGTATCAGCAATAGATTTCAAAATAGTAATAAGAAACAAGAGTTGTGGCTGTGTTAGCTGGGGTCTGCGTGGCGTTCTTTTCTCCTGTGTTTGAAAGTTTTTATGGGCTTCATGGGAGAAATAGTAGGGAAAATTATTTGTTCCATATAATGTGGGAAGTTAGCTTAGATGATGATTATCGTACTAGAACAGGTTGCCCAGAGAGGTTGTGGAGTCTCCTTCTCTGGAGATATTCAAAACGCGCCTGGATGCAATCCTGTGCAATGTGCTCTAGGTGACCCTGCTTGAGCAGGGGGGTTGGACTAGATGATCTCCAGAGGTCCCTTCCAACCTCAGCGATTCTGTGATTCTGTGATTCTGTCGCTTTCGGCTTCCAGATCTCTGAATTGTTTTAGCAGGAAGTGAAATTAATAACAAAGATTAACAGTGGTTGCTGCCTGAAGACTGATTGATGATGTTAGTTTGAAAGATTTTGAACTTGTTTCAGTTCCCTGTGGATGAGTACCTACATTAAAACAAACTTAACACAGATAGCAGTGGTGTCCTTGCTTACTACTAAGTGCTTGCCACAATCCTGTTCCCCAGAGAAGCACACTCCACTCAAGGCATATCATCATGGTTAATATGGAGGAATCTTTCTTAGCTAATGCCCAGTCTGCATCTATTCATTTGATGGAGAGTTTTAGTATCCCACACTGTACTGTGGTATTTTTTTAAACAGCAAGTGCTATGCTGTGCCTCTCATGCTTTGGAGGAAAACTGTGTCTCATCATATTATACCTCTTGTTAGACTGGATGGAAGTGTACGGGCAAAGCTTTGGGAAGTGATGTTGTGTTGATCACAGTCTGCAGGCCATAAGAACTACATCACATGAGGTAGCATCACTGATAATGTGTGGCAGATGCAAGGTATTGAGATGTTACTGAATCCTACTCATTAGACAATGTCCTGCATTCAAGTCAACCCCTTGCCTTTAAATTAGTTTAATGAAAGTTCTTCTTCTAATGTTTAAAGGTATAGTGGATACTGTCACATGCTACTGTAAACAATTTGAGAAATTTTATGGACCAGTTTTAGGAAAGTAATCTTCAAAAAAAAAAAATCCAACAATCGCCCTTCATTTGAACAACCCTCCATCTCTTCATCCTCCTTCTTTTCTCATAACCAGTGGGTGAGAGGGTAGTTTATGATTTGATACTGATGATTGTTGAGCCTTTCTCACAACTGAAATGTCTCCACCTATCCTAGTTTGCAGTTTGAAAAATTGCGAGCATGCATTTCTTGGAAAAACTTCTCATTTTTACTACACGCTGTGATGAGGAAAATGTGCAAGAAAGACAGCCTTGATATTAAAGAAATGGGACAGTCATCACAACAAAGACGCGCAGCAACGGAAGAAAAATACGTAACGGATGGTAAAAAGGACTATTTGTACCCATATCTGACCATAGAGGAAAAGACCTGTACTGCAAAGCCTCTGTTACAGCAATGACTTGGTGCAGCAGTCGTCAGCACCTGCTAACAATTCTTTGCATTTAGGTTTTCCCACAGTGCAAGGTAACATCTTTTGGGGTATTTTGTTTGTTTGCTTTGGCTTTGCTTATTTTCTTTTCTGCTGTGCTCTCCCTGCCAGTGGTGATGTGAGAGGCGCTGGAGGAGTGAGTCAGGCGTAGGGAGTGCTTGGTACCCAGGGAGCAGTTTCCCTGACAACAGCAAGCCGGGGAATGACGCCCCAGCATCTCGTTCGTGCACCCGCTGCAGCACTGCGGACAACGGCCTTGCCAGAGCTGCAAACTGTCAGATAAGCACCTCCAACCCTGTCATCCTTATTTTTTTATCCTTTGCTCAGGAGAATCAGTCTCAGTCTGGAAGTAATGTATTGAAGCTCAGAGTTGAACAGGCAACCCAGTGCCTGTCACTGAGCTCATTTAGCATACTGTAATGTCTACTTTTTGTCATACATTCATATACATCTCAGGAAAAAGACATGCTTACATGTGAAATGAGTACTCACAAGCTAAACTAATCAGGAGTAAGAGTGAGAAGTGCAATTTCTGTCCTGCCTGATTATTTTAGGCATATATTTTCATAAATCCTTGTTTTGGATTATGTTTGGTATTTTAGTGTGAGGTTCATGACAGTAGTATGCGTGTTCTGATCATACAGCTTCGAAAGGTAGCATTGGTATTTAGCTGAATTTGACCTGCATCTATTTTTATCAACTAATATTGGTGGCTACATGAGTTGGCCAGCAAAAATGCAACAACTAACTGATTTATTAATACATCAGGCAGTATACATGAGCTGATGTACCAGGTATATGATGTAGCACTCATGACTGCTGTGGCCCAGAAAATGTCAGGGGCTAAAGCATAATCTTAATGCAAACTGTAATAAGAGTAGACTTCAAAGCCGCCATTAGAAATGACATTTTATTTTAATCTGCAAATCTGAGAAGATGACAGTATGTCGGATTCTCAGGTGAATTAAATACGTTAGTTCCAGTAAAATCACTGCATCAGCTGAAATTTGGTCTCTGTGCCATGGAATGTAATATAGGTAAATAGATGAGTCATTGGAGCTGTGTATCGTGTTCTCTCCTGCCACAAACCTGCAGTGTGATTCTCACTTGCTGACTTGGGATATGTCTTCATGTGTGGGCACAGAGAGATTTGCTGTGCCAGGAATGTGACTGGGCTGGATAAAAGGAAAATCTGGTCTGAGAGCTATGTAACAATTCTGGTACACTGCTGTGCCCAGAGTGGTAAATCCCACTGAGGCCAAGCGTGTTGTAGTTCTAATGTTTTTTGCTCTGCAGATTCCAGGTGGCAACTGCCTTACATCCAGAATGATGTATGAAGTACTTAAAATATGATGCAAAGTTACTCAGTAATGCTCTAGTATTTATTATATTCTTTGCCTTTCAGGATAACAATAATTTAGTACTTTTCCTTCATAGACCATGAAGGGCTCCAAAAATATACCACTTTATTTTTCAGATAAGGAAGTTGGGCTCTCTGCTTAGTGAGTTTTATCTGATGCCATTTTGAGTTAATGCATAGTCAGATAAAGAATCCAGTTCCCCTGACATTCAATCCTGTGACCTATTCAGCTAATTTATTAGTACAAAACCCCCAAAGAAACCCAGAACAGTACTGTCTTTTTTTGTGTGACCTTTCATCTCTCCTTTGTGGATGCGTGTGGGAAAACTCTTTTTTCATGCAGATTTCCAGTAGAACTTAATGTTTAGTTTGTACAAATGAAGTGATTTCATGTGCCTCCTAGCTTTCACTGAACTGAAGAGAGACTTCATAACAAAAAAAAAAAAGTTTTACAAAGCTTATTCATAATTAATCATAGCTCTATGACAATGAGGTCCATATTCTTATAGATAGTTAACACAGGCGTATGATCTCCTGAAGGTCTGATTAATCTGTATTAACAAGCCTGATGCAATTCCATCCATGGAGGTCAGTGCCAGAGTGGATGTTTTTGAATAGTTTTCCTGATTCTCCTTAAGTTCTTCCTTGTCGTCATTCTGTGATACTAAATATATCTTTCCTTGGTGATTTGGAAGGCAAGTATTAGTATTCTTCTCTTTATTTTTTTCTGCAATTTAGAGGAGTTTTCCCTGGATTACTGGATGTTAAATCTGAATTACTAATAGAATTCTTTTCTCATTTTTTCATTTCTATGATTACTGTAGCATGTAGGGCACTAGCAGTGATTGTTCCCTTAATACAAGTTCTCTTACATTTTTTTGCAGTATTATCTTTTCATGGTGTATGCTTCCCTTGAGAAGAATGTTATATAGTTTATTTTTTAGATTAGATGCTTGCTGATTAAATAGGTTTTTCATTTTGACTTTTGAATTATGTGGATTACCTCATTAAGTTGTTATCATTTACAAGTTTGTCATAAAAAACCATCTGCTTTTCCATCTATTTTATACAATGAAGGCATTCGATGTTTTTGTTGTTGGAGATATTTCAGGAACAGCATCATAAAAATGGGGCCTGAAGGAGACCTTAGCTGTCACCTAAAATCCACCAAAGATAAGATAGACAATATTCTTGACACACAGTTTTGAAAAGGTTCTTTAAAGATTTTAATGAAAGAGACAGGGTTTATTATTGTATCTCCTCTGCTCTCTGATTTGTGTGTGTGTGTTCTAAATAAAACAATTACAGCAAAATATCCTCATAGGATATTTTTCAATATATTTCACTTCACTTGCTTTTCCCAGGACACTTCGTGGATTTTTATAGTTTGGAGTTCAAATTTGGACACTGTATTCCAGATAGTAAGACAACAGCAGTGAAAAGAATGGAATAATTACCACCACTGCCATGCATATAACATTCCTCTTATCTCTCAGAATTACTTTTTTTTTTTTAATTCATCTCACTGAGTTACATTATTGGCTCATATTACGATCTACAACAACTACTGCTTACTGTGTTTCTCTTCTTGTATTCATATATTTGCTAGCAGTACTCTGGACTTATCATGTACTGTCTAATTTGAATTTCATCCTTTTTTTTTTTTTTTTTTTAATTATCGTTTTGTTAAAATTTTAAATTTAAATGCTATCTTCCAGAATATATCTCCTGCTTTGGTAACATTCCCAATTTTCTCATGTATAATTTATACCATTGTTGATGATAATGAAATATGGGATACACCAGGCAGAACGCAGTATAGACCCTGTGTAACAAGCCACTGATAACTCTGACTCCATTATGATTTTTTAGCTGATTGTGCATCCTGTTTATGGTGATTATCTGCAGAGAAAACTTTCTTTGGTTCCTTATGAGAATGTCCTCTGTGACAGAGCAAATAACCTTACCATAGTTAAGGTATGTCATCCTTCTGCTCTATCCTAGTCACTAGGCCATTTATCCTATTGGAAGTTAGAATGGCTTGACATGGTCTGTTCTTGGCAAATTTGCGTTGGCTATTTCTCATCACTTTATTATGCTCTATTAGTGCACAAATTGATTGTTTTCCTCCTGGGTCTTCCTGAGCATTGCAGTTAGCATCCTTGTACGCAATCTAGTGAGTCCTTCCTTTTAAAATACTGTGTTTATCTTTCTCCAGTAATCTAGTATGTTCCCTTCTATGTTCTTTGCTGGATATAAAATAGAAGTGTCCTGGAATTGGCACAAATGGAATACTGGAAAACTAATATCTATTCTCATGAGCTTCTCATCTGAATATTGCAGCTATTAGAGGATTAATTAGCTTGAACAAACATCAGATGTTTACAGCTAACTGATTTTTCAGCTTTACATCATGCACAATGCTATTATGCTGAATTTGGTGTGATTTTTGCACACAAACCTCAGCAACAGCAGCAAATCCTTGGTACAATACTGTTAGTTTCCAGGAAAACTTTTGTGCTATTTTTACACTAACATACTAAGTTATTCAGCCTGTTCCATGCATGTTTCAGCCTGTTCCAGAGAAACACTTCAATCTGTTCAACAACTCCTAAAAGAAGCATGTCTGCAATCCACCTTACCAGCATTTGTTCAAGTATGTTTCTGTATGTTTGACAAAAATGGTTAACAATGAAAACTGATGCTGATCCGCTTGCATTGCTCAGATCAGAAGAACACAAGATATAAAGACCAAAACAGAGGTGTAAATGAAATGTCAAAATCCAGGGCTTGTCTCCTCTGTATTTGCATCATATATACAAAGTATACACTGCTGTATTTCACATCCTTTCTAAGGTCCTCATGTACAGGAAATGTGTGTAATCGTTCGAAAGTTTTTATTGTTTTATTGAATTGGAAAAGATTATTCACAAGCTTAACATCTAGGCATACTTGCTAGCAGTTGCAGGAATGTGCTTTGTTTTCATCGTCACATCATTTCATCATTACTTCCAGCAAATCTGTTAGATTTCTTGGGAGCATTACCAAGAATCCAATCAATGTCCTTTCAAAGAGCAAAACACTTTGAGTTCCTTTGTACCCATTCATGGTATCCTGTTTTGTGAACAGATAGGTCCTCTTATGGCCTCCTGTAACTATCAGCTATGCTCCTTACCCCTCAAATATATCAATTTTTGTTTATCTCAGGAGTACCGATTATGATGAATGATACTCTGACTACATTAGTTGTATCAAAAATGTTAAGATAAACATTCATTCTCTGGATGTAAACCTGTTGGAGTTATATTTGTAGAAAGAATTCATCTGTGTCATTTAATGTCAACTCTACTTTAGAACTGAATTTGTAAACAGAAGCTATCAGCTTTCTTCCTGGCACCTTACAAGCCAGCTGTGAAAAAGCTTGTCCTGAACAAGTACGATTTATCATTTAGAACTTGTATTTTTAAGTAGTCCCTGTCAGCCAAGGACACATGGTCTCTTGCTTCCAAAGAGGAAACTATTTGCACTGAATATCAAAGCATAACAATGGGGAATCTGATTCAGAAATATTAACGAGTTGTTCTGATATTTGATTTCTTGCATTTGGATTTTGTTCTCTTGGATTTGATCTCCTTTTGAAGTTGGTAGGGGGATTTCTGTTGATTTCAAGGGAAATTTAATCAGATTTCTCATAAACAGATCCTGTTAAAGTTCACAAATTTAGCAGGATTGTTGTGGATTAAAGATAATTGCCATCAGCTGACCGTAAATGGGGCAATCCTTGACCTGCTAGTGTGATTTACTCACAGACAATCTCTGTCTCTTGACTAATGTTTTCCTCTTAAGGGAAAATGACCAACATCATTAATAACAGATGCATGATGATTTGTATGCATTGATTTCATAATATAATTCCAATTTCTGGAAAGAAAAGGACCATAGTTAAGGAAGTTTACTAGGCCACTAATTTATTTTTCAGTATTAACAGAAAGGTATGGATTATTAAACAAAGTGCTTTGAAAATAAATATGAGTGAGCTAGGAACCAAAAATACCATTGTGCGTTCTTCCTGAACACATTTACAGGTAGGTCCTTCGCCAGATGTTTGAGGGAAAGTGTCCGGGAAGCCTGTAGAAGCTTGCAGAGTTACATCTTAAAATACATTGGAACTGTGCTTAAAGAGAGGAGTCTTGTGCTTGGTGTTGTAAATAAGCTTTTCCCTTTTTTGAGTGTAAATTGACATTCTCTGACCTTTTGGGGCATTGTTTTAATTCACACTTAATCAATTCTGAATATACCTTTCCATATGTTCAGACCTTGGTTTATTTCTTTGTATAATAAAGTTTTTTGTAATTATGTAGGCAAATGTCTCTGCTTCTTTCTCAGCTTAGAAGAGAGGCATTCTTTATTTGGAGATGCTTGCAATCTATTTTGTTTGTGTTCATTTATTTAAATGTTCTTGCTGGAAATTGTCTTTGTATTTTGTTTCTGCTAAGTTTATCTGACAATTATGAATTTTTAGTTTGCTAAATCAACTGCCAGCCTGGCTCTCTGTGCTGTAGTAATGATGATCTTTAAAAGGTAAAAGCAATTATCTCATAAATTGATTTTTAATTTCTTTTTAGATTAACAGTTTGGCTCGTCAAGACTGTTCTTTATACACAAGCATAACAGTATTGTTTTTAGTCACCCTCAGCAATTTTGTTGCTTCTATGTTGTTTTCATAATGTGCTGAAGAAACCAAAAAGAAAGAAGTGATTGCTGAAATAGCTTGTACTTTAGAAAGTAGGAGATGGTGTTAATATATTAATTCTTTCACTTTGGTCTCAGTTCACAAATTCGTCTAAAGCATTTGCTTCCATATGGTTTAAACGTGTGCTTACATACTATTCTGAACTGGGAAATTAGGCTTATCTGAACTAATATAAAGATTGGCCCTTTATCTTAACTGATGGTAAGAGTGCTATGACAACTTAGCGCTGTGTCATCTGAGAGTTAGAAAGGACTTTGTGTGTTGAATGGGAAACACTATTGCTGAAGTAATGTGATTGGTGTGTTAACTAAAATGTGCAATATTTCAGTTCTTTGTGCTTCTTTGATATTCCGTCATGGTTTGTGGCATAACAATAATTCAAAAAAACACTGCTGCTAATTATAAAATAGTGACTCCATCCAAATGCAGCCAGCTAGTATTTGTCTTTGTCACTGCTTTTCTATTCAACCAGAGGTTGAACAGGCCATTGAATAGGGGAGATGTGTTATTGTGTGTGATAGGTTGGTGTTATAGTCTAACTAGTTTTGTTAAAATTGTATGAATATTGATATAGATATGTATCAATTTAATTACATTATTTACAATAGTTTGTTTTTTTTAAGAGCTCAGTGCTTGTCTTAATCTCATTTAGATTAATTAATTGTACTTTACTGGTTTTATATATGAAAAGATGATGATGATCATAATGTAGGTAGAGAAGAGTGGAATGCAATGGCTACAACGAAGCTGTTTGTATTCCAGTAGTCACTCAGAAATATAACTTGATATGAGGACAATAACAATTGTACAAATATCTAGCAATAAATTGATCCTATAGGACTATACACAGTTTGAACACTTGAAATAAACAACAGCTTTTTTTTTACTTGCTTTTTCCTAGTAGATCTTTCATTGTTGTAAGGGAGGACAGGCTACAGTCCTATCTTTCAGTCACAGCTGGTCTGCAGAAAGAAATGCGGCAACATTGTAGGCTAGGGAGTATAAAAAGCCACAGAGCAGAGAAAGATAAGAAATACCTTTCGCTTTGAAGCTAATCTTATTTGCCTTTTGAGGGCTATCACACTGTGGTGCTGTTAGTGGTCTCTGATTGTAAGATTTCTATCATGTAGATATGAAGTTGAATGTATGAATTTTTTTTACTGTGCTCCAGGTAGAAGTGCAAAGAGTACAGGATTTGGAGAATTCATTCCTTGAGAGAAAAAAATCTGCAGCCAGAATTTGAGCTGTGATAATTTGGAACAGGCCTTATAATACTTTCATTAAAGGAAAGAGGTTTTTTTATTATCTCAGTTTGACTTTGCAACTATTCTTCAAGAATTGTAGTTTTTGTTTATAGAATGGTTATTGTTTGTCCTCAAGTGTTGTTCTTTCCTTAGTCTTCTAAAATTGATACTCTGTGTATTTAGCATATAGAATACAAACTCAATCAGTTTGGTTTGTTCTGTGTATTTCATTAGTAAAGCTAAGAAAATGCATGCTTTTTGCTTGTGATGTATCAAGAAAAACATGCACTTTCTTTTTGCTGTGAGGATATTTTGCTTCATTAAAATGCATTGCTACAATAGCTATTTTGATATTTTGTAATGAGTAAGGAATGGTAGATATCGCTAAACATGCATTGAGTTGCTCTTAATTGCTGGCTCAGTGAATAAAATGGGTAAAAGCAGACTGGTTTGTTTGGCAGTGCACATTTTGGGCACTGCCAGGGGAGAAACCTTTATTCGGTTGTCTTTGCACCTGACAAACCTCCAGTTAGAGCTGCTGAAGAAAGTAAATATACTTTCTTCCTCTCTCCTCTGGTCCCTGTTACTATGGGGTGGGTAGAAGGAGAGAGAGGAAATTCCCAGAAGCATGGGGCAATTCCGGTCCTTTCCACTCTCAAGAGAAGCAGATGCAAGTCTTTGGCTTTTTCCTATATCCCCTACTTCTCAGCCCATCAGCACAGAAGAGGAAAGCGAACCCTGGGAACTTCAGGAAGGAGAGAGGTAGTATTGGAAAAGGTACTGATGCAGAGCTCCCTATAGGACCTGGTCAGCAGAATTACTTGTAGGGCACAGCTTGCAGTGATTATAGACTGAGATATCTGACTTGGGATTTCTGCAGAGTATTTTAGATTTTTAGCATTCAGTGTCGTCACTAGATGTTGTGAGAAAACTATTTGCTTTTTGACTGTTGGGTTAGCTTCCAACCGGCTTAGCATGTTGAAGTGGCTTGGTGAAGAATGTGATCAGTGCTGGGAACTGACGCAAAGGAAGGGATAAACTATATGGCCAGGAGCAGGCTAGGAGGTGGGACTGTGGGAGCCAGCAATCACGTAGGCTTAGGCTGCTGTGCAGTTGCAGTCTCAGTGGCTGCAACAGATATTCACCTCTTCTGAATTTAAATTTCCAAACTGAACCAACACCTTTACCCCTTCTCATTTAAATTCAGAGGCCTCTTTTACATATTCCAGCCCAGGAGGCTTGATTAGAGTTGTACTGGGAAGCTGTAAAAGAACTATGAGCAGAACTCTGTCCGCAAGCTGCAAGATCACTCTCTGGTGTGGCTTTCTTCCTGTTCTGCTCCCACTGTTTTCAAATCTGCAGAGGACCATAAACAATCTGTCCTAGTTTTATTTTGTCATAAGTTTCTAGATGAGGTTTTTGTTGTCTTTGGCTAGCAAAAACACATGCTATAAATTTTATTAGTGAATATGTTAGCAACTGAGTATCTCACATAAGAATGCATTTTGACCAAGTTAATACTGTGAAGCTTTTCATAAAATGTGGTAGTCTTTAAAATATGCCAGGTTAGTATGTGTCTGATAACCAGCCATCTTCAGGGGTCTTTCTTCAGGGCTTTCTTTTTTTGGTCATCATCTGTCACTGCTCATCATAAAGTAGGATTGGGATTTAATGATGTGTCCCAAATCCCTACCTTGCCTGAGCATTCAGTACTGTCCCCATACACATTCATCTTGGTGTGACTTTTGGTGCAGTAAGACTGTACTATGGAAATGTAGATAATGCATATTAGTATTTCTAGTTCTTTCCTAATGTTCCATTCAGCTTTTAATCCTCAACATTCTTCTCTAGCTGCACCGAGTTACACCAACATAATTCATGTATATGTGCAATAATCCTAATGGTTTATTGATTTCCTCATACAGCTCTCTTTCTCACTTCTTAATTGTCACTGTGAATATATTTTACTTGGAACCTATGAAAGTCAAATAGCTGACTTTGCTGTTATTGGTGTTTGATTTTTTGGCTGCCTAATAGGATTGGCTATGGTTTGGAGCATATTTTTCCTTCAGTTCAGATGGATGAATTGGACATTATTACTTAGCAAATTAAAAGAAACTAAGAAATTTAGATTGATTTAAATTCTTTTAACTATTTTCAAAGACAAAAATTGTACAGCTGTCACTTCGCAAATAAACAGAAGAAAATATTATATGGTTTCGCAGTGAAGAGGTTTTACGTCCTGTGTTGGAAAACCTATTTGCTATTTGACATGCATTTCTACACTCCCTTTCTGCCTGAGTAGGCTTGATTGAGAAGCAGTGGGTTGAGTCATTTGTGAGCGGAAAGGTATCCCTATAATAACGGACCGAAGAAGATGACCTTTTCTCATAGGTTTAGCAGAAAGGCCAAGGAGCTAATCTCAAGCTTAGAGGTAATCCTTTCAGATCAGCAGGAGGGCAGCATGTGTAAGGGAAACTTGCCCTCAGGATGCTTGTGCTGTGTCTGTCATTTAGATAAACAGGCCGCTTTATTCACAATAGCTGTCAAACTGTCATTTCCTATAGCTATGAACATTCACTTTAAGATATAGTAAAGAATTATTCTCATTAGCTCTGGAAAAGTCAACAGGTGCAAAAGAAAAGTGCAAGATTATCTTATTTGTTTTGCTTTTATTAAAGTATGTAATAGAGCTTCTGATAATTTTATGTACTGTGTTTAGTGGGAATTTCTGGCTAATCCAAAGGAAACTCTGACAAGAATACTTGCAATATTTTTGGGTGTTCATTGCTCTGCAAAGACATTTCACAAGCTTCTCTAAAAGGATTTTGTACAGAGCTGATGAGAACCTGGTCTGTAAACGGTCTCTCACTGAAAGCAATGTTACACTTAGTTTTTATTAATTATGAATTTCCCACAAGCAACAGTATCTGTGATTTTAATATTAAGCTCTGTGAAGGGAGCCATAAAACTAGTTGCACGATTACAGTGTGTGGATAGTTTAACCCCTTTTTTGTCTGGAGCTTTTAGAGCCAGCACAATTGGAAGATGATGCCAATTATTTTAAATGATGTTTGCAATTTGAAGGAACTGTGTTTTGCCAAGTTGCATGAATATGTACTGACAATATAATGTGTTGGTTCAACCAAGCACTGCTCAGCATATAATTTTAGCCTGGTGAATCATTTTATTTTGCTGAAAGCTTGCTACAACCTTACTGCTCTAAAGATTGGTGCAGTGGCTGTAGGCCTCCATCTCCATTAAGTCAAATTCTTTTATAAATGAATCCCTAATGACAAGCATTTTGCTGTGGACTAGCGAATGCTTTCTTCCCACCATGCATATCACTTCTACAGAGAGGGCACTTTATGGTAAGTAAAGGTTATGTGAATTAAAGTGATATGGGAGATGGTTAAAAATCTATAACTGAATCTTCCTTTTTACTCCCATCAGCAAATGCTTTGACTGGAAATCTTACAGATGAATTCATTAAACAGCTGAGCCATATGGCAGTGATAAAGCATAGCACATGCACTGCAAGTTGCACACACAAAGCAGTAATTTGAAATGAGAGATAACGCAGAAGTCATAAATGTTAAAAAAAAAAGTAAAATAAATAAACATCAGCTAAACAGCCACACAAAATTACTGACTTGTGTCTGCGTTTCAGGGTCTTGTTGTTTTATATAATTTATCCTTTGGGCGAAAAAAAACCCCTAAAATGGAAAGGTGTAATATATGTGTTAAATCTAATGCTGTTTGTGCAAGTAAATATGTAAAAGCTGAACGAAAACAGATGCTCATAATTTAAATGCAAACTACTTGGTATCTTCCAATATTAATGTACTTTGAAATTATTGGGAATTTGGAAGAACCCTAAACTTTCTTGCAGGCCAGTTTTAGTAAATAAACTGGCTTTTTTGGTTTAAAATCTTTGGCTGGTTGTTTTCATTCAGAATAAAGGGTAAAACTTAAGCCATACAAAAAGGAAAATGCATTAACCATTGTTGCTGTTTGACTTACTTATCTATTAAATACTTTGAATTATGGTGATTACTTAGTCATCAGAGGAAAACAAACCACCAAAAACCACACTGCTACGTTAAGGTCTCAAAGTTATAGCAAGGTTTCATCAGGACTTGAGCCTCATTACTCTCCTCTGAATAATCTCAGTTAAAGCTGTGGTTTAGATTGTATAACTTATCTTGAAAAAGGTTTTTTTCCTGAATCTAATAATAACTTAATAGAAGGAAGGCTGGAATCTTTCTCCTCAAGAGATTACCTAGTTCAGCACCCTACGCTGAGGAAAATCAGATCTGCGTGCAATGTTCCTGGTGGTATTTTTCTAAACTATTTGCAGATATCAAGAAAGCGTTGCACTAAGAAAGATTGTTTAGCATCTTCTTGTTATTAGGGAGTGTTTTTTGTAAGGCTCCTCTTTCCATTCCTCTTTTATTCCTCCTTTGTACTGTCCTATGATGTGTTCATTTCTGCATTCTGCAAAGCTTGTACTCCTGTGCCAGACCAAGACTGCATGTTACCTGCTCTGCTCAAGTGATTCAGTTAGAACAGGTCAACATTTTCACAGTATTTAACTCCTTTATTTGTATTTATGCTCCTTGCTGCAAATAGAGATCTTTTCTTCTTGACCTCCTTTTTGCTTCCCTTCCCACTCCACAGTGTACCTGTGGGCACTGAGAAAAATTAGCAATGTCCACTTTATAGTAATATTCTACTTACTGGAAAATGAAGCTTGGTGCTTTCTAAATGAAACAATCCAGCTCCATTTTCCAAAACATCTTTTCATTTCTGCTACTCTCTTCTGGACACTTAAGATTGTCTATATCCTTTTTAAAGTGAAGAACTCTAGTTTGAGCACAGTATCCCATTTGAACATATTGAAAAAAAGGCGTAATTACCTCTTCTATCTTGCATATAACATACAATATTCCTTTTATTACCTACCAGAACTGCTTTTATTATGTGTGCAAGTGTCACAATTGACTCAACTGTGATTCATATTAGCACTATGGTATTTTTCAGCAGTAGCGCTGTGTGGGCTGACAAGACTGTAAATTCTTAGTTCTTCTCCTTAACGTTTTAAAAAATGGATGCAATGTGTTGTCCTTTAGTCAAGTGGACTTTGTGCTCTCCGCATCCCAAATGTGCAGATTGTTCAGTGATTGCATTGGTTGGTCCTTTAAGAATTGTGGAGTAAATTTCCACATGTCCTGCTGACTTGAATCTTATCTATGTCATCTGAATAGACTCCAAGTCACTTTTTTCCTATGTTAATCTTTGCACTTGACCCCTTGATAATTTGACCAAAGTCAACCTTTTCCAGGATTTGAATAGTGATTTATTTTAGTTTTTTAAAGAAATTATAGGCTTTATGACTGTCCAGCAGTAACCATTCCCTTAATAGAAACCCTTTGTTAAAGGAGTCCACTGGGCACAAACATCCTTCATAACCCTATATTCTGCTAAGTTATTTTTGGAAAACAGCTTTCCAAGCTCTATGTTGTTGCTATAGACACTTCTGCTTTCTGGAGAAATGGATGTATTTATTTATTTACTTACTTACTTTTAACCACAGGGCTTTGGACAAGTTTTTAAAAATTGCTCAATTCTCTAGTGCGTCTTTGGCCCCAGTGACTTGTTAAGCAATTTATGGTTTGTAACAGGAACGTTTAAAGACTTTAAAAAATATTAATTTCACAGAAAACTGTCGCATCTATTTCAAGTGAATGTTTTGTCTCATCTGAAGGAAATCTTTTCCCCTTTAGATACCTTTGAAAAAGTGTGCATATTTTAAGAGTTGTATGGAGATATTGGTGTTCTTTCCAGAATTTTTGAAGCCTCCTACCTCCCACTGTTTACTGTCTTATGGAAAGCTCAGCTATTAAAGATACATCTTGGGGTAAATGCTAGTCTTCCAAGAGAAACTACTTGTAAATACTAATGCTAAAGTGGTTGGTTAGTTTTAAGCTGAGTCATAAAACAAATGTGATTCTTTTTGTTGCTGTTCAAATCAAAGATATACATATATGTTATGTCTACTGAGTTGCCTTGAAGTGCTAGCTGTGGCTGAGATATGGTATTTTTCAGTGCAAAGCAGTTGCTTGTGTAGGTCAGCTTAGAAGTGACTACTCTTACTGCTGTAAAATATGTTACTGGTTGTGTCAACTCAGCTTGAATGGCTAGGAGTTTGTTCCACAGATTATCAAAACTAGTATCTTTGTTGTAAGATTAGGCAGGGGAGGCAAAGACCTTGAATCTCTTGAGTTCTGTCATCCTTTACAAAGATGATCCTCTTAAGCTTGGTCACATTTGTTTTACAAAGTACCTCAAATGTATCTCAGTTTCTGTCCAAGTATGTCTTGCCAAAGACTGAAGAATTTCAGTCCTATTGCTTTCATTGGGGAACTGTGTTAATAGCAAAAGTACCAAACAAGTGTCTTTTTTTTTTTTTTCCTCTTCTGTTTTTTATTTTCTAATGTGATAACCTCAGCTTTTCTGGACTTGTAGAAGAAAGGACTAATATGTTTTAAAAATTCTTCCTTGGAGGTTCTTAAGCTATTGCTAATGTGAATATATTCCATTAGCAAACACTTGACTAATTTTGCTGCTTAACTTGCTATGAAAATTGGTCCTAATATGTTTAATGTTGTTGCTTTCCTTCCCTTGAAATACTCAGTCACCCAAATGTTATTGGTATAGTGTATCATCAAGTGATTTTGTATTATACTGTTTGTTTGAGAAATATCCACTCAGTGTCTGTATTAGTGAAACATAATTTATCTTAATTAGAGTACTAGAATTTCCTGCCCGAGAGGTAAAATCTCTTGGATCATTGTACTCCAGAGAAATTCCTATTCTTTCACAATCTCAGCTATGTAAACTTATCTTCTGTGGGCTTCCAGTATCTAAATATTTTTAAAGCAGTTCTGTGATAGCAATAAACAAGAAAAGAAACATGTACATTTTGCTGCCTCAGAGTCAACTAGCAGCACTCGAGGACCAGACTGAGGCCTCAGAAGAATTGCTGTAGTCTGAGGGGCTCGATTGCCATCCTATTTACATTAAATGCTTTTGTGACTCATATTACAACTACCTGTGCTGCCCTGGCTTTTCCACATTTATTTCGCTATAGTCGGTGAATGCTGGAGAAATACGTGTCTTTATATGTCAAGTCGCGCCCAAGAGAAAAGCCTACATTTGTTAAGAAGCTCCTCCAAGATCAGAGAAACCCTGGTTTAGGAAAAGAGCCTACTTATGTTGCTGTCATAGGTTCAGGAACACTAAGACATGTAAGTCAAAAGTAAACTATTATAATGTGTACTAAGCAAATAGAGGCCAGTGCTTGCTGAATTGAAGTAGACATGTCAGCTGAATGGCATGGTTACAATTCAATACCAAAGCATAACTGGTTGAACTGGTTCCTTGGTCAAAAAAAAGTGGAATACCTGCCTCATTTAAAATAAGCCACAGATTAAGCTTATAAAAGTTTTCTGCCCAAGCACTTTTTCACTGAGAAATCCAGATTTGGATAAAAGAAAGTATTTCACAAATTGTCATTTTTTCTATATTTTTCAGTCATTAAAAGTCCCTAAAAATTGAAATAGTATTTCCACATTTTTGTAGCAAAGAACTTTGAAAATTTATTTTTAAATGATGAGATTTTATGATCATTTCAATTTTACAAAAAAGAATTTTAAGACTGTTTTAAAAATTCAGAACGCACAAAAACATTTAATTTCAGTTTAAGCAAATACTTGAACAATTTGACTTTCTTCAATGAGTGAATACAAAAACCAGCTATTTGTACAGGTCATTTGAGCTAAGTTATGGCACATGTCGCTTACAGAAAAGCAGGGAACGATGTCAAAAGGAGTTTTGAATTTGTTCATCAAAGTTATTTTACTTTTTTCTGTTTAGAAACCTTTCTTCTTGTTCTTTTTCTTTTTACAAAAGCATTCCATGGTTTCTGTAATGAAACACTGAAAAAGAAAATGTGCTGACTAAGAATCTCTATACACTTTTGAGATAGCTGTTGAACTCCTCCTAGTCTCCCATCCACACATTGAATATTTTGGGTCACAAGGTGTTGTTCTGTAAAAAGATTGGGGTTTTTTTCTTTACTGATTTCTTGAGCAGTTCTCCTTCAGTTTCTTTAAACTGGGAGTGACTTGTCAGTTTTGATTTTTCTCACAGGGAGCAGTTATTTCTATTAAAAAAGGCCTAAACCATTGGATAAAATATTTGGCAAAAGAAGGAATTAAAAAGTACTAAAACTAATGTCTTCAGAAGCTTATATAATGGGCAGATTTTTTTTTCTTTCTTACCTTAATTCTTGCTGCATTAAAAGCAACATGAAAAACATGCAACCATGGCAAAACCTTTCAGAATGGAAGAGGAGAGAATTAGAACTACTTGAAACCCATAGGGAGATTCAGAGATACTCTGTTGATTTGTTCTCCAAGGCCAATATGGTCTTTTTAATTCCAACCCGGTAAAGTAAAGGAGAGCTTTGAAGAAAATGGCTGAGATGGGAGGATTTTCAGAGAGAATCCCAGGATTTATTAGGTCATGGAAGTTCAGAGTGATTTCAGTGTTTCTGATTCTTCAAAGAGTCTCTAAAAAGTTAGGGACAAAGATGATTTTGCTTAAAATGAGACAGCAGCAATTAAAAATATGCTTTTTGTTTGAAAAATGTTTCAGTAGGGTGTTACTAATGTAACTGAAACATATCCTTACAGAGATTAAAATGAAAAAATTGCTTGGGGTTTCTGTTACTATATTTACCTGGTGCTCCAATCAACAATCTGTGAATCGCTTCCTGTGTATAACTTATATGTAGCATCACTATTTTCCCCACATGATTAGTGGCTTCTGCTTTTGTTCGGGTGGATTGATACTGATTAAAAATACTTCTTCCTCCTTGTGCCGAGATTTCATACCTGAGGCTGATATAGTCATATAAACTATACTATTCAGTGTTGCTAACTATGATTCTTATTTTTTCAGTGTTGGATCTCAAACTTGCAATTCAGTTTGATGCAGAGTAACAAACTACATGGCTACAAAGAGGAGGTAATAGTGCCTTCTCCCATAGCAGGGTGTGATAAAGACTCTTGTCGAAGCACATAAATATAAAAGTGATGGATATTGTGGGAAAGCTCTGGCAGAAAGATTCCTGTCTTAAAGCAGTTTTTGGTTAGTTTGTCATTTGTCATCATGTCTTATATCAGTATGGTGGCAGTTTACGCTGAACAAAGAGACTAAACCAAATTTTTAATTAATGACTGGTTCACAGAGCACTGCTTGTTGTGTACACACAGTGAGCAAAGCATGATTGTATCATTTAAAGACCAGATCATAACACCCCAGAGGCTGAAGTCAAGATTGTGCAGACCTCTTTAATCGCAGCCTTTCCTGACTTTTGAATGCTCTTCTTGCACATGAAATGATTTATAAAATAATTTTGCAGCCTTACCACCTTCTTAGTGCAGTCTTTTGCTTATCATTTTATTTATCATCTCTTCTTCATATGTAATATACAAAGACAGATGTTCCATTTTTGCTCAACACCGATTTAGTACAGATTTCCCAATCTATTTAAATGAGAAGGAATAAGTGATCAGGGAACCATAACCTGCAATACCACAAAAATTTTTGTAGAAGCTCTGGAAGTATGTGTATACATTTAATGTTTTTATTATTCAGGTATGTGTTTCTGTACATAAGCAATCAAGAAAGTAAAACCTCTTTAGTATGTATTATTTCAGCCATTGTAATCACTTAGTCATGTGTTTCCTCCCCTCTGTCGTCTTCCCCTGCCCCCAACTTTTGATCACTATGGAATGAGAGATGTCATCGAACCATATGTAACTTGTGAAGCTATCAATGAAAATCCCTCACATTTTTCAGGGGAGGAGAGTTATCAGCATGCATCATCAGTTTATGCAGTGTCTTTATTTTTCACAATGCTGCAGTTTGTTTAATGGTTTAGGTTGTTTGGCGTTGTGCACTGAAAAAGAAATGCATGATAACAGTCCTTACTGATGCAATGTTACCCTTCCAGCAATTTAACATAGAGGCTTCTAATATTAAGCCATTCACTGTACAAAAATCTGCTATGGTAACAGCACAGCTGAACAGCTTGAAGACTGGGCTGCAGTAGCTGTCATGCTAAAGCAGTGTAAATTGAATGTAAGATTATAAGCTTAGTCTTGCTATTTCCTGAAGCTTCTGATATTTGATGATATATATTAATATATTGAACTTTTTTTACTGACTGATAACAGGAAATGATTTCACAAGCAGTTACATGTAGGTAGGAGTAAGGGGACTTTTAGTTGCCTGGGCGAAGCTCCGAAACGGCAATTTTTGAGGGGAGAAGTAATATTTGATTCTTTCTTTGGGACTGCAACATGCTCTAGAGATATATATCTGCCAGGGATTTTTTTCTTGCTATACCTCAGCTTTTAGAAAGGGGCAGAACTAAATGTAGCTGAAGGGGAAAACAGAAAGAGTTTTAATTGGTAAAAGACATTTTGTGTGGAAAATCATTATGAGGATTCTCAGGGAATTTGGACCCTGAAACCCTGTTGGTAGGGGAAAAAGTCAGGGTCATTTTCATGCCTCCAGGTCTGTTCCTGCCCCTTTCACATGGAGCCTCCCTCATCAATCTGCTGTCAAGCTACTTTTTCCTCCTCCTTCCTCTTTCTTCCTTTCTTCTAGATTTCTGTCTATCCAGAAACTACTGGGACAAGCTCTCAGTTAAGAGCAGAGAGACTATCCAAATTGCTGGTGCCTGCCCAGGGCCTGGCAGACAGGCAGACACGGGTCAGGAAGTGCTTGGCTACTGTCCATTCCTCCCTTCGCTAGCTCAGGAGAGTGCTGTGAGAGTCCAGACAGGAACGGGTGGACACCACGTGTCAGGCGTGCGATGCCAATTGCACCAGCTGAGGCTGCACAAGAAGAGGTGAGGGTAAGGTTGGGCTGGAGGCTGGCCGAGCTACAAGCTGCTGTGCTGAGCTGAGGTACTGCCTCTGCTTCTCTTCCTGTCTTAGTCACGTGCCCTAACCACTAGCCTTGCTCCAGCTCTGTGCTGACTGTATCCCTCCATGAAATGATTTGACTTAAACACACATGAGGAGATTTACTAAGTCTTTAGGTTAGCTTTGCATTGTGAAAGAATGAAGTGAAGTTATATTGCTGTTCATCTGTACCCCTATGTTCTGTTCTCTGTGATACCAAGCAAATACATGAAATCATATGGATGGAAAAGAGTTTGGAGGGGTTTTTTTGCTGGCTACTGCTGTTGGTCTGTTGAGGAACAGCACTGGAAAGAAGCTCCTTTCAAGAAAGCAGAGGAAAATAGTAAAGTATTAGGCACTTTAAAAAACCTTAGTGGACCAAGGGATGAGAGAAGTTTTCTAGCTTCTAACTGCTTAGTCTTTTGCAATTAAAGCATTTTCCAAATCCAAAATCTTAGTAAGGTCAGTGGCTATATTAAAACATACTGTTGCCACTGATTCAGCAGTAGCATGGAGTATTTGATAAATGGGCACATATTTCTGCAGGGAACCTGAGAAATCTCTCTGTTAGTACTGATCAGGATGGTGTGCATAAAGTGTTGTTGCTGCATGATTTAGACTGGATGTACATCTACTCCTCAACTTCCTCATTCACTGAGCGGCTGCCATATTTTCTCAGCAAGACTCCACTCCATAGTCGTGGTATCTCGGGGACATAACTGTTCAAGACTGATGTACAGAGCTTGAAACGGTACTTCAGCACCAAGGTAGAGCCACTTTTCTATGCTATGCTAGAATGGCCCTGGAGTTTGGCATTCCTGGGGCCTCCCTTAAGCAGCAGGTCATTTCGACATCAGTGTGAATATTTAATGTAGTACTTCAGTGCCAAAACATTGAAGTTTGCTTTCGGATCAGATGTTTCTTTTGTAGGAGGTGTTATTTAGAGTAGATCAGAATTTTAATATCACTCTCTAGAATTTAGATTCTGTTCTGTCCAATGAAAACCCTTTTTTCATGTATTTTATTCATTAAGTAGAGAAGGCTATTTTGCTATTTCAGATTAAGATGACCAAAATCAGTCTTTTCTTCAGATTTAACTGTTGTTTGCACATAAACAATCATCCAGCCTTCTTTCTACTAAAGCAACAATATTGTCATTAAATGAGTAGCAGGCCTGAAACCAGTTATCTTGAAGCTAATGTCCATTGCTGACAATGCAGTTGAGTTGCTGCTATCCTGGTGAAGTAGAACATGAAGAGGAAAGCAGCAGATCAATTCTGCTTTTTTTTTGTCTTACTAAAGAAAATAATGTTACCCTGGAAATAAAGTTAAAATTTCTTTGATTGGTGCCATATGCTTGGATTTATAATAGGCTTTTGTGTTCCCTCTTAGCTGGATCAGACTGAAAGTGGGATAATTATCAGTGAGGGTTAGAAATAAAATGATCAGTTTGCTATGTCAAAATATCTTAATTTTTGTGTCAGTCACACTGTCTTTTTAGTATAGTGAAAAATGACTCCAGGTTTAACAGCAACAGCATAGTAATTGAACTTCATCCCTTTCTGAGCAATCAGGTATTGGTTGTGGAACTCACCTGCACATTTTGCTGTGTGGACAGGGGATAGGGCATACGTTTCTAACTACAGCTGGTATTCTGGTATTAGGGCTGTAAGATTTTTATTGGTAAAAATTATAAAGCCCCAAATCAGAGAATAATTAAGATGTGAGTATTTCTTTCTTATTTGTTTCCATTTTTTCCAAGACTCAAATAAAAATGTTACTACAGAGTTTGATCAGAACTGTATTTCTGTCAATGTTAACTTTGAATGCTCAGATGCTTTAATGGACTTGGACAGTTGCACTTTTTGAAGAGAGATCAGTGAGTCTCTTTGGTATGTCAGATTAAAGATGAGTTTATTGACATTATTTATACTGATGTAACTATATTTGTAAATGTATACCAAACAAGACAAGTGAATAGTGTTCATGCATGTCCTGCTGTGTGCTTATGCTTCCCATCCACGTTACGTTATGCAGTCAGCATATTTTCAAAGGAAAAAAAGCAAACATTTAGGTCTTGTAACTGTGGTCCTCTACTGCTTGTGACTACCTTACCCTATTGAGTTTGTCACAGGAAATGTAGGCCGACATCATGTGGACCTGAGCCTAGAAATCATGGAGTTTTTAATTGCTTAAGAAATGTTATGACCCAAATGCTCTTATAAAACAAGCATCTCTAAAATACATTGGGGAAGTACTAAAATCTCTACTGTGACTTCTTAAATTTCATTCTTTTAAGCAAAGCTCCAGCAGTTTTAAGTGTTGGCAAAAGATGGTGGGAGATGGTTGCTACAAATGACTTATATTGCCATGGAAATACTGTTCTTCAAAAGTAATAAGCCTCCTTCCTATGGTGCATAATAGAGTGCTAATACAGCATATAAAAAAAAAAAAAAAAAGAAAAGAAAAAGTAAATGTACTTACTGGAGTAATAATATCACCGAAGGTAATACTAGATGGTTTTTAGGATAATGAAACAAGATTATATTAAAGTCAGATGGCAAATTTGTTTTTCTTTTACAGTATACAGTACAATTATCAGATGATTAATCTTTGTACATTTTCCAAAAACAGTTGGTACGGAAAGATAGAATTTGCTTTTGGTTCTACCACATTGTGATTCATTTCATAAAATCAGTGTATCAGAAATCTGTTTTCAATATTCTCTGGCTGCCTTTTCCCCCCTAGATTTCAATTATGCATATATTATCCCATGGGATAATAAAATAACTTTTGGTAACTAAAAAATCTGACATGATTTTTATAGAATTTGTTCCTCACTCACTCACTGTTTTGATTTGCATAAGACTATATAGTTGTAGTTCTGCAGCAAATGGATAATAGAATCAATATTAGTGTGAAAGTGTTTGGGAAGTGTTCATTAATGGAAGCATTCATCATTTTTAATTCTTGGAAATTTCATCTATTAATAACTGAGAACAGAATCCTGTCCTGTCCCTAATATTCTGTCACACTGCTCAGAAAGCCTTAAAGCTATTTCCAGCCAATTTTAAAGAATTTTGTTATTTCCTTTTCACTATTGTTTGTCATCTTAAAATATGGGAAGAAGAATGTGAACAGAGATGTGCTCTATCTTATTCTTTAATCCTCTGAAGTCACTAAGAGTCTGTTGGTTGACTACTGTTAGTTTTGAACTTCCTAAGGTGTGAAAAGAGATTTTAGTCCTTCCATTTTCTGTGGTCTACATTATAGGGATAAAAGTACACAAAAGGAAGTATATTTAAACAATGTAGGGCAGATAAAGTGTTACTATAGTTAACTGTTTGAAGGAGCTGTCATAAGACATTACCTAAGGGAAATAATTTATCTTTGTTCAAATAAGAATTAGAGAGAGAATTCTGTTGCCTTAGCTAGCATAACAACAGAAAGACAGGACAGTTCCTGCTAAATGGAGAATCGTCTTTTTGTGGAAATCAGTCTGATTTTGATGACTAATTCTTCAAAATTGTTGTTGAATTGGAGAGGTTCATCATTACTATTGTATGTCTACTGATGGTGCCATGAAACTAACAGGTAAGTAAAATTCTTAATGCCATAGTAATAATTTCAGTTATTTTAGGAAAGATAATCTCCTCTTTACTGTGGTTGGGTATGAGATAAATGCTACAGATTTGATCCTTGCTTTGGTTAAAGTAGTCCTTCAGCTATCGATTCCCTTGCTCCACAAATACACAATATTTTAGATCTATCAATATTCCCCTCTGTTTCTTTGTTGCCTTGAAAAACTGAGGAGAGGCATCAGCTGCTTGCATGCAGACAGGGTATGAGGAGCTAGGATCCTGAATCTTGAGCTTTGTTGCTTTGGGGAGAAAAAAAAGAAAAGCCTAAGTGAATGAATTCACAAATCCCCAAAAAACCATCCTTAGTGATCCTAATAGAAAGTAATTTTCCTTGTATTTTTACCAGTCCTTTTAGATGTGTCCTGTGATTTTAAGAGAAAGAGCTATGTCCTGTTTTGCAGTCTTTGCCCTTTATTAGAATTCTGGACCACTAATTCTATTAAAAGTACAGTATATCCACATCCTTTTGCTAAATCAGGCTGAAAAAAATGGTGCTGTATAGGATTTTTTTTTTCACCATATTTTTTTTAAAGAGCTCTATAAACTCATTATAAAAAGGAAAAAGAAGAAACAAGTAAAATGTGCTATAAGCATTATTTTATATACTGTGAGGCACTATCTTACTCTGAAGTATTTCGATACTCTGGTTGCCATGGTAAGAGAGAGAAAGAAGAAAAAATTCCTGCAGCGAATACCTTTATAACTCCAAAATCATCACTCAGCAGGGCTGTGTGCTTAATAACTCATAAAAAATATTGTGGGTTTTTTAGAAGGCTGGGAGGGAATTTCTTCACTGATTTGTCTCATTCTGTTCAGATGATTGCACATGCTGCTAAAGAGCAGAGGTTACCGGGAGCGGTAACTACATGATGGCGTGATTTTTAGCTTTGACGTGGGTGTGAATGTGTTGAAACCTTCAGGCGAAGAGAGCCTGCTTCACTGGTCTAGCCTGGCACGGAGGAGTCTTGTGGGATCGCAGTGGAGATGCATCACTCCCACCAGCAGCCGCGGAAAAGATGTGTGAGCAGCGTGGGAAGACAGGGAGCCTGCTAGTGTCCCGTATGCCTTTCGCTCTGTGGTGAAGAGGAGGAGGAGGAGAGGAGGAGAGATTGGTCAGTGGATTCAGCCTAGGGACGATTTTGTTAGCTGACATGTTTGAAAGATTTAGTTAATGCAACCTCCCACTCAGCGAAGGCCTGTTGAGTGCAAGTACCTTGTAGCTCCGTGGACGATTCGAGGTGCGGCAGGTATCTTGTCAGCCACCACAGTCCACCGCTGTGAGCCATTCCCTGTGCCAGTCCCAGGTGCACCCCACTGCACACCTTCTGGTACACTACCAGGTCTGGGTATCTCTGTGTGGTTTTGGTATGCCACGTAGAGATATCCAAGATTTCCAAAAGCTCTGGGCTTTATGCTGGGAGGGGGGAAATTTTTGCTCAGTGAGTACGGGGTGCAAATTGCCAGGTTCATGGGTATTTTAAAAAACATCCTCAGTCCAACTAAGCCATAGGACTATAATTTGTGAAGCTTTTCCAAAGAAGCCTGACCCAGAGGCACTTGGTACTCAATAAATCATGTGAGTACTTGGAGCATTTCGCAGAGTTCAGACTGAGACCCACACTGGGGTGATGCCATTTCTAGACTTTCAGTGATAGATGAGAGTGCCCATAGTCATAACAACTTCATGCAGCATCCTACTGCTAACACCATCTGCTGCAATTTTTAAATATAGAAGGGAATTTTTCTTAGTCAGCATGTTTCTGTCAGAACTAGCTCTTCATAGACCTGATCGGAATGCCTCTGCAGAGCTTCAGACTTCGTCTGCTTTCTAATGGAATAGCACAACACAGTCTAACCTTTTCAAAGTGCTGCCTTTCCTTGGCAAATGGAATCAATTTTTACTCTTCAGTGATTTGTATGGCTGTGTCTGTACTTATGTCTAAAATCTTTCCTGTCTTTGCACTATAATCTGCATATCTATTGAGAATGATTTTAGGGCTTGAGAAACCATCTGCAATATGTGGGGAGTTGCTTTTTTGCTTGAATCTTGCCACCGTAAAGTGAAATCTGTGAAAATGTCATCAAACAGCTACCTTCTTTACTTTGCTTCAGCTCAACCCCAGTTTTTGTTCAATGGATGCCTCTAAAATGAATACTAAAACGATGCTAAATAGCCATGGCAACTGTCTGCAAAGTGCCAGATAACTTTTCTAAGGCTGTTTAAGCATCGGTAGGCTAAGAATCATGATAGTTAAACATCTTTTAAAGCATTCTGAAATCCACAGATGAAAATAGCTGTTTTTATGGTATTGCTTGTTCATAGATAAGATTGCTTTGTACAGGGGCGCTGTGCAGGTGCTGCTCCCAGCACTGCAGGTAGCTCAGTGTCTCTGCTTATTGTGCCACTACAGCTTGGCATCTAAATTTTTCATCACTCACAGCTTACCAATACCTCTGTACTGTCCCTCTGTATGGAAAATGGCCTGTTTCTGAACATGAGGACAAACACCTCAGAAGTAACAGCAGTAAATGCTGTGGGGAAAAAACTTCTTCCTGAGCTGATGGGGTTTAGGCCAATATAAGCCTTCAAACAAACTAGTTTTATCCACTGACAGTATTTCTTCACGGCTATAATTATTACTGTTCTCCCGGCGACAAAACCATTTGTTTTGTTGTCTGCTGAGGCTTTTTTCATGCTGAACATTATACACAGGAGCCTCTGTCAGGTTGCTCATTGCCCGAGGAGCAACAATGCCAGCGCTGTGGTGCAGCCCTTCGGCTGCCAGGGTTGACCGGGCTGTAGCCAGCTGTACCTGCGGCATGCTTGGGGTGAGTTTGGAGGATGGCCAGAGAGCAGGCTGCTGTGCTAGCTGCTTATTTGTGTAAGCCTGTGACACACAAGCTATCACTCCAGGAGGAGCACACAACTTTTCCTTACTTTCAGAGGTGTTTTTTTTCCTCGTGTCCCTTGGACCCCAAGGAAGGTGTGACACAATAGGGATGTCCCGGAGGGTTGACACCCGCAGGCCACTTCTTCCTCTGATTGTTCCCCCACAGCTGTTCTGCAAACATTTCCTTCCCTTGCTACCGCTGAATAGTGGCTTAAGAAATTTAAATGTAAGAAGAATTGCTCTCTGTGTAAATAAAATAGAATTTTACATATGTATGTTATGCTCGCACATTTTAGAACGTAAGCCCGGCATACTTGAGAAAGATTATGTTTAGTGTTTGTTAGGATCTTGCTAAGCAGTTGGTTATTTTGCTGAAAAGGCTGTCTGTCTATCTCCTCAAAATACATTATGTTACGTTTATAGTGTATTGACCTGAAATGCAGCAATATTTTGAATAGGAAACAGATGACTTACAAATGCATGTTTATTTATGTAGCAGTCCATAATGCCCCCTTCTGAACTATTAGTCCATCGTGCAAGTATATATACATCATTTCATTGCTGAACTGAGCATTTATATGCCTATTAGTTAGAGATCCTCTTGAAAAATAGCTACAGCAATCGTTCTTCATGGTTGTATATGATGTCTGGCATCCTAACATATGAAAGAACTAAGTCACTGACTGAAACCTGGGACAGCAGATGAAATGTCTGACTAACAAAGCCTGAAAAACAAGATTAGTGACAGACACTGTGATTGTCCTGCCCAATGTGAGTTTAAGCTTGAGATTATTTTGCTTGAAGAATCTTAATGAGAGAGAGAATGAGAATGGTTTGGTAGTGGAGCAAGGTGCCGTAGGTACTTTTCAGAGTGAGGTTGTCAGCCATTAAGGAGATCGTTGCTTCAGTGTCTCTTCCTTTCTCAGTAGCACATTTGAAAACTGGAATTAATAATTCTTTTTTTTTTTTGCTGTCTATCATATCCCTTTATATATATTTCTAGTATCCAGGATTGTCTTTTATACACTTGTAAATTAGCACAACAAGCTTCAGCCTTGGCTGGCATAAATTAGTGCTGCAGCAGCATGTAAGTAAACATCCCAAGGGAGCTACACAGTGAAGTGTAAAGGCTGCAAATGTGAAACTCGGGCTAAGCCCTGAGTTTTTATTCTTATTTGGAAATTTGAATTGAGTATTAGTCTTTCAGTGACTGATAAGGAAACTCATTATCTGTTTATTTTCAGTAAAAGAAGGTCTGCAGTTAAGTTTCCTGTAACAATGTTATGATGTCTAGGACTAGGCTAGAGGGCAGAAGACTAGGAATGATGGGCACAGGGGATCATAGGGTATTTGGGATGGAAGGCCCCACAGATGGTTGTCTAGTCCAGCCTCCTGCTCACTTGTTTTATTTCTTTGCTTTTCCAGAATTCTTGTGTGAATTCCATCTACATAGAATTCATTCAGGTGTTTCAAATTCTCTGTGCTTCCCTTTCTGTATATTCAACAGAGGAATAATATATAAGTATAGAATATATAATCTGAACAGAAGGCAATTTCATAGTCCTCCAAGAGCTAAAGATTAGCAGTATTTATTTAAATCTGTATACTATTGTTGTTCCATCTAAATCACATATGCCACCAAAAAATTAGCTGAGTAATCAGAAACAATTTCTGTAATCCTACTTGGCAATAGATACAGTTACTGACAAATGCAGGGTATCTGACTAAAATGTTTCATTACACTTCCTATGATGATTCTCGTTTAAAAATTGTAGTAGTTGGTACTCAAATGACTTCATTAATAAAAAGTACATTTTTCCATCTCTGAAGCAGATCTTATGGCTGATCTAGCTTTCCTATTCACACTGTTAAATTCAATAAAACATATTTACCTTATCTGAGAAATGTTGAGCTTCTAGTAAGGTTACAATGAATGATGAATTTGCAAGGAATTCAAAGGTAACTGAGAACAGCCATGGGTTTTACTGACTTCTATATTATCTCTCTGACTTCCAGAGTAGTTACTATATAGCTTGTAATTATGTCTTGTGGGATCTCCATTAATCCTGGCCTACCTCAGGCAGTCGCAGAATGCACAGGAACTGAGTTGCAAGAGTGAGTACTGCAGTCAAGCAGTTGACACTGTGTGACATGGATGATCAAATTCCAGGTGCCACATCATATAAAATTTACAGCTCCTACTGCTGAAGTGTTTTGGGGAAGCTGAAATTCTCTAAATGGCCTCAGGAAGCCAATATTTCTAAAGCTGTAGAACTGATGAGGAGACGTGTTAATGTATTTATTCCATGTAGCTCTTATCAGTAAATTACAGCTATAAGAATGTTGCTTGAAGGATAATGCTGGACACTGAAAGATTCCTATTTTTGAAGTAATTTTCAGAAAACTAATGGCTAATGTACCACCTACTTTGATGGATTCTCTTTTGCTAGGTGATAAAAAGATAAATCCACAAGGGGGAAAAAAACCTCTTATGTTTGTGTATCGTGCAGCTTCACCAAATGGTCTTTGAATAGGCGTCTGTCACCTTAATTTCTGCAGAATGATATGTTCTGTATTGCATAGCTTGTGATTTCAGTTACTTCAGTATTTATCTTTTTTCGTTATATATCCGTATGGTGTATTTCCTATCTCTTGTCCATAACAATCCTATAAATGAGTTCAGTGTTCTAATTCCTGCCTCTGTTGAATACATGTCACCTTCCCATGTAGTTTTTTATGGCTCAAGTTGAGACTACTAGAGCTGTAGTAGGGAAAAAGGGGAAAGTTGCTAGGGGAAAGTTGATCCCTAAACCCTCTAACCTCCTCAGCACATTTAAAACTGAAATCCAAGAGCTTTACATCAATTTACTAAGAAGGAAGGTGATGCGAAAAATTCTCAGGTATTCAAATTTGATAGTAAATGTGAACATTTATTTGAGGGATGGCCCCAAAATGCAGGAACTTCTCTAAACTTTATACAAAGCTTTCACCTGCATTCTTGACTAGAAGCCTCTCAAAATTCCTGCTCTCTGCTTCTGCTTTTACAGTAGGGGAGCAGACCTAAATCACTCACTTTTACTTCTTTCTCCAAGTTTGGTTTGTGCTCTGGGGTGGAAACTTCATTCAGTTCAGAGTAGAGCATACTTGTTCCTTCTTAGTTAATGGACCAATGTATTGCTTGGGTAATGACTATTAGCAAGCTAACTATTTTTTATATAATATATCTCTGCATTATATTTATGTTTTTATTTTTATACATATTTGAGGGGTATTAAAAATATCATCTTGGCTTTGTTCTCTGAAATTTAGTAGAGTCAGATTAAGAGTACTTACATTTTTTTAATCAGTTACTTGGAAGAAAATGTGTCCATTCAGGAGACTTGTCTCCCAAAGCCACCAGTCATTGACAGATCATGCTCCCTTGGATTTCATCTGCACTTTATGGACGTGTTCACGAATGCCTATCTAGTTCCAAGCAGATATAATGAATCTTTCTACTACTGTTCAGGATACTATTATTGATACTTACTTTCTTATGATCAGTTATGTTAAAAGCAAGCTTTTCACTCTAAACTTTTTATACCCAAATAATCACAACATAAGGATAAAGTATCAAGCCTATAAAGAGTGGATGATGGAAAATTTATATTTTTACCTTTAAATTTCATAATGAAAACAGACATGGAATGGAATCATAGATAGATTCATGACATTTTCCTTAATATAATCCTCCTTATGATGAAATTAAAACCTCAAAACTATGCAATGAGAGTTTTTAAAATTGGTTCTCTGTGTACTTACTGATGGACAGTGTTTCTATCCCCGTGATTGTTGCTACGGGTTTCATATGCAGGATGCTTAACACTGCTGAATCACTGAAATTTACAGGCACTTCTGGTTACAAGGTCTTAGTTTTTGGTTGATTTCTTGTGTTACTTTTTTTTTAGGTTGTTTTATTTTAATTTCAGCTATTTATGATGATAATTTCAGAGATAAAAATACAGGACTTTTCTTCTGGTAAAACATTCAAATGGCCATTTCTTTTGAATAGTAGTAGTATGATTTGTAGCAGGAATGGACAAATTTTTCCTATTCTGCCTGTGTAAAATCTTCAAGTGGGGAAAAGAGGAAATAAAAATATGCTAGGTATGGGCTAATCCAAATGATGCCTACACAATTCCAACCCATTGGAACCCATTTGGGGCCACTTCTGAGTCCAGCTAAGTATATTTTTATCCCCTAGAAAGAATGACAACATGTCATAGTTGCCGTTGTCAGTCAAAATGCTCTATTTTTCATAAAAATCAAACAGGTATAGTCACAGTTGGGTTTTTGGGTTGCTTTGTTTGATATAAATTGCAGTCTACAAATGAACTTTGGGGGGAGAAATTTCAAATTATTGAAAGGCTTCCTGTTGATTTTCTTTTTAAATGAAAGTTTGTTGAAATTGATTTGTTTCTATAGAGTTTTACAGTGAGAATAAGTTATCAAAATTTTCAACAAATTCTAGTCAACTCTGCTGCTGACACACTAGTGTCATTATAAAACTTCGGGGCTTTTTTTTCCCATTTGTTCTTGTGCAAGAAGGCTATATTTTACAGTAACATTATTAGACTGACAGTGCCAAGTATTAATGAATTAAGATCTTCCATTTTGATGTTGCTTTTATAGCTTAATAGTTTTTCTAGATTCTGTCTTGTTTTATATGTATGTTATTTTGTAGTCTTTAATTATTTGGGTGGTTGTTTTCCACAGGTTCTCTAATTCGTTTAAGTACAGGATAACTCTCCTTTGTGAACATGACTGTTTTGTAAAACCTCTGTCTCATGTGTTGTACAAATTGGGAATTTTACAATTTCTGAGCCAGAAATCCATGAAGAAAATGGAACATTTACAGTTTTTAAATGCTATCTTGGAAAACTGTTTTTTCTCAGTCTTTATCACAGACAGTTCCTACTGTGCTGCATATGTACAAAAGGACTAGATTAAAATTTTGTAGGGTATTTTCTTGTTTGTTTTGTTCTATGTCATGTGCCACCTTTTAACTGTTTAACTTGGCAAGTTTTGTAAAGTTTTCCTACTGTATGTTTTGTCCTGATGTTCCCTATAATGTAGGAGTGAGCCACATTCCTTATAAAATTGGTATTTTCTCTCTGTTGTTGTTCCCACTCAAATCTCATTTACTCATTTGTCTCAGTTATATGGAGGAAATGTTTTTCATGTGCAATAAAGTCAGAGGATGAAAGGGTACACTGACAACATTATTCTGTTAACCAGAGGGGCTTACATATTACTCTGTGTCTTATTTTTGTATTGCTTATTGCTTGCAAAAGTTTCAGGAATGCTGATTTCCTGTTGGTGCATTGTTCAAGCAGCTATGTAATATTTACCTGCTTGAAAGGACACTAAGCTTATTTTTCTGGAAAAGCTCCCTCTGTATCAGAAGGCCTGATACAAAATCTGTTGGAGCCTGTGTACAGTGGAAATACATTTCTACAGGTCAGATAACTCTTTGTGGTTATGGTGATCTATGCTAAAGGAAAGTGGAGTCCTGTCTGCCACAAAATGTACCAAAATCTGTCAGTTCATTCTACAAAAATCCAGGGGTTTTAATTTATTTATGGTCTTAAAGCTCAGGCAAAATTAAATTAGCAATGTTAATATACATATGGATTCTTTTAGGAAAAAAAATAAATTAGAATTAATCATTAAGAATATGTATGTATAGCTGGAAATGTAAATACCCCAAATCATAAGGATGAATGTTTTAAAAATATATATATCTGTCAGTAAACAAGTAGCTGATCCTCCCCATCTCTCTTCAGTATTGCTGTAGTGTTTCTTAGCAACTGCTGCATTTCACTTTGAGCTAGTGTTTCCTTGACAATACTCATGACAGTAATATTGTACATGTGTATAAGGCATTTCATCGGAAGGGCTTTACAGTCCAAGAATATATTGGTAAAGCATCATTGAAATGCAGCTACTGTTGGGCAAAAAAGAGAAGGAAGCAGGCACAACACTGTTGTATGATATGGGTAGAGGGAATGGGGGAACAGGAAGCAGGAATTTTGGCTAACTGTGCCAGAGATCCCTTTAGATGTAACAAAGAGCAAGGATGTTCTTCTGCTATAACTCACCCTTTCTATCTTCAAGTTAGCATGGTGTTTCTCAGGTTGGTGAAGGAAGTGGAAGAATTGCCTATCTGTTAGGGCACCATTTGAGCAGAACAGTAAAGTTCAGCTAAATCATTGTCTGTTTTGCCTCTGGGAAACTCTACAAACCTCTAATCCTTCTGTAGTCTAAACCTCTTCTCATGCTATGTTAAAATTATTAACTCTCATTCCTGCATCTTATCTTCACCCTGTGTGTCCAAGACCCTGGGTGTCTGCACTGTCAAATAGCTGGAGCTCTCTGTGGCGAGCAGCTGAACTAGCTACATCTAACAGCCTGTCTCTTGCTGGCATGGTCACCCCTGCGTCAGGTACGAGTAAGCAACCGCTGTATGCCAGCTGCCTGTGATTTGGTTTTTAAACACAGACAAGCAGCTGCCTTTCCTGAGATCTAAGTACATCAGCAAAATTCTTGTATTTAGGGGATCCCACCAGGGAAGTTGCTGTAAGTTGCTGTATTATTGTATAAAAATGAAAGTTATATTCTTGCTGTTGTCTGAAGATCTGGTTAAAGAGCTGCACTGAGATCTGGTTAAAAAGTTGCATTGACTCCCTGTTTCAGGGAAATGAGAATTGTTGTTGGCAGTAACTATCAGGTTTAGTCAGAGAAATGTTGCAGTTTTTCACCTCCTATATTTTGATTCTTCATTATCTATCTAGTTTTCCAGACAGTCTGTTCTTAGGAGGCAGTAAAGTATGTGAGCTCTCAGATGCCTTTAATTATGTGTTTGTTTTTGTTTTTCATGTTTGCAGCTTTTGTTCCTTTCCATTTCCATTTGTATCATTTAATTCTGTGAGCAGAAAGAATTTGGAAGCTTAAAGCTATCGGTCTGGAACCACACATCAACTAGACAAATTTGTCATGGTTTGTGATTTAACATTTTGCTCCATATATTTTCTTCAGAGGATGATTGCAGTTTAATGTTACATTGCATTCCAAGTAGTTGTAGATTCACTGTCTGTTATCAGACCATAAGACTTCTTTCTGAGCTACTCTCTTTAGTAGCTCTCAAAACTCCTCTGTCATTTGTGATGCTAAAAAGCAGGTTGAAATTTCAATGCTAATTTGTTACAGAGAAATCCATGAAATTTGAATAAATAATATAAATAAAAATAAATTTCTCATCACCAACCAATTTTAATAACATAAGCATTGTTAAAAGTTTACTCTATGAATCTGTTACTGATTGCAAACTAGTTTGGCACGCTACCCTGGAAATGCTGACTTGAAATCAATTCAAGAGCTCTTGAAAATAGTGGTGCAATAAAGATTTTAATGGAAACTAAAGTGACTACAATTGGCAGTTATCTGATTAAGCTACATGAAATGGATTATCACTTTGGGGCTGCGTGCCACAGTTTTGCATTACTGAAGGATCTTTCCACCCCCCCTTTCAAAAAACCCCCCCAAAAGCCCCCAACCTAGTGGCTCTTCAGCTGAGAAGACAAACAAGGAAAGCAATAGTTCGGAGACTACTGCTGGCTCAGATGCATTGGCAGGACAGTAAGAGAAGAACTACCGTTACTACTTCTGTAGTCTGCTAGACTTTTGTGCTGAACTGTTTCCACTCTGTGATTAGTGGTGAAGTTTATCTTATGGAGCTGTCATTTTGGCATCTTTCACTAGTACAGCAATCACTTTAAGGAAAGAAAAAGTGACTTAAGTTGGCCCCTTTATTTATATAATCAAGAACAGGATGCACCACTTTTTAGCTGAAACTGGCCCAGTATGTACACTTGAGAAATGAGTCACAGTCAGAACCTCTTAGAATAGGTTCTTGTTGGTGGGAAGAGGGACAGACTCAGATTCCCAGATATGAACCTACTTCAATGTTTTTATTTGTTGGTGAGATCCAAACCAGCAAGGGAAGTACTTTGAAATTCTTGGTTTAGAGTTCATAGATATGCTAAAGCAATGATAACTTTATCAGAGACATGGTTGTGGTGAGATGGTCATGCTGTTAGATGTATCAGTAAATGTGATATGCTGTATGCTTAGCTATTGAGTAAAAGTGAGGGTGTTGATTTTGCAGTCTCTGGTGTACTCTATCTACATTTTCAGTCCATTCTTTTCAGAGCTCTATATTTTCTCTCCATTCTTTTCCTCAGAATCTGTTATCTCTGTTTCATAAAGACATTACTGAATAACAATGGTTCTGGTTTTGGACCATGTTGAGTTTAATTTAATCAAACTACATTACTCCCCCCCCCTTTTTTTTTAAGTCATTGGACAGTGCTCATGCAAGGGTTTTTATCTTTTCTGGTTTTCTGTCTGTTTCAGTAACTCTCTGCGCACCCTGTATTGGAAATCTGCTGCTCTCTAGAGTGAGAAGCCAAGCATGGGCAGCCAGAAGTTGGATAATGCTGATCTTCATGCTCCTGTTTATGATTGATACAGCTGTTTTGTTTTGCGTTCTTCTATCACTCAGAATGCTATCTCCACAGTTGCATTTCTAACTTCCTTCCTGAAATTTCCCCTTCTAAATAGAGGTTGTACCCACCACTGAACAAAAACTGAGAATTCAGTTCAGTCAAAAGACTGTTAATAGTGAGATATATCCCTTGATTGCCCAGGTGAATGGTTCTAATTATGCAAAGCTGAAGAGATGTAAAATTCAGTTTCCTAATTAGAATTTGCTTTCTCCATTTGCCCAGAATCAATTTTGAATCTGTTACTGAAGCCCAGAAATGTCTACAAAAAGAAGATAGCTTTATGAGCAAGCAAAAATCAGGTCCCCTCGTTCAAGTAATTATTTTCTTTAACTCCGTGTGAAAAGCAAGGGCTTTTCCAAATATTCTATAGCTGTTAGACTTACATTTCCATTGCTTTTACTTCTTGGGTAAAAGTTTAACAGATGAATTGCAAAGAACTCTACTGATATAGAGACACAGCAATCTGTTCCATTAGCCGTGCAAAGTACATGGTTTTCTGCCTCCTTCTGTTGTATGTTAGGGTGACACCATCATTTGCCACTCACCACAATGATCTACAAAAGGGTGAGAAAAAAAATACACTCCAAAGCATAAAAAACACATCATAATACTACATATAATCATAATAATCGTTTCTGCCTCTCTTTTGCCTTGCACCCTGTTGTATTTTACTCAGCTCAGGCCGTGGGACAACAGAAATTGTCTTGCTTATAGCATTTATTTTGAACTCCCCAAGCAGATGCCAATTTGTTTCTAGTTAAGCGCGCATCCAAAAGTGCAGCCTTTGAAAAGGCTGGTCTCTGAGACAGTATGTTTGCTGCAAGCTTTGTATAACTTAAGTACCTTGTAGTTTATGACATCTGTCAAACTAGTGTTCACACGTAGCAGAGACTGGACGTGCAAAGACACATTCTTTCATCTTTGTATCTTGCTCCCCATCCGTATTACCATCATAACCTTCAAAATCACTCATGATTTGATCATTTAGTTTAAGTTGTAATTTAAACTTGCAATAGGTTTTTAAATGAAGTGATAGCAAAAAAAAAAAAAAAAAAGGCAGCCCAAAACTCACTAAACAAAACTGCTGTAAAATGGTTAGCTAAAGCCCAGCCTTTGGATTTACCAAGCAGCTACAAAAACACCTGTGCTAGCACAAGAGAGGGGGTGGTGTCTGGGCAGGAAAGAGCAGGTATGGGTGTGAGGGAAAGGATGGTGCCAGGCTCTGCTGGCTTAAAGTGTATCTCAATTTTTGGCTTTTGCATGCCCTATTCAGGACAAGCGTTTGATTCAGTGAAAGATCAGATTTTGCTTCTACTGTGGCATTTATTTGGGCGTAATTCCCCTAAATGTATAGCCTTTGAAGAGATGTAAACCTTTCCTTTACGGAAGCCATGTTAATTATCAGGACCAGGTCTGATCTAAGTCATGTTCTTCTGGTTTTGCTCATATTTTTTGTCCTGGCTTTCAGAGATGCAGGTCTGATCTAAGTCATCTTCTTCTGGTTTTGCTCATATTTTTTGTCCTGGCTTTCAGAGATGCAGGGTTTTAATTGTTTGAAAACAGGCAAGCGAGACTCTGTTCTGGGAAATGAAAAGCTTGCATGAATGTGAGTTGGTTGGCAGGATCCTGAAGCATGGAAGTATTTTTCAAAATTATCTTTAATTGCTGCCCAAAGTAACAGAGTCACCTTTTTGGGCAGTACAAAGTTTAGCAGAGTTAAACTTGCCTTCTGGCAATTTTGATTTTATTATTTATTTTACTTACTTTCCCACATATATATCTTATTTTTTCTAATGTACATCTACTTTTGAAGTGCTTTTAAACATATGGATCAAAACATGGTATAAATGTTATGATTATGAAGTGATATAATAAAGGGTTGGAATTGTGTGCTCAAGACAGTGATGTGGAAGGACAATAGAAATCGGTTGTTCTCTTTGAACAATATGAATAACACTAGAGAGATTCTGGAACAGGAAAAAGCATTGGAAATGTCAAAAGGCAACTAGGCAGAATGACACAAAGCACATTCTTGCTTTTATCACTACACGTGCGCTAGGCAACTTGACTCTGTGTCAAGAGTAGTGTTAGCGAAGAGATTACCTTCCCTATTGACAGTGTTAACTGAAATAAAATGAGATTTAAAATGGATTTTGTACAAAGGAGAGAGATTTATGTATAGTTACGAAACTTGAGGCAAGTTGACAAGTGACTAGCCTTAGGTAGACAAGTGACTACCTTAAATGTATGTAACAGGAAACAAAACTGATTTTATTTATGTAGCTTGGTTGAAAGGCTAGCTATTGCATTGAAGAGTTTCACTGAGAGATACAGAAAGTCAAGCTCTAACTAAAAGCAGGAAAAATTCAAAATTAAATTCACCATCCAGATCAGAACTGTGGGTGTGCTAGCAACTAGAAGAGAGGTAATGCTGAAGCATTCTTGAAGACCTAGGTCCCAAACTGAATATTGGCAAGTAAATCCTCTGCGTAAAAGGCATGTTGAATTTCTCTTAGATTGCAACAGTGAGTACAAGATTCAGAAGAAAGAATCATAAAGCAAAGTTAGAAGCACAGCAAAAAAATACAAACCCTTTCATAATGCTGTCTTTAATGAACCAAAAGCAGGGTTTGACAGCTCTAGTAAGAAGCACAACTGAATTAAAAATGTACAGATAAACAGCAGCAATCCAATAGGACTGATGAAAGTGATGAAGCTTGCACCCTTATTCTGACTCAAGTCTTTTTGGTGAATAGTAGAGTTACTGTTCTGGATATGTCTTCAAATTGTTTCTTTTGTATTAATTCTTGTTTAGGGAAGATTTAGACTAGACACAGCAGCTAGGATCTTGGAGTGACATGTAGATAAGGCTCCTCTTCTGTTCCCAGTATATCATATAACCAGGTCATCAGTGTGATTGAAGGGCAGCCAGGGAAATGTGTCTATATTTGCTGGATAGTTTGCAGTAAATAATTCAGCCAGCTCTGCTAAATACACGACTCTGTCAAAATACTTCAATACTGTCCTGACTTTAAAATCAATGCAGAACAGTGTGCATGGTTTCTTTGTGCTCTCTGTCTGGAGGAATAGACTTTTTGATAAATATTAAATACAAATATGCCTCTTTGTAAAGTAGGAACTTTCTGAAGCTTCCACTTGGAGCAGATTTGTGAAAGGATGTTATAATCCTGTCTATACAAATGAATCTTTTGGAAAAAAATGTAGTTTACTGCAATATTGAACCTTTGGGATTACATGTTTTAAGGACTAAAGAAAGATTAAGATAAAAGGATAAAACTTGCTTTTAATTGTTGCTTAAAGAAAGATTTTTGTCTTGGTCCATAGGGCTAAAGGCTAATGTATAAAAGAGGCCTCTTAACAGTTGTTAAAACTATCCCAAATCCTTGGTTCAGTCTGGCTTTGCAAAAGCTCAGCTCGCCCTCCTCATGGTGTTTGAGTGCGGTCGAAATGTCCAATGGCTTTTTCGTTGCCAAAAAAAGGACTAACTGCAACCAGGTACTTGATGTAACTAATAGATACATAAGAGAGACAGGATCTTGGATCATACTATTGAAAGAATGCATTAAAACCAGCAATAAATGAAATAATCTCTAGTGTTATAAAATGCAAAAGTTCTGAGTTAATTAATTCCAAAGTAATGTAAAGAAGTAACCAAACGCTTAACTCTTAGTGGCTTATTTCAAGAAGCCGAGGAGGACGGCTGGGATCCCACCAACCAGAGTGCAAGCCCAGTACGCGCACACCTAAAAAGTGGGACGAGAGCTGGATGATCGGTCTGTCTGTAGTATCCTTTATAACCCCCATGTTTGACAAAACATGAGCGCCAATGCTGGCATGAGCAGCTGGCAACGGCCCCTGCCGCACCGAGGGGCCCTAACAGCCCGGCCCGGCCCGGGGCCCTCAGTCCCAGCGCCGCCGCGGCACCCGGGGTGGGGGCTGCGGCTGGGGCTGGGGCGCCCCACTACCTCGCCCTGCCACGCCAGGACAGGCAGCAGCGGCGAAGGAGTCGCGGGCGGCCCGGGCACAAACACACCGGGGCCGGTGTCATGTCCCTCCGTTGGCAGGGAAGAGGCGAGTAGTTGCCTTTTTGGTCTTCGTTTCCGTAAAGCTTTTGACTGTTTTGCGGGACGTTCCCTTCGCTGAGGAAGCGTGGTGTAGGTTGGCAGTTCCTACGTTCATCTCAATTCGCCCCGCCTTAGGAGCAAAAATTGCTTCATGATTTCCACCTCAGATACTTAGAATATGTAAATGGTGGTGTTTTGTAACCCTGCAAAAAAATGGCTTATAATGCTATTCAGGATAGTAATCTGTACTCTGAAAAGCAGTGGTATTGGCGAAATTGCTGTGACACAAGTTCCTCAGTGCCTCTGATAATGTAATTGGGATTAAGTTTATAAAATCTGCAGGTGGTACCAAGCTGTGAGAGGTTACTAGCACAGTGGAGGACAGGGCTTGGCAAATGGAGAGTTTGAGAGCAGCAAGATGAAATTTAGGAGGACAGCTGCAAAGTACTGCATTTAGAAAGGAGGCATCAAACCCACAGATGCAAAAAAGGGAATAATTGGCTAAGCAGCAGTACAGCAGGAAAGAGTACAGAAGTTTACAGTGGGTGACAAACTAAATATGAGCCAACAGCGTGATGGTATGGTTAAAAAAAAAAAAAAAAAAGCGAATTCCATTCTGAGTGGCATTAGCAAGAGCGCTGTGAGTAAAACCTAAGAAGCCATCGCTTCCCTCTGGTCCCTTCCAGGTGAGCGGGTGGCGAGGCTGGCCGCAGAGAGACGGGAAAGAGTCCATGGAACAGCAAAAAATGATAGCTTTAGAAAACGTAATTTGTGGAGAAGAGCTTGAAGAACTAATTGGCTGAGTTTAGAGAAGAAAGGACCCAGCAAAGGACACAGAAGTTTTAAAAATCTGAAAAATCTTGTCGTAAAGAGTGGTATGCTGACCAAGGGCAGGGCAAATTGCTAAGCTGTATAATTGCAGCAAGGGAGATTTTAGGTAAGGGGTTAAGAAAGCAAGTTTTCTGCAGTAAGAATTAAATTGTAGAGCTGGCTACTTAGGATTCTTTGGAATAGACTTTCTTGGAAGTGTTTAAAAATGGGTACGATAGATGTCTGCAAGGGTTCTAATTCAGCGCAGCAGTTGGCAGTCTCTTCGCCTTTCCCTTCCAGCTGTTCATTGCAAGGTTTCTGTGATCTGTAAAAATTCACTGCATTATTTTTTCTGATAGGAATGGCTGTCTTCCATATGTCCAAGTGAAGCTGTGCAAAATTGTAGCCTGGACTGCTGGTCTACCAGGGACAAAGCACTTGGTTTTATTGTTTGGCAACTAAAGGAAAGCAGACTGTCCATGGGAAACCAATCCTGCAGATGACTGAGTTACCTGACAATATTGTGTAACAGTGAATACTGGAGAAATTCAAAGTGTTGGTATGTTAAAGATTAATTGTTACCCACTGTTTGTACTGAACAAGTGTTTACATTATTAATATCTGCTACAAAAGGATATAATGCCCAATAAAACAAATGAAGGATAATTTCTTCTTTTGGTAAAGGGGAAAGTATTTGCCATAAATTGGTATACATGAAGTTCTGGTGTGAATAAGATTCCTTTGTATTTAGAATACATCATAATATTTAAAACGCAGTAAATGATTTAAAATATTGCTAACCTTGCCATTGTCTTCTCAAAGTGAACAAAAACAGAATTTCCCCTCGGATGTGGTTGCCACACTTCCTCCTCCTGTGCTGGCTGAATGACTGACAGTGCTTGTTTCCAATTCAAATGCTGACTAAATGTTGTCACGTGGAACTATCCAGCCATTATTTAAAAAAAAAAACCCAAACCTATATATACATGTAATCTATAGTGAATTTTATTAAACCTTGTGAAACTTTAACTGGTAATCTAGGGTTCTTATTCTGTTTTTGTGATTTTATTTTTTTGTTTCCATAAGAAGAAGGGTCAGTTAGTCCAGCTTTTGCATTGGTAATTAAAAGTATTTTAATGAAAGATTACTGGACAAATTGAGAGTTCATGCTAGAAATAATGTCTGAACATCCCTTGTTGTGTTCAACCTTCAGCATTATTTAAATAGTGCAACTCGCATGTTGTTCTCGTCCTTACCTCAGGAGGAAAATAGACCAATCTCATAGTATTTATTTCTCAGCTGAATAATTTTGAAAACAAGCTGAAGTGACCAACCTGAATTTAAATGGAGTGAGCTTTAGCTGTGTGACCCAAATAGGCTGACTGGAACTATAGTTAGTGTATGATTTGTCATTTCAAGTTGATAAGCCACTGGTTATAGGTTTTCATTTTATTTATTTTCTTAATGAAATTGGCAGTTTCAGAGTATGGTTGGTGAATGTATGTAGTTTGTTTTCGGTATGTTTTCACATAAAACGGAGTATAACCTCTGAGAAATGTGTTGCAAGTTATTGTGCTAGTAGGCTGAAATGCTGCCTTGGTGTCGTGTCCCCCCCCCCCGAGACTTGTGGAGTTCTAATAGTCAAGTCTGTGGGGTTTGGGGGTTTTTTTTGTTTTTTTCAATTTATCTAAGGATGGGAAATAATCATAGCAGCCCAGGTGAAATACTTGTGCTGCTGCTCCCCTGCCCTTCAGCAGATTACAACTGTTGTGGGTTAGTTATTATCACTTTCCTTTTCCGGCTTTTGCTAAGACCTACCTTCCCCCCTTTCCCTTTCCTATAACACATCGTGGTGCAGCTCCTATACTCCTCTGAATTGTTTATAATGGCTCCAACAATGTATTAGTTCTTTGCTTTTTTGAAAGTTCTGGCTTTCAGTGTATGTTTACCTATGCTAGTATGCCCTTCTCTTTTTCTCAAATACCCCGTGTTTCAGTTGTCTTCACTCCATTTAAGTAACTTTTTTTCTCTGCTGCCTAGGTAAGCGTGAAGGAGATCTTTAGGAGATCTTTTTAGAAGATCTCCTAGTGAAGGAGATCTTTAACTTACTTTGTTTCTTCCTATACAGAAGCAACCACTGTTAAGACTAATAAAACTGAGGGGAGAAAAAGATAGTACTATTCTATAGAGAGATTGTAATAACATTGCAGATTGCTACAAAGATAAATCAAAGTACAAATGCCTATATTTCCACATTTCAGTTCCAAACACGTGCCCGTGCTGGGCAAATCTGGAAAACTACTTTGTATCAGAATTAATGGATGTCCTCCTTGCCCTGGGGATTTGAATCTGAAACATCTTTACTTCTCCCAGAAAGTATTTTGTCGTCCTTTATTTGGTCTTTATTGTAAGTCAATTCTTAAATTTAGGCTACGATAGCGGAAGGAAATGTACCCTTACCACTTTCAAATAAAATAGTGGGTGTTAGTGGGTGACCAATTCTAGAAACCTGTGGACAACAGGTGGCTTGTGATAATTTTCAGTAACAGTACAGAAAAAAACCCATGTGCTACTGTAAGATTTTAGTGGTGTTACCATCTCAACAGCAATCCCATTTTTCTGTCCTCTCATTACTGTGTATTCTTTCAGCGGGACTTTACTGAAATTGTTAACTAAATATGTGACTTATCTTATGTTTCCTATCAAATGTAGAGTTCATTGCACAGGATTTGATTTGTGTAAGGTTTAAACCTTTGTAGCATGATCATATTGTAGGGCAAAGGATGAACCTTCTGCTTGAGTAGAAAAGTGATACATGTTTATGAAGGAAAAACAAAAAAGCATTAGTAATAACATTCGAAGTGTGGGAGGAGATGCTTCAGGACCCCTTCTATCTATTTTATCAAATGTCAGAGAAAACCTCAAATGTTAGCAGAAAACCCAGTGAATGCCTGTTAATTTGTAATTTTGCAGTTTATTAGAAATGTCCTGCTGTTAAGCTCATATTGATGGCCAAAAGTAATGCACTGATATGGATTTAACAAACACTGAGTGTGTGACAGTCAAAAGTTAAGTAAAGAAGGAAAGGTGCAGAGGTGGTGTGTCTAAAACAAAAATGAACAGGATTCTCTGTATGTGTAAAACAGTTTAGATGCGTGTGGTTCACAGGTGGTTATAAAAGGTAATTTAAAGACCTGATTGTATAGCAATAATTTTTAGAAGGCTAATATAAATTAATACCCATGAACATTTTCATTCAAACTGACTAATAATGGTTAAACTAAACTAGGTGCTTAGTCCAACAAGTTTTTGCTGTGTTGCTGTACTTAGGATAGCTTTTGGTCTGCCCTGCTGCACAATAATTCAAGAAAACATAAGATGTAATAGATGAAAAATATTTTTGCTATCGTTTCCTTCTGCTACCACCTACTTTCTGTCAAACTGATTGTTTAGCATAATCTAGTCAAACTAAAAGTATTAATGATTTCAGCTGATACTTAAAGTTACTGCTTCTGTTTCAGACTGAGGAAGAAATTTGGAGAAAAAACTTGTGTATTTTCCCCAGCAATATCAGTTGGTCTAATTAAAAAAAAAACTCTATGGCTATAGGCTTGTCTCATTTACTGCATATTTGCTACCATATCATCTGTGCAAAAATACTTTTATTACACCTAGCTGAATTTTTCAGCTCTAATGACACTGATGATCTCTAATGCAGTAGCAGACTGTTTACTTTGTGCTAATCTCACTGAGATGAAGGAAATGTCCATTATGGCTGGGTTTTCCAAATACATACTCATTTCCTTTCTTGGATAACCACACCGAAACCCCCTAATTCCCAGGGGTTAGAGGACCTGGCATATCCTCATACTGAGGCCTCTCTATGAGCTTTGTTTTTTTAAATATGACTATGCCATTTATGGAATTAAAAAAAAAATGTGAAAAATAGTAGCCATCTGAAATATGAGGTGCTACACTGTTGAGGTACCACTTGACATGCAGTAAAAAATTGATCCTGTATGAACACAAAAGGCAACCCTGCAAAAGGAATTGATTGGTACCACTAAAATTAAATTATGTTCTTTCCTGTTGTAGTTGCAGTAATGCCAGTAAAATATGTCCTTGCAGTTTTGGTAGTAATGACAGCGGGGGGTGGAGGGAGCATAGTTTACTCCATTGATTAGAGGTATGATGGTAAACTATCATGTTATTAAGCAGAACAGTTTCTGTGAATATATGTGTGGTTTTCATGGGTTTGTGTCAGGACTTTAAAGAAAGCTGTTGAGAAAAGTTAGAGGGGGAAAAAACTATGAAAGAATGCTGACATGTTAGGTAACAGCTGGCCCAAGGATTTGAAACCGTCTTAGGAGGTGGACCATCAGCCTGGACTGTCTGGTGGTAGTCAGCATAAGATGTTTTTGAGAATGCTTGGGAAGGAGCCTGTGCTTCCATCAAAGACTGCTGCAGCATGCAAAGAACTGTTGAAGAGCAACGGGCTCTGATGGCAGTTCCACCTTTTCTTCTTTTGGGGGGTGGAAGGTATAGTTGCCTTTTTTTCCCCCTCTCTCTCCCTGAGGAACAGGGAAAAAGCAAAGGCTCTTTTCAAAGAAACCCTTTGGTTCACTGCACCTGCAGAATGTACAGAGACTGCATTTCTACAATTATTATTAATGTTCTTCATTTGTGCACATTGGTCATTTGAAATGCCTGTCTAAATTCATTCTTTATTCATAATTTGGTACTAATAATTTGACTAATTTCTTCTTTTTTGAAGTCTACAAACTGTCACTGATGGATGGCATTTTTCCCAAATGTATTTCACAGAGAATTTGTCAAATTATTTCATCAGCTCATTAATAAGCAATTAATTGTGCATATTGGCAATAGGAAATCTGGCTGAATGTTCTGTCACCAGCTCCATGGTCCTAGATCCTGTGCTGACATAGGAGGTGTTTCATTAACTTCCCTGACATTTTACTCCTTTGCATTTATTATTTTTGCATTTTGCATTTTTGCATATATTAGTTTTATTCTTTAACTGGATGAGCTGCTTGCTGAATTGGGGTTGGTGTGAATGCTTGCAAGAAGTGAATTCTGTTTGCATGATTTGTGCTGCCAGGAATTTTATTCATTTAGAAACGCTGCCAGTAAATAGACTATTCAGAGAAAATAAACACAGATGCTCATACATACAATGGCAGATTAATTTAAAAATTCAACCAGTATTCATAGAAAATTGTTTTCAGTATTTGCCTAGACCTGTTTGCAATAGTAAAATAAAGATTATTTCCCTTGTTCATGATGCTGTAGGAATGGGTGAAGTGTAAGTTTTGTGTGTGTGTGTTGACGGCCACAGTTAGAGAGCAACTAGCAGACTGATGGCATGGATTTATTTTCAGTATGGCTTGCCAGTTTTTTTGAGGTATATACTGTAATAACAGCTAGGTTAGAAGATAGTTTTGAAATAGGACAAAGAGCTTCAAACAGTTTGAGACCCCAAAAGCGGAAAAAAAGACATCTTTTGGATTCATTTTTGGCTATGGCTGGGCATTTTGATTCAGTTCTATCAGATATTCTCTTTGAACTTAACAAAAAGTAAATTTCCTGCTCCCGGACATTTGCATTTGTTATAGCAATGATTATACAACGGCTGCTATTATCAGATGTGAGCTTTGTGTTGCAACTAAACAAGCATAAGAAATATGGTAGAAGAGAAATGAGGTGAAATTCATTCCAAGGTTGCTCTTTGTCTATTGTACCATACATAGTATGGTACAATATATAAATAAATAACTTATATATATGCATGATGTGGGATCGAGAGAGAATTCAGGGAGAAAGATAAGGGGGCACAAAGGAAAAAATGTATATATACACATATATGAAGTTAAAGTAACTTTTTTTTTTTTTTTTTAAGACAAAGGAGTAATGCCTCAAACTGCAGATCACTTGAGGCTTCTTTAGTGCTAATTAACTTATTTAGCTCAGATGGTTGGCAGTTTTTAATCACTATAGAAGCTCCTGTTGATATTTTAAAAGCAGAAACATATGGTTCTTTAAAAGATGTGTGGCTTTTTCTGTGCTCATTTGTGATATACTTAACATTTTCATGTGCAGATGTATATTTGGTTTCATAATTACTCAATTTCAGACTTAACCCTTTGGAAACATTGATGGAATTACTGCACTGAGAACAGCCAGCCTTTGACTTCATTTCCTGAAGAGCTTGCTTTTTCATTCTTAACAAGAAAAAATCTTGCATGTTTGCAAGTCTATCAAAATGACCCTAGATGGTAGAAAGATCTCTTAAGCTTTCTAAATGCATTGATAAATTGTTTAAAGTAGTAGGGCCTGTCTCATTTAACTTTCAGTGTTTGTCATTAATAATTGTAATAATAAAAGCTAGAGGATAATTAGTCTGCCTTCAGACTTGCTGCTCTTGGTCTTGCCCCCTGTATGCTGTCTCTCACATTTTACCCCATCATCTATATTGGAAATTGCTATCAGTTTGAAATCAAAAAGACTCCTGGTGTTTTCTAAAATGATAAGAATTGTTTGATTAAAATAAAAATTTCAGTCTTGAAAATTCTGTATCAGAATGCAAGTCCAGGTATCACATATGTTCTCCTGTGAGCAGGGGAAAAAAGCTACTGTCACTATTAGGCAAGTAAACTGAATCTTCCTCAGCATGATTTGGCTGTCCATTAATCAAACTATTAATGAACCATTAAAGAGTAATTTAAAAAGCTATCTTAACCTGCATGCTTTAATGAAGCATACATATACAAAAGCATTTATGTTGCATATTCCATATGCAGATCAAAAATTTAACAAATTGGAATGCTTATTTCCCAGTTATTCCAGTTTTTCTCTTTCCATTTCTACCTCTATTCTATAAGGCAAGAGTGGCAGTGTTGGAGTTGCAGATATTGCTGTCTATGGATTCTGTGAAATCAGGTTAATGGTAATGCCATTGATGATACCATGGTCATATGTTAGAGTTTACTAGTGCTGACAGACAGAAAAGATTCATAATACAGTGTCCATGTCTCATTTATCAAGTGATATCAATTTATCAAGTGATAGCTCCAAGGGCATAAGCCAGATTTAACAATGTTCTAATACTCTTGGGCTAGATTTTGAAATTTTATGATAAGAGCACTGTAAGGTGTGTGGGTTTCTTTAATGGTTTTGAGTGTATCATTGTTTGGATTCACTATGGTCTCACTATTCTCTCTTACTTTTACCATTCAGTGTAGTTTTGACTCGCTATAAATTGTTGGGCCAAACAAGTTGGACAAAGCTCAGAGAAAATTGATGTGTAGAGTGTATTTAATCTGATTTCATGTGCTGTTTGAAAATAAGAGCATTTAGGGAAATATTTCATATTAATTAATAATCTTTGAAGCCAAAGAAGGAAACTCTAAAAAAAACCCAAAAACTGAAAAACCCCACCACCCTCCCCCTTCCCCCAGCTTGTAAGATAACCTGCAATATTCTCAGCCAAAATCATCCTTTCCTGTGGTAGAAACACTAGGAGGGGGCCCCAGAAAAGGAGACTTCCCTACTGTTCCCCTGATGCAGTGCTGTTTGCTGTAAAATTGGTAATGAGACATCCACAAATTTCTTTTTGCTGGAGCTCTCATGATAGCACTGAAGCATACTGCGAAGGCCCCTCTTGAAGCCTGGCTGCAGCTGTGTTGGGGCTCTCTACTGCAACAACAGTGCAGCACCAGATTGTGGTGTCTTTTCCACCTTTGCTAGATGGAGTGAGTTTTAGGCGTGCTCTTTCACTGTAACCTGGCTTGCTGCGCAGCTAGTCATTGTCATGTGGAGGAAGGAACAAGTGAGCAGGAAACGGTTGCTCCTGAGAGGAGAGATCTTTGCCCAGATCCTGGGGAGAAGGGGAGGACAGGATTTCCACCCATTGTGTTTAGGGAATGGCTTCACTGATTATGAAAGCTCTTAAGTAGATGAAGTTCTTTCCTGCACTTTAAGTTAAAATCGAGTTTTAATTTGCTCCCATCTGGGACTTGCCTAAGTTAAGTCAGTATCAGTCCAATATTAAGTTTCTGATATGCTGAAAAGAGCACATGTTTGTGCTCTTCACAAATATTGCATCAGAAAATACAGTTATAGCTATGACTAAATGAGGATATTGTGCCACTTTCTGTAACAAAATGAGTACGATTATGAATGAAGAGATTGAATAATATTAATGCACTCTTTGCTCTTCTGCTTTTTACAAAATTGTCTGTCAGTGCTGTGCATACTACTGGCAACATATTAGCTGCATTTGCACTGGATTTCATTTTTGTAAGTCATCACAAATGTTTCTAAGTATTCACATTTAATTAATATTAGACAACTGTGAATTGACTATTAATAGCATAGGATTGAAAATGGCCTTTATGGTTAAAAATAAAAAAATATGAAATATATGAAAGCAAGCTGTGAGAATGACTTTTTATTGCAAAGTATGCAGATCAAATTTCATACTCATTGTATGCCCTGCCATAATAACTTATATATCAGTTAAAAAAAAAAAGAAAAGAAAAAAAATCACCTAGCAAGTTATGGGGTAAAGAGATTTAAAAGGAAAAGAGAGTAAATTTAACATATAGAGTGTATTTGTGCAGTACATTACATTGCCATATGAAGATGACCAGAAGGCAAGGAAAGGTTGCCACGCACAGAATAGCTGCATTAAGGCAGCCTTCTGCACAGTCTAGTAAACCTTTAATTTCATCTTGGAGTGCCTGACTAGTGAGGTGTTGTTGCTTCGGAAAACCCCAGCTGAATACCTTCTGTGACACTGTATAGTACCAAGTGGACATACTCATTTTTTGCCTGGCCACTTCTTCTTTTCTGGGTTGTTCTGTAGACTGTAGCGGCCTCTGTTGGAAAATCGCCATCTCCTCTTAGTGCTTTAAACTAGAGCTGTCCAAATTCTCATAGTACCCTCAACAGTGCATCTCCTTTCCCTTCTTCTCGGGGCTTGCAAGGGCAGATTGCACAGGGCAGTTTATCTTTGTCCTTCACAACACGTACAGATCAAAGAAATTCCCCTGGCTGGCTAAGAGCTTTGTTTTGTGGAGAAATTATGCAAAGGTTCTTTAGGAGGAAAGAATCCTTTCCTGCATTTTTGATGCCACAGTAGTTCTGACAACAGTAATGCCATGTGGAAAACAAAGTACTAATTTTTAAAGGCAGCACATTTTTTGCTTTTTGGATGTAAATTGATCATCTCTGCAAAGAATGTTCAAATGTGTGGCACAGCTGGTGAAGCACAGTATTTGGCATTCTCGCTCCTCTGCAGCGGTAAGTAAGGGCGGATTCTGGACTTGGCAAGCCGAGATTGTCTAAGCTGAACCCTGTTTATTGTAACATTCAAGTGATGTAATTGATATGGCAGTAATAGTATACAAAATGAATGCTCTATTAATAACTTCTGTTTAATGGCCACTTAACCCAGAACCTTAGCTCCTTATTGAAACCTTCACTGATAGTCCTTTGCAGCGACGGTGCTGACAGTGTGTCTTAAAACTTAATGGGATGCCTAGGAACAAACATTTGACCAGATTGACAACTTTTGAAGGTTTATTTCAGGTACGGTTTGTCTTGGCGTAAAAGACTTAAATCTCTGTCTTGAGTATATTCTGGTTCTTTTTCACACTTTCCCTCAATTCTGTGCATGGAGCGATTTCCCTACTCAATTTGCAAGGTATTATTTGTTCCCTATTCATATGCCTTGTAATAACTCTCTTCAGTCATGATGCCAGTAGAAAGCCAGGTAGTTATGTATCTGAATCACATACATACAAATACAATGCATATACATTATATAAATTTGTATTAGATATATATGGAAGTAGGGCATATTGTCCTCTCTTGTCTCCATTTCAGCCTTTTCCAGTGTCTCTCTCTTCTTGGCCATAGTACACATTTCCTTTATTTTGCAGTACTGAGCAGCAGTATGTGTATTATCAGGGCTACAGACATAGGCAGTACTGAGGTTTTCTAAAAAGTGGTAATACAGATATAAAAATAGTCTTTATAAAAGAAGCCCTTTAACCATCCTAAAATAAAACAACAAGAAAGGCAAAATTACATTTTTGACCTTTGGAAATTTTAGTAATTTGGTCTGTGTTAGAATAAAATCTTCATCTGCTTCTCAAGCATGTTATGCTTGGACATACATTTTCCTCCATGCATACAGTTGAGGGATGAAAGAAGAATGCATGAAACCAAATATTTAGTTACAAAAAGGCACTTCAAGACTTGTGTATAAAGCAGCCTGAACAATGAAAGGTTGTTTCAGGCTTTGAACTAAATTTACTGGGATTCATACTATCTAAAACAGAAAGACCTGAAAGAATTAAAAAATTTGCTACAATATATATAGTTAACTTGTTTTAGGAAAAGGGATAATTAAGACAGAGTTAGATTTAAAGAGACCTGACCTATACCTTCAGCCAGATTTAGAATTAAATCAATAACATTTGAATTTAGAAGTAATTAATGTAATTGTAAAAGATGCATGTACAGTATACACAGAAAGACAGCCTCCTGTCCATGTAATGTATTCCTGCAAAAGCTTCATGTTGTATATGGGACAGAGTGGCCACATGTAGAGAAGTCTGAGGGAGTGGGTTATCCAGACCTAAGAAAACACATGAATTGCCTTCTCATCTGCATTGAACTAAACACAGTCCATCTACCTTAATTAACAGTAGTTTTTACAAGGGACTTGGCTGGTCATTCTTTGTCTGGTCAAAAGACCTAGTTTTAGAGTTTTTTTATAATATTTCTGAGTTATTTCCACTCATATTGCTGTATGCAGTTTTTGCAACATGCAAACACACACACACAAATGTATGAATATATAAACTTTTGTCAGTTGTATTGCTCTGTCACATGGTTGGCCATCTTTTTTTTGTCATTTGAGTTGCTGCTCTTTGTACTCTGCTTAACATAAGCCTAAATAAATTTAGTCTCTCATATAGAGTCTTGTTTAAGTCAAAGAAGTATGTGATGAGATTTAAGCTGGAATCAATCCTGTTACATTTTGAGTAATAAACCTGTATAGACCTGTGGCTTTCTGATAAAGCTTATGTTTTTGGAATATTTTCTGAGATAAATTACATAAAACATCTAAAAGACCATTTACCATACTAAGGAAATTCTGAGCAATTAATTTTGGTTTTATTTATAGATGTGACATATTTACAGACATACTTGTATAAATATTTTAATACATATTTATATAATGGGTTAGACTGTGATGAACCACTCACTTTGCCAAACAGTTTGCTCACAAGGGTAATCCAGTTGACTCCTTGTGCGTAAAGCTTATCTGTCTGAAAAGCAGGAAAAGATACAACTAAGAAGCTCTGCAGAAAAAAATCAGTATTCTGGACAAATCTTACATAAGCAAGGAGCTCAGAAGATGTAGCTGAAAATGTGATGAATAGCACTTTATATAACTGTGTCTGGTGGAATTTATATTCTGCAAAGGAACCATACTGGTCTAAAATGGTGGACTTAAGAAATCCAAGACAGTTAAATGCCCGTTTATGTCTATTTTGGAAGGGATTGTAGGGTAGGGGGGATTCAGCATTTTCCTGTCATTCAGGACATCTCTGCTACAGTACTTGTGTTGCATTATGACCTTGGAAAGGTCACGCAGTTGCTATGTTTTTCTTCCTCTAGAATGAGAAAAATATATCACCTTTTCTAGAAATGTTCCCAGACCCCTATATGATATACCACATAATTTTAGAATGAGGTGACTGAAGATTTTCAACATTTTTCAGTCAAGAAGGATTTATTTTTGTGAAAGTCTTTCCCATTATCTTTTATTTAACTGTTGCATTATTTTTAATCAAATTACAGTAAGAAGGATTGAATCAGACCTATGTATGTAGATAGTATTTTCCATGTGTTTTATTCTTGCTACACATCCCTCAGGAGGAAAGAGAAATTAGAAATGCTGAACGTCACCAGCTTTTACCACCTAAGCTAGAGAAATAACCGATCTGCTGATAGCAGAAGTACCTGCAATATACCACTTTTTAGAGACACACACAATACTGCTGGTGTGTGATGTAAATTGGGGGGAAAAAAGGCTGATACAACAATTTAATCTCAAGTGGTTTTGGTACAGAAGGTTTTGAATTCTATTTCTGGGCTTTCTCAGCCTGTGTGCAAAATCACATTCTGTGATGTACTTCTTAAAGTTATGGTTTGCTTTTGTGTATCCTTTCAAGAAGCAAGAAAAGGTTAATACAAGCTTTCTTTGATGCAGCAGACCAAAACTGAGGAATTAAATCTAGACTTTTATCTGAAGTATGTACTTTGTAGCTCACTTGAAACACTGCAGTCAGCTGAGAGTCTGGCTTTGACACCTCCAATTCTGCAAAGTATTTGTGTGTCTAAATTCCTTTAAAACCGGTGAGACTTAAGCATACTTAATGTTAATTACATGCTTAAGTGCTTTGCAGAAGTGAGGCTTTACCTAATTCTGTAGCTCGTATATACTAGAAAGATGTCATATCAGTACTGCAAATATTGTGCTACAGTTTTACAGTCTTCAGGTCTTTTAAATGCTTTTACAGAATTGAATTATAGCCTAAGTCATAGCCTGCAGTTTTATACTTATTCTGGGATTTTTCCACCTTTTGTTTGCGTAAATTAGACATTTTCTGTTATATAACTAATATTTTTGTTCTTGAATTTCCCATATTTTTTCTCACCCCTTTGCATTTATACTCAGAAGTAAAGTAGATGGCTTTGGGGAGAAAAAGAAGGAAGGAGGAGTGCAAGAGAAAAAAAAAGAATCATGCCTCTGCCTGAACAGGGACACAGTAGCTATGTAAAACTGTCTGGAGTATAAATACCAAATTAGTAGGATTTAAAATGTTACTGCTGTATAATGCTTAAGAAGCATTATAAACTATTAGGTTAGTTCTGCTTCACCATATTCAAGGTAGACTTATTTAAAAGTACAGACATTTGCTTTTATTTTTAAAGGTTATAGCCCATAGTGGTTTTTCTGGACTCATAAAGTGTTTCCCCACCCACTGCTTGCCCTTTAATACTGGGCACTGTCTTATGCTTGCCAAGAAGAGCTGCCCACTGAAAACCTTGCTCCTAATCACACTAGCTCAGAGATGGTTCATTGCAGGTTGGTGGAAACTCCGCTCTTGTGAAACCCTAAACATGTTTTGGAGGGCAGCCTGTCCACATTAAGTAGTCTGTACTGGGTATAGATTTACCCTTCCTTAAGGAGGAGAGTACTCTGTGCTTGTTGGATTACCCCAAAACTATTTTTATTATTGTGGAAAGAAATACAGGGGGGAAATAGGTTGTTATTTCTTGCAAAGTGAAAGAATAACTTTTTATCACAAATTTGGCAGCAAGTTCCTGGAAGAAAAGAAACAGAAAGCGTTGGCAAGGTGTGTTGAAATGAGCCTCTACTTCAGAATAAAGGTCCTTCCTGTCTGTCAGAGCAAACGGCGCAATCCCAAAACACATGCTGCAATTCCGAATGTTATTTCTTACACCTAATCCCTTTCCTTAGTCAATGTTACCAAGTGGCACACCTCATTTATTAGGTATCTACAAAGTGCAAATTAATCTACAAAGCAGTCCCTGGAGCAGAGCTGTCTCTGCTGATCATTCACTTCAGAATTTTAGCTCTGTGTGGCAGTAAAAATGTAAATGAGGCTTTTCTAGGCTTGTTTAGCACCAGGCCAATTCTGGTACATGGACAGCTCTATACTGTATGTAAGTTTATTTCATGTTACATTTACAAAGTTCCAAAATCAGTTGATGCTAGGTTTCTCTTGCAGATATTTTGGGAAGAAAGAATTCCTCTCTCTCTCCCCCCCCCCCCAATCTCTCTCAACAAATTTTGGCATAAAATTTGTACTTCACTTTATTACTTTAATTGTCCATCTGTTCTATAGTAGACATATTTCTTACCTATCTGGCAAGAGCTAAATGTTGGTCAGTATGTGCAATGATTTATTTTTCTCTTGTTTAGATTATCTTGAAAACACTCATGACAGTAGAGTAGACTGATAACAGAGCTGAGGAGGGGATTCTCATATCAGCAGTAATGGAGAAGGAGGAGAACTGTCTGCAGTCTTGCTCAAGAGAGGATGCTCAAGAAACAGTCCAGGCTGTTGGTGGTGCATACTGAGAGATGTTATATTTGTGGGAGAGAGTGTTTCTTAGTGAAAATGATCTGAAAAAAGTATAGGAAAGGAGCAAGTATTCTTCACAACTCATGAATGTACAATGTTCTCAGGCCCTCTTATTTCAGTTGTTGATCAAGGTTTAGAACCAGAAGTTGCTGTCTCTGTTGGAAGTTGGGTAGGCAGAAGCCTAGTGCTTTTGATGTCGTAAGGTCCTCAGATTTACGTCTGAGCTGTTGTTAAACTGGCCACTTGAAATGGATTCAGGACTGGTGGTAATACCCGGCTGTTTTTATAATCCCAACAGAAAGTCTATGAAAATAAAGGAACTGGTAAGTAATGCTGTTAGGAAACTTCCATGTAGTTGCCATAGATATCAGGTAAAGATATTAAAATGTAAAGTGTAGGCTGGATCTGAGTTTTTGGTATGACAAAATACTTTGGAATAGACAGTAGCAAGGCTGCCTGCAAATGAATCTTTTGGCAGGATAATTAGCGATTAAACAAAGCAATTGTGTAGGGATTAGCTTTCTGGTAGAACTGCTGTGCTTCTAATAGGTGTTAAGTGCTTGCCACACAATATTTTAAAGAATTCATGCCAGTATTTTTGTCTTTGGGAACTTAATTATCTTTGTAAACAATTTTCTGTTGCCATGGTATGATTTTGGCCACCTGAGAAAATCTCAGTTTGTTTTGCTATAGTGCAATATGTCATGTGTGTTAGAAGAAAATCAAATAAACTGGAATCTGCATGTATTTAATACATAGGAGGCCTAAATGTTGTCATTATGAAAAAAAATGGCAGATTTTTTTTTTTTAAGAGTGGCTGAGAGTATAATATGGATGTTTGGTCAGATTGTTGTAGAATTCAGTTTTGTTAGGAGGTATCTACAGAGCTGTGCTATTCTAGGGTTTGAAAGAGAGCAACGTAATTCCTTGCAGATTCTGTGAGCTCCCTGGGCTGTTTATGGATAATTTAGAATGGGACTGTAATAATTCTATAGCTCTTAGAACCTGAATCCATGGAAATGGGGTGCTGCTAACCCATTGAGTGGAGCCATATACAGACAAAATGAATGCGAGTGAAAGTCGATGTAGGAAATTCCATACAGCACTTTATTTCTTTATTCTGCTGCTTTGTTGGTTAGGAATTAAAAAAAATAAAATTGTTCTCCTTTAAGCACTGTGCATGGAGCAGTAAGTATATCATTCCTCTTCCTTTCTGAGCTAAGTGTTAAGAGGATTGAATGAAAGTTTTCAAACGAAAATTGCTGCTCTGCAGGGTTATTTTACTATGTGAGGTGCTTGTTCAAGTGTGCGTAATTTCACATATTAAACCACAGATTTAGCCTTCCTTTGCCTAAAAACATGATCTATGAAGAACTGATTTTGCTTGGTCTGTTTCAAGATGCAAATCCATTTTTATCTTCCTTACTAAAATGTATATTTGAGGTCTATATCATCACAATTCATCTTCAGATTCACTATATTTCTGGGATGAGGTGATGAAGAGATCAAAATCAATCAAACGGTGTTCAGTCCAAGTAAAAATTAAGCCAGTTTTAGTGATAGTTTTACTAATATCTCAACAAAACCAAAAAGCGCAAGTTTTGAGAAGTATTGCCATAGTCTAGTGAGGGAATTTTTTCAGCCAGTCTTGTTTTCTTCACCAGCTGTAAAGGACTGCGTAGTAACAGTGTTATGTCAAATACAGAAGATTAGTGGCTCTGGAGGCTGGGAATAGGACACGGAGGTTTTCATCTCTGGACCCCTGGTTCAGCTGCAGCATGGGGCCATGTTGTCCCCATTAATGAAGAAGCTGACAGGCAGAGGAATGCAGCTCCTCCCTGGGAGGGTCATTCAGCGCTGGAACAGGATAGCCGGTGGGGTTGTGGAGTCTCATCCCTGGAAGTTTTTAAGCCTCAACTAGGCAAAGTGATAGCTGACTTGATCTAATATTGGTGCTAGTCCTGCTTTGAGGGCGAGGGTGGATCAGATGGCTTCCAGGGCTCCCAACATTTTTGTGGTTCTATGATAAATCGGATTGGAAAATGTTAAATTTATGTGATGAATGACTTGGAATAACCTTATTAAGCTGCTGGGCTTGTACTGTTGCAAAGAGACAGCAAGTTTGCCCTTGTACACTGATGGAAAGAAGGTATCCTCTTATCAATGACATTTTCTCCCCTGCCTGATTTTAAGAGCTACATTTTCAACTTGTTGCCATTGTGGTGTCCTCTCTAAGGGCATGTTGCAATTCAGTTATGAGATGTGACTACTTAATAAATTGGCAGTCAGGATTGTTCCATGAGGAGAATTCCCTCTGATAAAAATGTGAGATAAACACGTATATACATGTGCAGTATTCTCAGGACACTAGTTACTGTTTAGAATATAATTATTGGCATAGTCTTCCAAATTCACTCATGCTCATTTTTAGTAGAGATACTTTTTCCTGAAAACAAGTGCTGGTCGCCCGAGAGAAATAAACCAGATTGTATCTGACTCTCTGTGGCTGCTCTGTTCCTGTGGGAAGCACAGCTGCACCCTACTAACCATGTTTTACAGTTCTGTCACCTTACTGTCTTGAGCTGCCTTGTCCATGTCTGTAGGTCTGTCTGTTTTTAAAGAGCTACTTCTAAACATCTGGAGGACAACTTGTCAGGACCCAACTTGTGTGGGTTACTGTACGTCAGAGAGGTTCTGCCTGTCCCCTGCTTAGCTCAGAGCATGTGCAGGTCCCAGGAAGCCTGGAAAGCGCTCGTTCGGGAGGTGGCTGTTCTCACTGTTTGCAGACAATTTTTGCGTGTGTGTTCTCTTTTCCCACTCCTGATTCACGTGCACAGTAGTATTTTTTCTTGGTTGCCTGGCAACCAGCTGGGGGATATGGGATGGAAAGTTGGACTTAGGTATGCAGTAAGGTTTGGTTTCCTTTCCAGGTAAGTGTCAAAATATGTGATTCTAGCTTCAGATCAATTAGTATTTAATTTATGTGTATTCTTATTGCATCACTGTTTTTATTATTGGTAAGGACAGGATGAACTGCCATGGTTGTTCAGGTAGAAAAGCAGCACACTTGCCAGAGCCCATGCTAGGCAGTGTCCGTGAAACTACCCTCTCCCCCCGCCCCAGCAGCTCTGTCCCGATTTAAGCGTTCCTGCTGTTTTGCTGCTGAGCTCCCCTCTTTTCCTCCCCAACACACTAGTAGTAACCCCAAGCTGAGTGGTATTTTTTGGCACTGGAGTAAAAGCACCAAGTCTATTGAAAGTAAAAAAGAAAACTTACAAAATACTGTGTTTCTCTGAGGGTAGGGATTTTTTTTTCCATAAACACGTTTGTGATATATCCCAGATCTATAGCTCCCCCCCACCCCCCATCTAAGTTTTTTGTTCAGGGCATGTGTTTGGTTCTTGCTTGTCCACATCTTAGTAATAACTGGAAATTGTAGTCTGAAAACCTAAGTGGGGCATTTGTAATTGTTTTCTATTCTGGTTGCTGTTCGTTATTCCCATGCTGCTAAATAGGAATTACCTATACTTCTACTTGTCATATGAGGTAGTTTCACACCATATGCTCTGTGCTTTCAGATTAAGATGTTTCAAGTTGCTGTAATCAGTGATAGCAAGTATATTACTTTGGATTATATCAGTGCGAGTCGTAATTGATATGTGGCAGTTTGGAAACAGCTCTTATCAAGAACATACAAAGATTATAGCACAATCAATGGTAGTTTAAATATTGCTCACAGAAGTTGTTTGGTGCTGTCTATTGGATACCTTTCTTTGACATCTTTAACCTCTTAACAGCAGGTTGACACTTTTGCTGCAAAGCAAACTGCAGTTTGCTCATTTTTTAAAATGTATTCAAAATCATTGCGTGTTTGCCTTCCACACAATCAGGACAGTGTCTTTCATTAGGGGTTTATTAAAGGAGTGTGAACATTGAAAAGAGACAACGCGTTCCTAAGGTTGCTGCAGTTGTATATGCTACTCTATCCTGTGTGCACTTGGTGGAAAAGGAATTTAACAGTATTTTGTGCATGTGTTCTCTTTACCATATCTTCCCTTTTGCCACCTGTGCCTGCTTATTTCTATATTTAACGTGTTATCTTACTGACCTAGCATCTAAGGTCTTTAGTGTTTTTCTCTGGTCCTGCCTTATTGCTCTGTGTCTGGCCTGGTGGGGGTTGGACCTCGTATTGACTCCTATAAACTTGTCTATATTTCCAGAAACCCTAAACGCATTCCAGATCAGTGGACTTTGCCAAGTGATGTAATGTACGTATTAAAATCCTGATGTATTACATGGAGAAGTGGAATGGGATAGGAAAGTGAAAGGATAGGATAGAAGATAGTGTTATCTCCTATTTGCAGAGGGGAAACGGAGTATTCAGCAGAGGTAGCAATTTAACCTACATGCCAGAATTAGTCCAGTGTCCACAGTTCTATCATCTCTCTATTTTTAAAGTAAATAATAATGGAATATTGACCAAGCCAGGATGTGTTTAGTGCTGTAACTTGGGAAGGACAGCCTGTGGCTTATGAGTGGTATGGCTTGTCAAGTGCCTGGCAGGGCACTGTAGGAGAATGGGTGTTAATGCTATGTCAGGGATTAGGCAGTGACTGCTAAAGGTGCCGAAGCTAATCTCCCCTTACGACGCAGTCTCATGCCCTTCCCCTTCTGCAGTAGAGCGGAGGAGCCCCCGGGAGTTTTGTCTCCTCCTGCATCGGCTACATCTGCCATTGCAGGTCTGAGGTTCTAGCCAAGCCAGAATTCAAAGCCTTCCCAGAGGACTCTTGCGTTCTACTTCTTAAACCCCTTTCCCTCCCCCTCTTCCTTTCTTATATTTCCATTTTTGCACTTCTCATTTTTGTCTTCTTTCTATGGCTTTGCCTCTTTTGGTGGCTCCTTTGATATATTTGACTGATAGATTTTATTTTCCCCTTCTTGAATGCTTATAGAATGTTTTCAGACTTGAACTGCAGTAACTTTTTTGACTGAATGTTTATTCCAAATTCTAATTGATTCATATAATGAAATTGTGAGCGTTCCTGGACACTTAAGTAAATAGGTTGTGTTTACTATGATGATTTGTGTGTAAGGGTGAATAATATGACTATTCCACAGAAAAAGTGTCACTTTATAGCAATACCAGTTGTTTCATGAAGCTAGATATGTGAGTAACTTTTGGAACTAGAATAGTTAACTGAATGTAGCATGACTTCTTCATTAATAAGAACTGCTTTTAGAACAAGTGTGACTTTTGTCACCTACGTTATAAAGCTCGTCAACAATTTTTTCCAGTAAAGTTTGGCTACTGGGGAATAGGTTAAAGTATGTTCAACTTTTATTTAGACTTTAGTGGGGCAAAATTGACATTTATGTCTGTCTAAGATTTTTGCCTGAGTAGCAATTTAGCTAAGGACTTGGCCTAAACTGCAGATATTTAATATCAGTTACCAAGTTCTTCTTCTAGCGTGTCATTAGAGAGTCCACGCTTTACAGAAAACCAAACAATATCATTGTTCATTCAGAAACTGTTCAGCACCATATAGTGGTGCTTCTCTACTGTGCTTCCCGATGTGAAGTGAAAGGACCTTTGATTTGCCTGACGTGCACCTCTGCCATTCAAAATGGACATGGTGAGCTGAGTGACTGGCATGCCGCAGTCTTACGTTTGTACCTGTAATTTTTTGGTCTCGAGATTCTAGGCTCTGAAGAAGTCGCTTACTTCCCTTTAAAACCCACTGTCTTAATTAATCATGGTTGCAGAGTGCTGTTGCAGGCAGCTTGTTATAACATTTGATTAATAGTAAGTGCTGATATGGGGAATGTGGTACAGTGAGCAAGATCACATCTGGCAAGTCATCATGGCTACTTGCTGCTCTGCACTGTAAGCAGTTTTTCTCCCCAAAGTGTGTTGACCCAATTCTGTGCTGCTGAATTCCCAAGATACAGTTACTACCTTTTATTGTACGTATGTCCAATTCACAGTGTGAGGATGCAGACATAAGCTGAGGCTGCTGTGCAGGCATTTTGCTTTCTCAGCTCACCAACTTTCTTCTGTTTTTGAAGTGAAATCTCATAAGTATCAGATAGATGAATTTGTCAGTGACTGCAAATTTAATTTGCATCTAATCAGCAGTTTGATTATTTTTAAACAAATGCTTCTGAATTTAAAAGAAGATTCTGGATTTTTATGTGATTATATATTTAAACAAAAAAGTTGAGCTAAAACAGCTCAAAGAGAGAGTGCCAGGATACTGTTCTCTGAGGGGAAAATAAATTTTTTCTTAATCAACTGAGAGGGACTAGGTACTTTACCAAGCAAATGATCTGTTTGTAGATCCATATTCTTTTAATTTTACTGGACTTTCAGTCAAGCTCTTATGTGGCTCTCCCACATTTTTACTGTGTGAACCTTAGAAATACATGTAGTACACTTGCTGTCTATATATCACGTTGTGAAATACATTCTTGCAGAACATATGCATTCCTTTAAAAAAAAAAACAAAACTTTTGAGTCACTTCCATATCACTGAAGCAGCACTAGAAATGGCAAGGGACTAGTATTAAAGAAAAACATTTGAATTAAAATCTGAAAAGCATTTACGTAACACGTTTTTGTATTATACAGTTCCTATGGTATAGTTAAATAGAAATTATCCTGAAGAGAAAACCCCTAAGCAAGGACCAAATATATCATAATTTCAAGCATAAGCTCCATGAGACTATCTTTCAGGTATTTAAAGCTAGAAACTAGGCTATAAGCAGAGTTTTGGATTGCTTGATAGGTGTGTCTTTGAAACATTAAAGGGTTGAATTCTTACTATAAGCTTAAATGCCTGCAAAGTGTAATTCAATATAAATTAGAGATGATTAAGACGGTTTTGGTGGTTCGCTTTTGTTTTGAGGGAGGAGAAGGTGGTAGTTGGTATTTCTTTAAATTAAAGATAAGACTTAGCATGCCAGCATTTATGAGTTCATTTTCCATAGCTAGGTTTTATCCTAATGAGAACTGGAAAGAAGGGGTCTTGGTGGGTACCACTAAAGCAGAATATCTGCTTGCATAATGTACTTCTATAAGCTTGGAAATCTGTCAGTATGTATGTATGTGCCTATTAACTGTTAACTATACCAACGTTCATGATAGCAAACATGTCACCCATTTTACCCTATAGGAAGAAAAAGACCGTACTTCTTTTTTCCCCTAACATCACTGCAATAAGGAGGAATTGACTAGGAATTAACAGAAAAAAATTAGGATGATCACATTACATCTCTGTTTGAGCCACTGGGGGCAGGTTTGCCATGGTGTCAACATGAGCACTAGTAATTGATTGTGAGTCTTTTCATGATATGTAATGAGAGTTTTCTGTGACCTTAATTCAGAGCTATTTTCAGTACTGACTCAGAATAAGCTAACACCAAGATTTATGATCAGCCTTCATCCCTTGCTATTGTTGCCATCAGGGTGTATTCTCTTAACATGAAAGCAATGAAATGGTAATTTGTAAAAGCAAAGCTCTTCTGATAATCATGCTACAATGGTTCCCATAATCCCTGTCAATGGAAGGAGATCACCTGACTAAGTAATATTGCAGCATTGTAAAAATTAAGTTGACAGCAAGATTAATAGGATGCATATATAGCAAAGTGGTGCCTTCCAGATGGGCCAGACCAAATGGAATTAAGACACTTGATACCTGTTCTATCCTGACAACATAATCCTGTTAGCACTGAGGTTTGAAAATTTAATGAATGTGAATATTACTTTATAAAATCTATTCAACTATGTAGTCTTAAAATAGTGAAAGCTGATCTTGCTGCCCCACACTCCATGAAACAACTTTTTTATGGCTTAGATAGGTAAGTTTGTTTATATCACAGTAACAGGGCTCAGACCATGTTTTGATAAAATAAAGGGTAACCCCTCTTATGAGGAGAAAGTATAAGTTGACAAGTCTTGTCTAAGTAGAAAAGACAGGGAATAAGAGACAAATGGAAGTATATGGAGAAGAAGCAAATCGCTCTTGATTACAATAGAAGAGTGCTGGAACAGATACTGTAGCCTTAGTGTTCCCTGTCTATGCTTCTTGAAGCATAGCCAGCCGAATGTGGCTTTTAATTTACTGGAATTAGGCTAATAAGGCAGAGCAACAATATAAAGAAAATAAATTATATGAACAGAACTCATAAAATTAGTGGAATGGGGAACTCCTTGTGTTCAAGTTGTATTCATCTCTACTTCTTTACTCAGTATCTACCTGTATCTGCAAATATTTTCAAGCTAAGATGCTCATAGACAGAAACTGCCAGTCCTTAAAGGTGCAGGACTTAAAATCCCTGTTATGGCTTAAAAAGCATCCCTGGGATCAGGAACAGTAATCCGTGTAATTGTGCAATAGGCTTGATATAAATATAATCCTATTACTAAACCATGTGTTTATATGTCAGAATGAGCAGTGAATAAAGGCTGGGGATGTTTGGGTCATGTTACTCTGTCAAAACAGATAATGCCCCATTGTAGTTGCACCATTGTAACGTGCAGTGATATAATAGGTGGATTTTGATATAGCCAGCAGCTTCATGCCATAAATTAATTTTGGTAAATGTTCTGAGCTGTTGGGTGTGGGGGTATTTTTGTTTGTTTGTTTTTTTGTGTGGCTCTTCTCTCTTTTTTTTTTTTCCCCTTCCACCAATATTAAAAAGTAAGGTTGCAATGAAAGTCTCTCTTATTTCTTAATAAAATTCATTGTCCATGATAGGTTAAAAACTACAAATGATATGATATGAAGTAAACTCCCGTGAAAGGGGGGTTTCTGGGTTTCTCCCCTAGACAGGAGAAACTTCCAAATCTGGAAGAAGGTACCTGTAAGTACAGCTAATAAGAATGTATCGATGTAACTCATGTCATACAGTTAGCACAGTTACAGTGCCCTTAAAAACCTGAAAGCAAGCAAGCATTTATTGAAAATCAGGTATATGGTGATTGAGCTGAATTGCTGGGTCTTTTAATTTGAAGTCCTGATGAAGTTAGCAAATTAAGTGCCTCTGCCCTTTTCTTCCCAATTAATCTTATTCAGAAGACAGTACAACATATTATACAACTATCATGCCAAGGAAGTGCTGGCAGTAGCTTTTTTTGGGCCACTTCTTGTCATCATTCTTGGGGCAGGAGATGCCCAAAATGGAACTGCATTCCACTTTCTAATTTTGAAGCCTGAGCCAAGATAAAAGTGTTACAGTTTAGGCCAATAAACTTGCTTTGGAAGTTTCATTTTTCAAAACATGCCAGGTATCAAGTTGTATTGTATGCCTGATTTTGTTTCAGAAGAGATGTTAAATGTGCTTTTCAGATACAACATAATGCAGGAAGCTTTGTTCCATCAGTCTATGTGCTGTAACTGTTGACAGTCTTAATCTGCTTTTTGTTGAACACACATCTACATTACACTTGTTCAAGTAAGCATGCATTCAAACATATATGCATGTGCAAATGCTATTTTAATTAGAATTAAATGACTAGGAAGGGAGACCAAATTATCTGCTCAGCCCTTCACATGATATTTCCAGTTCAGGTTCCACAAGGCCTTTCAGGGAACTTTTGTGCTACCACCAACTACCTTATCACTTTCTTCGTATGTGAATGTAAATTCCAAGTGGGAAAAGATCTGTATTATCATCTCAAAGTGTGAAAGTAATCAGTATGTTGGTATTTGGTAATGCAGGAGCAAAAAGAACTGTGCAAAAAATCAAGATCTGTCCCATTTGAGAATCTAAGGTATCAGTCATTACTCTGTTGCCTTGATAAGATTTTTCCAGCTTTGGTCTAAACAGCGAGATACTCTGCAAATGCACAGAGACAGTTAGCCATGGTTAGTGCTGAGGATGTGCTTAATTATGTAGCTATCTAGAATTATCTTGATTTCAGTATTTATTTTCTGTACTCAGAAGATACAATGCAGTAGAAAGAGACAATTCTTTATTAAACAAGATTCAATAGTCTAAACAGACAGGTTAGACAAAGGAAAAAGAAGCACAGAAAACCTTGGAATTTAGTCTATATCTTTTAAATCCTGAACAAATGCTTTTGATCTCAAGACTCTCAAGTCCATAGAGTATTTATTTTAGGACATTCCCATTTTGTATTTTCATCCTGAAGCAGACCAGCTTGCATCATTGTAATCTGGACACAGAGAAATTAATTGTGTGGGTGGGCTATTAGAGGGAATGGATTGTCTGGTAATAGTGCAGTTTATGTTAAAAGCTAATGTTAGGAAGGTATACAGTACTTCAGAAGTCTCACACCTTTTCTGAACTTAGTTGAAGAATTTTACTGTGGTTTGTCCTCATCATTCTTGCATTATCTCCCAATATAAAAATATGATTAATCAGTGGTGACAGATGCTGCCTTGCCTTTGCAGTAGTTATGTTAATGCATCGCAGTTTGCTGGAAAAGAGCATTTCTCAAATAGCCGGTCCTTGTTCGACAACGCTGAATTATTGTTTCACTAGCTTTAGTTTCTTCTTTTTATAATTAACTTTCCAATGTGCTGGGGGAGCATAAGGAGCAAACAAATTTGTTTTACAATAATCTGTAAATAAAATCATTTCCAAAGCAAAACTGACAGTTAATACCAAGCAGTAGTGCAGTTTGTTGCCACTAGAGAGACTCATGAAATGAATGACCTATAGGCATGAAATATTGATGAATAACTAACGCTACCTGACTTTATCCTTTTGATACATACTGTGCACAAAAGTTCCTAGAAAAAAGGAGCAAGAACAGAACAGAACAACATTTGAAGTTTACTGATGCTAATTCTTATCTCCTTTAACTGTTTTCTTGCCTTTCCCTGTTAGTCACATAGGTTACTAAAGAGAACATGTATAACCCAATGGTTAAACTTGATTTTAAAAAGTAACCTACATTAAAAACAGTATTAAATGAATCCTGATCAGTAACTTAACAGATCAGATCATAACAGTTCTGGGCTCCCACCTTTGTGTGCTCTACCACTTTCTGGATGATCCGATCTCCTCTAAGATCTGTTCTAATTTGTCCTTCAAAAAGTGCATAATGTTCAAAATCTGCATGCTGCCAGTTCAAATCTTTGTAGAAACCACTAATGGATGTGTGAATTATATGGTGTATCACAAAGGAACTTGTCAAAACATTCATTTCTAAAGCAGCAATGAGTTAGCACTGGAAAAAATTATGAAAGCAAATTAGAAGCTCCCTTGTCTAACTAAGTTTGAAATAGACTGTCTTCCTCCAGTTTCTGATTATGTGTTTAAAATGACCTAAGAGAATATTTTGGTAATTTTGAAGTAAGGTAATTTTTTGGTAAGGTATTTAATCTAAAAATATCATTAAAAAAAATCTCACTGTGATGCCAGAACTGAAGTGCAGCAAAGCTCACTGAGAAGTTAAGATTTTGGTGATTTGGACGTGAGAGTAAAAGTGCACCAGAAAGAAGGCTGCTCTCCAGCTCTAATGTTCGAGCATTCACAGCATGATGGAATTGGTCCAATGAAGTATTTTTCTACTGGGCAAAAAATGGGGAAAATTCAAGAACATTTTGGGGAGGGGGAAAGGGAACCCCATGTGTTTCTGTTTTATCCTTTTAGAATGGCCTGTTTAGAGATTTTCATTTCAAAATGTTTTTTACATCATTTTTAGTTTTATTTTAAAAAATGGTTTGAAAAAAAATAGAAGGCATTTTGTGTGATGGTAATGGATATTTGGCATTTTAATGTTTTTTGAGAAATTTTAATTTTTTTCAATTCATTTAAGAATTTTCCTAATAGAATTTCTCAAAAGTAAGTTTTCTCATTCTTTTTCAGCTCTAGTGACCACATCTAGTAAACCTTCTGCATCCAGTGGAGCACAGCTCTTTGCTGAAAGACGCTTGACAGAACCTGGAATATGGAGGTAACATGAGGGTGAGGCGAGGCATGCATATGTTTGGCTAAAAGATAGAAGCCAGCAAGCAGCTGGTAGCGTCTGGCTGAGAGCCAGCTGGGATTTGGTAGAATGGTAGTAAGGTTTGGTTGTGACCCAGGGTTGCTCCTGGAGGCACTCTGTTTGCAACCCAGTAAAATAACACGATTTGTTGTAGCCAATCTTTATATACTCTGCAGAGAAATCTTTAAGCAATGTCCAGACTGATTCCAGACACTACTGCGGAGTGGTTTGGGTGAGGCAGTGAGAGATGGCTCTCCATGCCAGAGCAGATTCAACACATTCTCCGTACTCCTCCCTTCCCTGCCGCAGGAAACAATAATTAGAAAGAAATTCTGAAATACAATTTCTTAAATTGGAGCAGAGGTTGCTAGCTGTTTCATGGACTGCCTATCAGTAAGCATGCTTGGTTTTAGTAGTCACACAGAACTTCCCATAGAAGTTAAAATAAGGTAATTATAAATGGAAATTTACCAGCTGTCTTCAACATTTACTTCAGTTGCTTTTATAATCAAATGCTAAGGGTAACTACATAGTAGTACTGGGCTTTATGTTTTCATTATTTTTACTTGTGTTGCAAAATGTTTATTACTTAAAATATTTATGCAGGTCAGAGCTACAAAAATCTCATTTTTTTAACTTCAAGTTTCCTTAGATCATCTATCCTTGTAAATACAGATAGGTAATTATTGTTTCCTACCAAGCAGAATAATTATACTAACTCTATAAGAAAAGTATCTTTGGGGTAAAGCTATTGTGTAAATATAGACTAATCCTTTTAGTCAAATGCTGATAATGTTTTTAGTGTATTTAAATTTAAACCTGTACATTTTGCAGTATACAATCATGTTTGATAGATGAATGTTTGCCATACAAATGCAGGACTATCATAATTTTAATATTTAAAAAAAAATTCTGCATAGGTTGCTCTTGATATCCATGCAATTTTACGTTTTTCTTTCTATTAAACCTGAGATGCCTGGATGACTTGTTCCAGGTGACCATCAGTGCAGTGGCAGAGCTGTGATTTGAACCTCTGGCTCTAGGGACCAGTGTGTTAATGTTTCTGTGATCTGGAGAGCAGAAATTTATTAGAAAAGGAAAGTTGAAAAGAAATAACTTTTTTACAATATTTTTCACTGGTTTCTACAGCTGTGAGCTTTATGATGTTCCCATGAAGGTCATTGTATGGGCAGCTGTGGCAAACTTGGGATCGGGCTGAATTATGGACACGGCTTTTCACAGCGACCAATTGCAAAGATGTTTTGGAGTTGCGTTCTGAGAAGAGCAAAAGAGAAACCATACAGGGACAAGGCTTGTAGAAAACATAAGGCAGCAGGATTAGGGTTTTGCAGAGAAATTTTGAGCCTCTAGAGAACAAAACACTCTAAACCTTAGAAAGGACTTTAATAATAAAAGGATTTCTGAATTTTAGCGATTCTCCTAAAAGGAAGAAAAATCCCACAAACATGTGGCATTGTTTGTAATCACACACAGAATCTCTGCATAACACAAGTTCTGTTTTTCTAGGTGTTACACTACACACAAATAGGCAGCTATTTTTAACAAGGTTCTAGGAAGTGTGTGGTTGAGACTAGAAATGAAAGTGGTGAGAAGAAAAGCAGTTTCATAAATCAGGAGAAGGCAGATCTTGGTTTGATCCAATATAATGTTAATTTCTTTGTATTAACAAGGCTTAGATTTTTACTACTGAAGGAGGACATGGTGTATAAGTGCTAACAGATGAAGCCAGTGCTAGCTTGTGGTTCCCATTACAGGTTGGTGACTGTATGCAAGTGTGAGGTTTGGGGTTTTTGTTTTTCTTTTTGGCTTAGCATTTCAAAGCAGGGAATTATTTGATTGGTGTTTCCTATCTTTTTAACGTCAGGTTGGTCTGAGAGCTCTTTTTCCTGAACAGGCTATGCTGAGGTGTTCCTCCAGTGCTACTTATAGCACTTGTTTAAAAAATAAATAAAGACATAAATAAAAAGCTCTTAGACTAAATCAATACTTAGATAAGGGATATTTATGCACTTAATTTAATTTGTACAGGGCCAGATTTATCTTCCCTTTGACACCAATCCTGTGGTTAGAGGAAGCAGGCCTAAAAGCATATGGTACTTTGCTAAACATGTCAGAGGCTCAGGACCTTACCCTCACGCTTCAAAAACATGTCTATATTATTACAGGTCAGCTCTACAGAGAGTTATATTGCTGTGACTTAAACTTCAAAAAATCAGGTCTACCTGAGCCATGTACTTCATCACCCTGTTGGTAAAAGATAAAACAGAAATGCTAGTGTAGTCTGTTCTTTAATCGTAATCCTAGCCACCAAAACAGAAGGAATGACAGTTTCTTACAGGAGCAAAGGGTTTGTAGAGAGAGTGAGTTATTATCTTACCATTTAGAAACAGCTGATTAGGTTGATTTGTTGCAATTTCATATTGCATATTCATATAAAATCATATTGTGGGTTTTTTTTTTCTACCTATAAAGATTTAGAGGAAATTTTAAGTACTGCTCATGGGAACACAGATATCTTCTCATAGCTAGTGCAGTCACTATTAGCTGGGAATTGTTTCTGTCAAGCCATCTAATCATGAGCTAATTCCCGCAAAATAAGTAGTGATATAATAGGAATGTGAACAGAGAAGAAAATGGTGCTTTTTATCACTTCATATAGATTGTACTGAAGATAGGTTTATTTTACGCGTGGAATTAGATTTGACTATGGCCTTCACAAATGTGAGGTTTTCCTCCACTTTCACGTACAGCAATTAAAAAAAGACAAAAATCCTGCACATTATTGAAGAAAATTTGCCTATGAACACAATTTATTAATTAATCTTAGTTATATCCTCTTTCTTTTGTCTGTAATGATTGTATTGATTGCAGTGCTGTTTTTTTCAATTAATGCAATACACAGGGAAAATGTAGTCTCCATATACTTCACCTGAGCCTTGACCCTTTGAGTTGCTGAATGTTCCGAACTCCCATTGACTGCATTGAAAATGTTCCTGTCTAATCACCTTTAATCCTGTGGGTGTCTGAATGACTGCTTTGTGTGAGTGATTTGTGGTCTCTGTGTTCATGGTTCTGTTTTCAACCAGGAAATTGTCTAATTTACTTGATATCTCATCTCACTGGCAACTGTTTTAAAAATGAATCTAGTAGCAGTCCCCCAAATCATTTTTCACATAATGTTCTTTGAGTGTGCATTACGAACCATGAGATCATGAAATGAAGAAACAGCTAATCAAAGGCAAACTGTTAGGGAACATTATTGAAATGGTTCATGTTTTTTATCTTCTCGTGCTATTCATCTATATACACTGGAAGTTTAGAATTTGTTTTAGACTTCTTTCTTTCTTTTTTTTTTCATTTACTTTTAGATTTTATTTTCCCTCTTCTGCTTTTTTATGTATGTACACTGACTGGCTTCCCTCCAGAACAGGTTGCTTCTGCATCAAACTGCTGAAGCAGTTTCCTTATTACATGCATGGAAACTAGTAAAATCCATCTATAAAGTATAGACTTCTTCACTGTATCTTCAGCTGTTTTTCCATTTGCGTTATGATTATACTAGTGAACTCATCTGCATTGGAAGCTTGGTGTGTTTTTTGCTTGTTATTTCAACCAAGTTCTACACACCATGGTGACAGATAAAAGTACTGAAGTTGCATGTAAACAGTTAGAAAAATATTGATTCACCTTTATTTTCTTGAGTTTCCCACTTAAGATGGAACACCCAGAGAAGAATTTCTCAATACTTGTGGCAGGTTAATATGACTGGGGCGGGGGGTTGTTTAGAAAAGTACGTGGCGAAAGCCATTTTTCAAACCTTCAGTTGGTATCTACAGGATGAGATCTTCTGCAACTGAGATAAATAGTAGCATAATTAGATTTGGTAACAAACTTGGGGGTTTTGGTTGTTGCCTCAGTAAGATTTAAAAAAATAGATGAAGCTAAGTATTTCTTGGATGCAGTGCAATTAGTTCATAGATAACATACACAACCCTGTTTCCTGAAAAACACCAGATACCGAATCAACCATAGCTGACTCTTTTTCCTTTCTGTTCTCTCAGGTCCAAATTGCTCTTATCCCTCTTATCCATCTTTCAGTCTAAAAGCTTCCTTGTGAGTCTCTTCTCAGGGCTGTGCTCCCAGTTCAGATTCAGTGTGATGAACCCATGCAGCTTTCCTCACAGCTTCTCTGCTGTCATTCTTTCACAGATTCACAAGTGAAATTCTCCTGCTCTTGCATCTTTCTTTTGGTAATAAAATATGTCTCTCTTAGAGTGAAGGCTGTTTAATAGCTCAACTATTTGATTTTATTAAGGCACTTAAGAATTTCTTATAATAATCTTCAATGAAGAATGGTGCTTACATACGGTCAACACCCTGGAGTATGATTAGCAGGACACACTGATAATCCAAAGTCTCATTCTTTTTGGCTGAGAGGGCATGGCTCAAACAGCAGAGTATCCAGACTCCTGGTTGTGTAAGGAGTGATCATTGTAGTCAACGTGGGAGAAGGAAGAAAGGGTTACAGCTGAGGAAAGAAAATGGATGCAAAGCCACAATGCGAGGAAGAGAAGGGGCTGGCAGAGAAAGTTGCATGATTCTGCCTAAGGGCAGCTCGTCTGTATCGTTGAAACTCTAGTACAGAGCATTATATCATAGCCTTTTGTGGAAAATATTTGCCTACATAGTTGGTTAAACTGGAACATAGCTCCCAAAATCTCCAAAATAACTAAACACTTCAATAGAGTATGGTTGAGAGAGAGAAGTGGGGAAAGTAGGGGGAAACTTCTTTCATTTGAAGGACTCTTGGATACAAAGAAGCAAAGGAATGTGAGATAAAACCTATGCAAACAATTCAATTTCAAAGGAGAGAACAACAGAAAAAACAGTATATGAAGCATGGTAAGAACTTACAACAGAAGTCAGTAGATACCTGACAGCTAAGAAAATTAGGATTTTTCCTTGTGTAGCCAGTTAAATCGGTATTTGCCTAATATGTGTAAAATATAGAGAGCAGTATGTTTGCTACCTGTTTTTGTTTTTTTAACCTCTCAACAAAAGTGCTTTACATTCTCTGTTTTATTTAAATTCTCTGTTTTATTTCAACTCTCTTTCTACTGGGGTTTTCCCATAGGTATTGCATGCCCACTGAGAGAATTATGTTATACATGTAAATGACAGCCTGAATTATTTGTAGAAAAGATACTAGAAAGATCAGTTTTAACAGATAACACTGTTATGCCAGGGAAAAGATGATTTCCTGTCTTCACTGAGGAGCCTGGACCTGATAAGAAAACTGTGCTGGTAGCTAAACAGTTTTTTGGACATTACAGCATATGTGACACTGGTGAAACAAAAACCTGTTTTAAATATTGCTGCACTTGATAACACAGTTAAGTAATCTCCCTTTTTTTTTTTAAAGGTAATATTTGAACAAAGAGTAATTTCACTTAAAAAATATTTATTTCTGACTTTCAGTGATGCTTTTTTGCATACCTGAAGGGTACAGAATTAAAAATTAAATGAAAAGTTATGGAATTCATCTTCCATCTTTTATCTGGGGCATCTAATATTGATTTGGAAAAACAGTAAGACATGAATTAACTGAATATTATAATACACCTCTGAAGAAGTGTGATTGACCCCTCCAACAGCTGGGTACCCAAAGGCGTGATGAGGTTGTGATATACCCAAATCATAACCAATTCCAGTTCACAGAAATTAAATCTGGATTTTCTGGGATTTTGACTTCCAGAATTCCATTTTAATTGATGAATGGTAGTCCTTTGGTTGAAAATACATATCACTGCATTTACCTTCTATTACAATATATTTGTCGCTGGCTGATAGAAATAACAGCTACAATAATAGTTCATGAGAATGTAAACTATGTAGCATGTTCTGTCTTTAATCCATCACAGTTCATAAACATCATTAATGCTGAACACTGATTCTCTGAGAATGCAAAATCGTATATTAAATAATGAATTATTGGCCAACAAAGAGTATGCTTGAACAGACTTCAGATTCAGTCTGTGATTAGAATTTACAACGACATAATTGATAATCAAAAACATTGCTTTTAAATGAAGCCTGTGTCTCAAGGCAGTTCCTGGTGGGTTCTGTTCAGATGCTTTTAACAATAATCAGAACATTGTTTTTCTAGTTGGCATATTGTAAGCCAGGGTAGAGTGACACTCATCTGTCGCCTGTGGTAGGTTTGTTCAAGGTAAGCTTTAAAGAGCAGTAAAGGGAAACTTTAATCATTGTCTTTACTATGTGTCATTACTCCGTTACTGTGGTGGCAGTGTCATTATGTGTGCTGACATACTAACCAAGTTGTGCTTGATGCACTTTGCTGTGGAACAGGGTGCGTGGGAATGTCCTGAGTTAATGAAGATAAAACTGGGTTCAGAGAAGTAAGAAGTTATAGGCATTTACCTTTCCCTGTGAACATTTCTATAGCTGCTGTTTATTATTTGTAATTTATTTGTACTTGTTTGTGCTTGTAGTCCCATTAGAATTGGGGTCCAACTGGGCTAATCTTTTCATAAATAGAAAATAAAAAACGCTCTTTCTACCAAATACGTGGAATTCTTTACATGGTACATAGATAATATCAGAGTGCCAAGGGTGGAGTAATACTTTATGTGGAAAATTTGAGTTGAGAAATTTAGTTGTTATGTGTAATAAGAATGCATGTTACATAGACCGAATGGCTACATAAATTTTAGGGTTCTCTTTTTAGTAAGTAAAAATTAATGATTATATAGCGTACCCTTACCCAGCCTTCATCATTTGGTAGCCCACTGTATGCAAAGCTTGAACCTTTGGTTGGAGGATTCAGAAAAATAGCTGTGATTCAGGAAAGCTGTTCAGCGATTGAACTGACATGAGCAAACAAGAGTGGCAGACTGAAGAAGAATGAATCTACAAGTTCAGTTTCTTCATTTAAGCTGTTTTCCTCTATTAAATCTGACTTGAGGAAATATGCCAGCTTAAGCTTAATGGTGAAAAGATGTCATCAGGTTAGTCTTTTGTCTGACAATGGCGATTAGTTTCCAGACTGGGATGGAATATATTGCCAAAATAAATATGTAGCTTCCAGGAAGTGGCAGTGCATTGACCTAAAATTTTCTAGATGTAATTGCCACTTTCAGAGAAGTTTGTATTTGTTTATATCCAGTATCAAATTTCTTGTCATTATTATGAACACATGCACCACTGCCTGCACCTGCTCCTGTAATTGCTGATCAGGAGGAGTGGTAACATGCATTTGGGATGTCAGGGATGTAGATTCAAGTCACTGCTCTGTCCAATTTGAAGCAAAGCCTAAACTTGCAACCCAAGGGGTTTCCTAGCTGTTATCTGTTTTGGGATGTCTGTCTCTGGTTTAGATAGTAATATTCAGTATCCTATCTTCCTGATTTAAAGTTTCATAAACTTTTTGCCATCAGTGTCCTGGTTTCACTAAAGCTTGTTCAGACTTTTCAGTACAACTTTTTTCCCTTACTGAAAATGTTCATTGGATTCCTTAGTAATAAAGCAGCTTTCAGCAAAGGGATAGTTTTAATAAATTTTCAAATTACAGTTTAAAAAAATTGTAATCTGTTGAAAACTCATCACATTTGGTATCAAATTTGGTTTTTGGATCAAAATTTGAAAGTTTCTCTGAATAAAATAATTGGAATAAGAAGCAGTTAGCATCTTCCATAGTATATTCCTTGTGTACTGTTGTCTTAGATGACTCTTCATTAATATTCTATCTGGATAAAACAGATTCCACATGGAAGTTGATTGGACCTTTATGCAATATTGCCTTGTATATGTATTTTTTTAAGTTTAGTACAAAATTTCTACTAACATTTACTACAAAAAGAATCTTTAAGAGGTATATAGAAAAATGAAAGTGTTCTAGGACATAGATAAACTTTGAAGGAATAGTCACCACATGCTATTCAGATTATAGAAATTTTTACTTTTTCTAGAACAATTGTAACCAAGTCACTAGATTAGACAACTCAGATCGAGATGTTGAACAGCCATTCTGGTGCTGTTAGGGTTGCCTGCACTATGCTGGGGTGTTGGACTGGCTTTACACTGTTCTCCCAGCTAGTGTTGCTCTGGCTGGATTTTGCCACAGCAGTCACTCTCAAGGCAGTTGGAGACATAGCTTAAAGGTCTGCAAAGATGCCAGTAAGCCTTACAGTTAGTGCTGCTAAAATTCCCCAACTAATCAAAAGAAGTGTGATGCTCTTTTTTTTTCTTTTTTTTTCCTCTTTCAGCTTGTTTTTAAGATCTAAAAATGGAAGAGGCAAACCCAGTTCTGAAATGTAAGGTATCCTTGTTCATTCACCGTTGTAAAAAAGTTGCATTACCTTTTTTCCCACTATCTCCAGCTTCCTGTAAGAACCAGCTATGCTGTATCATCACATGAGACAATAATCTCAGTGTTTGTAATCTGATGAGAAATATGAAATGGTGGCAATACTGAGAAAGATTTTCTCACAGTATTTTCTGCCAAGTTCTGCAGACTTGGGAAACTTGGAGAAACATCTGATTATTTTTTTTAATACTTATTCCAAACAACCCCAGACTCATGACCTTTTTAAGGTACTCCCATCACCAATCTAAACTCTTGGTGGTTAGCACACACACAGAGTCATTTGGTTTTTCTAACCAGAAATCCCACTAAATAGATAGCTAACAAACTTAGTTTGTTATCTAAACTGAAAGTTTGCTTGCTTTCTACTGCCAAATGCAGAGACAAGAAAGTCAAAATGTAACTCCGAAACTCATCATTTAGTATGGTTTGTGACAGAATATCTCAGTACTCTAATGCTGACTGTGCAGTGAAATAAAAAAAATATGAATATAAAGGTGTATAGAGAGGAAAACAAGAATTTTAAGCAAGTTTCAAGTTGGAGAGAAAATGAGGCAGGAGTTGTAGTCTAATTTTCTCCACTTTTCAGGAGACTCATGTATAATACTCTATTTGCTTCAGTCTCCTGAAGAAATAAAAATGATGTCTCATTATAAAAACATGATGCTGGTAAAATTTCGTAGTATTTCCCTCTTCCTAAAGTCATAGTGGCATGGAAGAAGTGTGAACTTCCATTTTTAGTTCTGTTATAATCAGTTTGGCTAGTGACAATAAAAGCAAATAGATCAAGATCACTCCTGTAAAGTCAGAAGCTTACTTAGTGCGTGAAATCTGCAGTTGAAGGCCTTGATATTGCTTTCAGTTGTGTGGTGGTGGATAGGTCGGTGGGGAGTTGCCTGTGTAGAGCAGCTTGCAGGAGTGATCTGTGAAGAATAGTTGATTTGGAATAGTGTGAATTATGGACATTTATTTATGTGGGTATCCTTCTGCTAATGCTGTTGTGGGTGAGCGCCGAGAAGCAGGAAAGAAGCCTGGGCTGGTAGAGTTTTAACCTGCTGCAGTAGTGGAGCTGGTGTGTTAGAGCCAGCCGTTACGTTTTGGAACCACGTTCTGAGGATGGTGAAGCAGCTTCAACAGGCCTCGTAGCTGCTGCCCAGGGGTACTGCGTGGCTCCATCAGGTGTCATCACTAAATCTTGAGGAGTTAGGCAAGACTTGTCTGGCTGTGCAACATTTTGAGCCATTTTGTGATGGAATATTTGGATATTTTAGGTTGTCACAGTGACTTTTGAGTAGTGATCCTACCCACGTGCCTGGGATCACGGGCAATAGCATTTTCCTATGTGCTTTTCTGCCTGTCCTGCAGTGCCTAATGCACTGAGCAGAACAGGATCTGTCACATGGTGAACAAGCTATTTAAGAATGAAAAGAAAACAAACTCTCCAAATGCATAACCTTAGAGAAATTTTAATTAATGTCAGCAGAGAAATCTCTGTGGAACAAAAATGGAACTGTGAAGTGTTTGTTCTGGTTTCACAAAGTCTTTCTGCCTCTCCCCTCCCCAGCTGGTTTTCTCCACAGATAAAAACCACAGTCTCCAAATGTAGAGAGATAAATATTGGCAGCTCTCAGGTTTGCTTTTCATCCCATGCCTGATGGGAAAATGCCAGTCAGTTTTTGAGCTTTTCCAAGTGAGTCTTTAGGGGCTTATTCACCAGACTTTGAATTTCTGGTAAGCTATTCCCTGCAGCTTTGGCTGTAAGACTCAGATTTCATTTGTATCCCATTTTCAGTTTCTGATTTGCTGCCTAAATATATTATGAGTAGATTCTAAGGGTGTTTTTGCCTTTTATTTTATTATTATTTTTTTAATTCTCCTGAGTTTTACTAGCGTTGTTCTGGGCAGCCTTTTTGAGGCACACCCTCTAACATGGTTCTAGTTACTGACAGACTGTATCTTTTTGTTTCCATAAAAATGACCATGAAGGTTTCAGAGATGTTTGTGGATGAGAGATGAACTCTGCTGTGAGTATTTTATGGATCATACAAATTATTCCAGCAAATCACCATTGCTGCCAGGGCAAAAAAAGGTTCATTACTTGTTGCTAATATGACTGTAAAACAGGATAACTAGAAGGATCTTTTAGGGATAACCCCCAGAAAGAGTCTATCTTGGAAGAAATTTCAGCAAAAGTTAGTTTGCATTTAAAGCAACAAATATAAGTAATCTAAGTGGAGCTGGGTTTAAAGAGAGCCCCATAGGCATATTATACCCAAAGCAGGGCGACCCCTGGAAGAGTGCTGTTTCCATGACAGGACCAGTTAAAACACTTTTCACAGTAAGAGAAGTACAGGGCAAGGAAGTTAAGTTCTGTCTGCCTGATTCCCCTGCAGTATCCTTACCACGTCGAGATTAATCTGTAGTAGGAAACATGCTGCGTTTTCAACTGATTAACTTTTTTCCCTAAAGGGAAGCATTTTTGCTCCTGTCATGTTTGTTTATTTGGGGGATTTTTTCCTCTGTGTAATCTGTGGGATAAAGTGCAGACATGCAAATAAGTGACTGAAGTGAGTTGATGCCTGACAGTTGGTCATGTATGTGCTCTTAACCCAAGGTAAATGAAGAAATTTGAGCTCAGTTAGCTCTGTTTTATTGATGACTGACCTAACTGGGATTGACTTTGATTTACTTCAGCTAAGAGCACTCCCATGGACCATTGCTGTTCATCACTGTGTGCATGCTGACTTGTGGTCACTTGTTTCTGTCAGAGCACCAAGTTAAAAGGGCTGCTGTTTTACCAAAGAAAAAGAATAATGGTGACTTATTTTTAAATTCTGATGCAGTTTCAAGCACTTCAGAGTTTTTGTGTTATCAGTACTTTGTATCTTTAATTTTAAAAATGTTTTCTAGTCAGAAAGGACAAGGAATTTTTTTCTTCTTAAATCTTTTCCTTGTAATTTAATTTAGCTACAGATATCACCTGAAATTGCAGATAATTTAACCGCATTCTTATACCGGGGGACTTTTGCATACTTACATGTGTGAATATACATACAGAAACATACTGTCAGTGCTGTAGTCTTGTCTTACTTCATTAATGTCTTTGTATTGTATGCTAGTCTTATTGGAAGTGGTTTGAAATAGTATTGAGGATTACCTGATAAACAGAGATTATTTAAAGAATGCAGTGAACTTGGTTTGGCAGAAGTGCTTAAGTGATTATACATATCTTAAACTGCTTGTTTCATTGAACTTCAGAACTGGGAAAAATTCCTTACTGATATATAGTCTTGCAGAGACTCTTAAATGAGAAAGATCTGTTTGTTTTAAAGGGGATTTTTTTCTATTTAGATTATTTTGATTATGCATTAATAATTTAGTTCTGTGAACTACTCCTTCCAAAAGAAAAAAATGATGTAAAATTGTGGTTTAATATTCTGAAATCAGTGTACTTTGTCCTCTAAAGTAATGGAATAAAAGTAATAAAGAATATTCCTTTTCATATCAGATTGAAGCTACCTCCTTAATATAGGCACATGGTTATTAATTGTAAATCACAATCTTGTGGACTTTTAGAAAGCTAGTGCTGTGAGTAGAGCTGATGCTCTATATTTGATGGGAAACAACTGGATATGAACATACTGGAGGATCAGCATGCAATACTGCAATCCTGTTTGCTCTTAGTTTTTTCCCTTTCTAATGCATTTTAATTGGCAATTTCATCTGCTGACAGACTTGCAGCTACTTCCTAAATCTGTGTGTGGTGAAGAGTCTTTAATCTAATCCCTTTCTTCTTTATAGTGTTGGATCACAATTTCCCCACTCCTGATAAACAAAAAGCAAACAAATGCGAATACCAAGCAAATGCAAGAACAAAACTACATTTACATTTACAAACAATTCTACCTGAAGGAGAGATCTAGCCAAGTGGTATAGGAGGCTCCCACAAATGCTGCTCACATCTAGTTCCCTTAGATCAGATGGAGCTAAAGCCCTTGGTCCAGGTCACCAGTGGGTACTATGTGGTACTGCTGAAGCCCTCAGACAATATCATTGTCATCACAATTATTATTACTGAAATTCCAGATGTCTAAAATGGGAGGGCTATAAGCCTGCCAGAATGCCAATTTTGTAACCTGAAATCAAGAATACATGTTTTATGTGTCAGGGTGTTAGGTTATGTGAAGGCTACAAGGCTTGCAAGATGGGGCTGGAGAACTGTACAGGCTAGAAAAGGGCAAACCTGGTTCAGTCTGGCCCCTGCTTTCTGCTGGGAGCAGTTCTGCAGTGAGTTATCTTTCAAGGGAACTGGTATTATTCTGAGTGAAGTATTTTTGGCTGAGCAGGTATTAGAGGAAGTATTGTACTTGTGAGCATAGTGACTAAGTGGAAACTTTGTTACTCTGCCCTGAAGGTATTATGTCTCTTGTTGCAAGACTGTGCTGCTATTTAGAATGAAGTAATTTGCAGGAAACTGAACATCTTAATTTCTGAAAGTCTTAACATTTTTTTTACATGAAAAACACTGTAGGGATGAGGTGTGTTACAGGTTACCATCCAACACTGTACCAGAGGGTAATGACAGAAGTTGTAGGAATGAGTTCTGGGCGTTGTGGTTTCGCAGTTCTGCTACATGATTAATATCAGAAAGCTGTGGCTATAGAGATCAGGTAATATACTGATAGGTGCTATATAATTTCTTAAGACAGGTAAGATGCTACCACATTTTTAAAGAAGTTATAGTATTTTTCCCTTATACCTGTATTTCTCTCCTTAAAATGGAAGAGATAAAAATTGCATGAGAATGTTCCCATCTCGTTGCCCCACTTATTAGTTCAGTGTTTCAGTTTTGTCTACAGCTGTTAGATCTCCTACAGATATCCTAGTATACTTTATTGGTGCTCAGTCGGATGACTTTTTTGACTGGATGGCAACTCCATCTAAGAAGTAAAGGTGTACTCTCTGAAATAATTGAATGGGAAACATTCAGGGATTAACTGAACTTAATCTGATAAAGACAACTCAATACCCAATTAGTCTCTTGCTGTCTCTTGTTGCATGTTTTGGAGCTTGAGATTCATCATTAATGAAAGTAATTAAGTGAACAAGTATTTTATCACCAACAGCATCCTAAAAGAGGAGGAAAGTCTGGTGGTGAAGGGATAGGACAAAGCTATGGGTGGATCAATAACATGCAAGTCTGCCTTTCCTAATGACAATTATTTGTGCTTCCAATTATCACTTCTTTGATTGTATCCAGGGAACCTAAGTTGAAGTGTTACAGAGACAAGCTGAGGTGCAGGATTTATGTGGGGAAGGTGACCCTGTACTCTGAGTTGCCACTTTTTTGTTGCTTGGAGGATTTATTAATTGGTTATGTAATTTCTTAGTAGAGCTTGTCTGAAGGGTGGACTGAATAGGCTCTGTTTAGCAACTCCTAATATAGTTCTGATTTTCATGTTCTCTTGATAACTAAGGTTAATTTGAAAATTTGTAATGCACTCATTACTACCTGCAAAGGATTAGCCTTTATATTGTCCTTCTTGCTTCATTATATTAAAAGTCATTTGTCAATTTTCACTATTACAAAAGAGAATTTATACCTTACTTAAGAAACAAATGTTCAAGAAAATATACTGATAAAGACAAAATATTTGCCAAAAGCTGTTAGTAAGATGTTGTATTGACCTCTGCTACATTTCCTCTTCAAAACAATTGGTAGGATTAAATAAACATATTTTGGTATGTATTACATTTTCAACATGGAACACCTAGTAGACAGTGGGTATTCCATGGACTAGAAAGTGAAGGAGGATTATCTTGGGCAGATCTGTATAACGAGACAAAAATTTAATATTTCATTCCCACTGAGCTCAGACCGTGCAGAAAGATTGGGCAATGGACAGTCTGTGATACAGATGAGGAAATACAGTAATGTGTCCTTTAGTTTTGTAGAAACTTATTTTGTAGGTTAGAAACACACAAATAGTGCAGAAATGCCTAGTAATTTGTGTCCTAACAAAAGGATTAATTGACATTTGAGGGGTGATGGAAATGAATGGAGCTGCACACCATTGCCTTACAGTTAGTCTGTGTGTTGAAAGTGGATGATACTTTCTCATAAAAGCTTGGTTGTAAGTATCCATGTAGAAATTGAAGAGTAGGAAACATTTCTGAAAGCTCTGGGTCCTTGTTTAGATACCAGTTAACGTCAAACAATATTTGGGGAAGATGTTGTTTTTAGTCTAACAATCTATATTCAAAGCCAGGGCTTCTGATCAGATCTGTTTAGAGAAGAAAGCAGAAAAGCAAAATAAAGAATAAAGACAATAGTTTCATGGAGCAGGAGCTACAAAGTACAACTCGAGAGAAAGTCATGAGAAAAGGGGATACTGTGAGAATCCAGACATAATTGGGATATAATTTGCAAGTGGGAGATAAACACTTGAGTCATTCCCAGTATGCTGGAAACTCCCTGTTGTAACGTGACTTAGAAATCAAGGCATTCGTAAGTATTTCCATGGCAATATGCTCCTCCACAATTTTTATTCATATCTTGCAGCACTGTACAGCATTCTTCAGAAAGGCAAAGGCTGTGGCATAGAACAGGTAGCTTTGTCAGCATTGTTAGTGATGTCTGCCATAACAGAGGCATTTGGAGTCAAAGAATTTTTTCTCTTTTTTAGGGTACAGGCTCATGATTAAGTTGGTAGAAAGGCCTGAGCTTACAAGAAACGTGACCTTACATGGTTGCATATTTAAAAAAAAAAAAAAAAAAAAAGAATATCAAGTTCATCATCTATTTTGGCTAATACGGAGACTCCTGCCTGTTTTGGATTATGAATGACTAGCATATCAGAGAAAGGCCTAGGGTGGAAGAAAAAACAATAAAACAAGGAAAGGAAATAATCAGTCTATAACTAACTGAAAGGTAAAGATGTTGCATAATGTGAGAGAGTTACAGCTCACAGATCTGTAGGCTATTTTTGACACTCCACTGCCATATTGAAGTGAAAGGTTGATATGTAGGAAGGAAGATGTCTGGGACTACTAAAGTGGTTGGTGAATTGTTGAATAAAATAATTATCATGGGTTCATGGGGTTTTGAGGACTTTCAGCTGTGTTGCAAAGTGAGATTATCTTACAAGGAAATTCTTGTTAAACATTTTAGTTGTTACTGCTAACATCTCTACTCTCTATCACAGCGATTAGACACCTGTATAACGGTATGGGTAGGTGATCATCTAACTGAACTGTAGTTATCTTACACTTCAAAACACCTGACTTGTGTATGCTATTTGGGAGATAATAGGACTAAAGCAAAGACATGCAAGGAGGTTTTGAAAGGTTTTGAAACCATTTCAGTAGGTGTACAGTTGTATGCAGTGTCTCAGAAGCAGAGCATATCCAGAGTCATTCCCCCTATGCTAATGATACAAATTAGAAGTCAAATGTGGCTTTCTTTATCTTTGTCTCTGAAGCTCTAAGAGCTCTGAAGCTCATAGTCTCTGAAGTTTGGCCGGGGAAATAACTGATGTTATGAAAACTGTTTACATCCAGAAATGAGCTGAGGTCAGCTTCATGTTCACCCATTTGTGCAAAAAGGGTGACGTTAGTTATAACTTACTTCATTGTTATAGTTGTGCAGATTGATTAGGGAAGTGCTTATGGAAAAGAGCATTCTAAAGAAATACTTTACCTTTTCTACCAGTCCTTTAGCAGGCAAGCCATCGCTAGGTGGAAAACACGTGTGTGTTTCTTGCTCTGAAAAGTTTCAGTGTCTCTGATAGTGGAGAGCAAGAGGTTCTCTAGATCCATAGAGAGTAGGAATGAGGAGCAGAAATGCTTTTAGCACATAGACCTCTCTAGAGAGCAGGGTTTGCAGAGGAAATAAAAAAAGCTACCAGTGTAGCTCTGCAGAACCTCCTGCAGGGATGAGTGAGAGGTAGTAAACTCAGGTCTGTAAGGTTTAGTCTCTGTGAAACTACTGTGTCAAATCTAGCCTGGGCTGTCTTCAAATGGTGTCTTCAGAAAACATTAACAAAACCCCAAAGTGAACTGCATAAAGGTTCCAGCTATAGTTTACAGAAAGAAGTGCAGTTGGATGTATACATGTGACAGAGAACGCTGATTTACTGCTGTGGGTATACGCTGTGCGTTGACTGCCTTCAGAAAGGCTTCTGCAGTTCCTTATTGCTCTCTCTCTCTCCGCAGTGCATTCAGTGCTTTGGATAAAAGATAGATAAATAAGAAATTTATAGACATTATAGTGATGAGAAACCCATTCATGCCAACTGTAGTTTTGACTACTAGCCGTTATGGCTTTTGCTTGATCTGGAGAAAGTTAGGCTCCATTTAGCCAATGCCAGATGGCTTAGTGGCAGTAAATTGGGTATTATAGAAATAAAGTATTAAACATATTTCTTAATGCACAATGGCAAGTAAAGACATTTAAAAAAAGAAATATTGATACATATAAAATATGTATATATAACTTGTTATTTTTAGTTGTTTACATACACAAGCTTTCTATACTGCTGTTAATAAATCATATATTGAACCTGCACATACTCTTTTGAAAAGAATATGTTTGGTACATCACTAGGCTTCTAGAATCTAAAAATGAAAGCTTTCCATTATCGAATCTAACTTACCCTAAAGCAGGGCTGACTGCATTAAGGTATTTGTGATTATATGGAGACTTTCAGCTGTTGTGATTCTGAGGACAGAAAGTAGGGCTTTGAGTGGACTGTCTGAGGAGTCTCTTCCCCTAACAGATGGAAGGGAGCTGGGTCTGACAAACAGGTGTTTGGTGATTTTATCTTTAATACAAGAAAAGATGATTCTGTTAATGCATACAAGCATTTAACCTTGCTAGTTTAACATGTTTGCAAGTTAGATAATAGTTTGAGTGTCCGTATGAAACATTAGTGAAGGCAGGCTAGTTTTTTTTCAGATACTAACATTTAACTTAATGTTTGACAACAAAATTAACAATATCATATTACAAGAATTATGCATATGCAGGGTTAACCAATAGCATAAGATAGTTCAATGGATATAGTCTAAAAAATATTGTACAACTTAGATGCTTTAGGGGTGAACATGTTGGAATGAGAGAGAGGATGGGGAGTTGTTTCTCTGAGGTTTTGTGTCTGCCCAGTATGTTGTTCTTTCTAAGCCAGAGAAGGGGTGAGCATTAAAAACACAAAAGTACCCCCCCCACACACACCCGAGCCTGCCAAAGAGAAAACTAAAAGTGGGCGAGGATGCTCTTATTTGATGCTCATAGTAAAGACTATTGAACATGCAACTTGGCATTTCTGCTGTAAGGCCCATAATTTTCTCCAGGGATATTAACAATTCCCATGTGATGCAACTTTGAAGGATGCCTCTAACTAAAGAGCAAGTTGCCTACCTTTTTTCCCCCTCATGTAGACTACTTGATTAGTTTTATTTTCCAACACTGTTAATTGTGAGGAACCTAGCTTTTTCCAAAATAAGCACATATCTGTCTGCTACCAGTGACTGTTTCATCACCAATTCATTATTTGAGACAGTATTTAGAAGAATTTATTAGCTTTGGGAATTCCTACTACATTTAAGTTCTAAGGTGTAACATTTTCTTGATATCATTTCTGACATTCGATTTCCTTTTTGTAGTTTGCAGAGGTTTAAATGTGTGGTTCTCAACCTGCATGCAGTCTGTGGGAAAGTTGAAAATCACTCATTTAAGCCCAGGAATCTTTGATAAATAATTGCAAGTAGCAACCAGATATACTTTGTTAAAATATTTTAGAATTATTTCTGTTATGGTTATTTTCTTTAATGGATATGAAAGCGGATGTGGATTTGACCTTTTTCTAAACACTTTCCCACCACTCCAAACTAATGACTATTTGATATGCAAATTATCATTACAGAAAGAGCTGTGGATGATTTTCTTATAAAACCTTGCTGCATTCTGAGAAAGTCTTAGCCTTTCTTACATTCATAGAACAGGTTTTATATGAGTGAGATAACTTCATTACTTTGTGTGCCAGTTGGGCCTTTTAATGTAATTACAATTGCAGCAGAATATTATCAGAGAAAAAAAATATAAGCACAAGCAACAGGTTTCTGGGATGAATAACAGCAAATCCACTCCATTTGTTTCAGCATCCAATTAACTCCTATAGCTTGTTTATAACTGACTGGCATCTCTCTACCATTGTAGTAGAAAGTACAAAGATGCACTAGCCTAGTAGCCAGCAAATTTCCAAGTCTCCATGCATATAACTTCTTTGTTTAAACATTTATTTAATCTTTAAATAAAAGGAAGAAAAAAGTATTGCCATGTGGCTATAATGGCAGCAGTATGTTTCTCCCAGAAGATGCCCTGTGTCAATGAGTTAACCTCACTATTGCCCCTGTTGACTGTCTTGTAAAATGCGGTAAGAGTTCTTCAGCACAACATGCTGTGAGAGAACAGATAATGTTTTTGAAAATTTCTCAAAAACAGATATCAAAAAAATTCTAAGTAGCTTAGACATTGCTAGCACACAATAAAATATAGAATCTTGCAAAAAAAATTGTAAGTGCAATTGTGAGATTGTGTAGTATGGTAATAATTTGCTCTTCATACAGAAACTTATTCACCTGTAGTAGAAAAAGCCTTTATATACGAAAAGGAGGTTTGGTATTTATTTTCTCTATTGTCTACATTGTTGCAAGGACTGAATAAAATGCTGAACCCAAAGTAAGAACAACAGGGTCCCGAATTTAAAATATTTCATACTGAACATACGCTTATTGGCTATGACTACCAAAGAGTTTGTTTATATACACACACACGTATATATACATGTATATACATATATATGTATGTATATGCATATATTTTTATACATGTATATATACGTGTGTGTGTATATAAACAAACTCTTTGGTAGTCATAGCCAATAAGCATATGTTCTTACTATATATATGCATATATAAAAAAATTTTTAGTGCACATACGTGCAGTTAATCATGGGTGAGTGAGTTTTTTACTCTTTCTGCTATGAAATATGTTTGTTGTGATGACTCAAGAGCTTATCAATCAAAAGATACTAATAATAGCTTTTTTTAATTAGTGGAATTATTTTGATATTCCTCCCAGATGGTAGCCATGTTTTTGGAAGGGAAGAATTAATTTGCATTTGATAATGAGTAGTGGCCAGGATAGATGGATGCATGTTTTTTGAATTTGATTTTAAAAAGTTTTTAATTTTTTTTTGGTATCAAGAACTGCAGGTAAGAAAACAGGACTGATCTAAAGCATGCTGAAAAGAAAAAAGGCCCCTTTGAGTCCTTTGGCTTCAGTAAGGTTTGGATCAAGCCTGGGGGTAAGTGCAAAGGAAAGGTGCATGCTGAGACAGTTCATGATGAAGTAGGTAGCTAAAGACCATCACATGTCCAGATGACTGACGTGTTATGGCACTTAGCAAAAGAAGACGCCTCTTGGAAATGAACTTACGTGACCTGAGACATTTATTTATGGGAAGAACAAATGAATGTGAAGAATGAGGTCATTCTGATCCTGTCAGGGAAGTTAGAGCAGCCATGAACCTGAAAGTAATGATGGATATAACTCAGAAGGTTTTGTACAGATAAGCATTCAACTGACTAGAAAGCAATAAGAGCGGAGGTGCATTGAAATTTAATGAAACCTATTTCAACATTCAAAAATGCATTCAGGTTGTGCTGGAGATGCTGGAGTTCAAGACTGGCTTATACAAAAGAGTTGTTTCATCCTTCCCTATCAAGAAGGCACCCAATTTCAAATGCAATGCTACTCTACAACCTTAGAGCACTTATCTATGTGTTTAGATCAGATCTAACAGAAGTAAAGGGGAATAGCATATATGCTTAAGTACTCTGTTGAATACAATGTAATGCAGCAGAGTTGTATCAATAATGGGTCAATATACTTGTAGAGGCTCATCCTTTTACTAATATTTCTACCCTGGACAGTTTGCCACAGGGAATTTACTATGGTTTGATTCTGTTAAGTATTGTGGTATACATGGATTCTTTCCTTTTCCTCTCTGATTTGAACTTGCTAACCATGTGTCAGCTAAATAAACTGGGCATAATAAATGAAAGAGTTAATTAGCTGAGATAAGCTTTAGTCTTAACGAGATCTTACTCCAATAGAGATGACTCTGGGCTTTATCTGAAGGAAAGAATAGACTGGTCACCATGTTCTGTATACTCTAATAAGCAGCATTTGTAGTAAGCATTTGTCCTGTTGTCTTGGTTACTGTCATGCTTTTGCTAGAAACCATAAAGCTAGCATGATCTCATCTGCACATGTGGCTTGTGATATGAAAAGCTCTGAAAAGTCCTTCTTTATTCTTAGTACTGCAGTTTTAGATAGATTCTATGTGAGCTTTGCATAGCCAACTGTCAGTGTTAAATTGGAAAGTTGCTGCTCTGTCATTTTGTTCTCTCTAGGCAGACTGATACCACTTAACAAATGATGAAATTCATCTTTTAGTGAAAAGGGAAATTAATTATTTTTGTATTTAGTTAATATTCTCATTAATAGAGCCTCTCGTCTATAAAAGAGGATATTCTTTTCTGTCCAGGCAAATATATCTGTCTAAGGTAATTATCTGGTTTCTTTTATCACAGTATCTGAGCAGCCCATGTCATGACTGCAGTTATCTCCTGTGCACTTGCATCGTTTGCCCTTTCACTGAGTTGCAGAAAAAAGGTGTAGCTTATGGCAGTGCAGGGTGTTGACTCCAGGGCTCCAGAATGCTCGACTGTGGCCCAGTAAGATGTTTCCTTCTTTTTAAAACTGACTGCTAATGTAACACTCAGGTATTGTTACTCATATCCTTTTTTTTGCAAGGACCGTGTTGTTGTGGTGGAGGATGTGGTATTTATTTCTGATTAATGTTACTTGTACTAGTGTGTGTCTGATTTTTTTCATGCTCTCTGCTACATTAATTCAGTCCTGAAGGAAGTCTGCATGAAGGTGGAAATGGTACTGACTTAACTGGTGGTGCTGAATGAACAGCAAACTCTTTTAGAAGCACACTTTTGTCCTCTATACCTTTACTGACGAACTAATCAGATTGGGCAGGCTCCCAGTTCCCAGAACAGACAAAGAAACTTTGAAAAGAATGAACTACTGCCCAGGAACTTAGAGGAATGCATTCTGATTAAATCAGGTTAAGACAAAGGCTTCTGGACAGCCGTTTCATCTATTCCCAGTTATGGCAGGTGCTTGGAACAACTGGACCTATCTTATCTTGCCAGGAAAACTTGCAAAACGTCCTATGCACTTTCATTTAACCCTTTTCACTTGTCTTATGTTTCCATGAACAAATAACTCTTTGTTTTGAAGAGTCTCTCCATATTTCAGTAGAAATCTATAAGAGGGTGTCAAAACCCAGTTACTCACTGAGATAACATTAGGTGATAATTGGGTTGTTGTGACATAGGGACTCCATATATATAAGGAGTCAAGCATATGCATAGGATGGTTGCATTATTATTTTTATGCTTCTTAATATCCTCTGGATCACTCTGTGTAGAAATGTTTAGAATACTATGAGCGAGACTTCTACTTGGAAGCAGAAAGCACTGAAAACTTCATAAGAAACCATTCTGAGGAGATCTCCAAGCCACTTTATGGACTCAGAATTCTTGACTGTGCTTTAACTGGTCAAGCAGCTCATACTTTATTAGGGCAGTCCTTTTTATAATGCAGTGTAATTACGTTCATTGATCTACTAGTTAAGTGGAACTAGTTCACTTCTTCTAGTACTGGGGCATTTTCTCATTGAAGATACTGGTTGCTAATCTAGAGAAGCCTTCTATAGTGTTAAACATTTGTCTAAGCTGAAGTTTCCTCTTGCTTTTCATTCGCTAGATTATAATCATTACGAAATGAGTACAGGTGAAATAAGCAGCAATAACAAAAACAATAATAATGGGCATTTGCCTTTTGCTGTAGCTGTGTCCAAACATATAGCCTAGAATGACATCAAAAGCCTAGCTTTAACATTGATGCACAGTGAAGGGTGTGTATAATGAGCTAATTATATATTAAATGCAATTACTCTCTATAGATTGACAGTTATGTTCCATATCTTGAGAGAGAAAATACTGTCTCTCTTTGTAAGCAGGTGCTTTTTGATGACCTCTGTTGAGGGTGTTTATAGACTGCTGAAGATAAAAATGTTCTGTAATAAAAAACATTTAATAATTTTGATCTTCAAGGAGACATAATCAATAGGAGTCATGTTTACTCTAAAGCACGCAGAGAAAACATGTCTTGGCTGAGAATAAAGAAAAACGTTTGCCTAGTATATTGCACTTCTCAGTGGTCCTTGTGCTGCTGTATGGGATCTTCTCTTTCAAATATTTTACAGTGAATTTGATCGCCATGAAAATGCTTTACTGACAGTTTTGGAAAATGTATCTCCTGTGTTCCCAGAGCTAAGGGAGGAATATTAGAGAAGTGTTTCCTTTGAATATGTATTTAAATACTGAAATGTAGTTGCTATGTTGAGGACATACCCCTTTGGTGTTTGCCTGGCTCAAATGTTTGTGCAATGGAGCTTTTTATGCACAAATAGTCATAGTTGTGATTTAAACAAATTTTTTTAAACATTCTTATTGGCAATGTTACAGAAATAAAGTCGGAATTCAATGAATAAGGGATGAGTGAAAATAAACACACCTGCATGAATATTCCAGTACACTATATTTAGTTAAAGAATATTTATATATTAATTGGACCAACAATACGGGAGGGAGAGGGAAGGACCATAATTACTTCTTGCTATAAATGCACATCATAGTTTATATTTGTGTCTGTTGCCTTAACTGTTATTAGATCTGTTTTCCTAAAATTATCTTTTAATAAAATTCATGTAGCTCTACATAATGGAGAATTTTGGGAATGTGCTATAGACTAGAGTCTGGATGGTAGCCAGCTTTTAATTACCATGACATCTGGGCTTACTGTGAGGTGGGTTAGACAGCATGGTGCTTAAGAACATCTGCAGCCATATGGTGTTCTTCATATGTCAGCGTTCCCAATATTGCTGTTTCTGGTCAAATGCTGGGTGATGTAAGCACTGGTGGGATACTGCAGGGCTTGACATAGGTGAGAAGGCAATTGGCAGAAAAGAGTGATCAAGTATACCTTAAAATACAAACATGGCTTCACTTGGATGAAATACTGATGCAGACAAAAACTGGGTAAGAGGAAGGGCAGAGGTAACCAAATTGCAGCATAACCAGGAAACCTGTCTGGTCTGTGGCTCTTGACCTACACTAGTGAAAGTGTCATGGGACTTTGATTACTAGGAGACAATGTATTATTGATTCATTATTTTCTCAAATTACTGTTTCGTTGGATATGGGAACTGGTCTTCTGCTTCTTTGCTAATGCTGAGGCAGTTCTACCCTACTTAATGTCAAAAATATGATAGGATGAAAGTGCACTAGGGCATAGTTGCAGGCAATGAGGCAAATAAATTGAGGAACTGAGTAAAATCATAAATCTTTTGTAGGTTAGCTTTTTGGAATAGCACTCATTGCTGGAAACTTGATGCATGATTCATTTTGCTGAGTTTAATAGTGACTTTATTCAAGTGCCACTGCAAGTTTTAAAGTCCTGGATCAATCCATGCAGCCTCTTCTGATATTATAAATAACATCTGTTGGAACATTTCTAACAGCAATTTGCAGGTGTGAAGCCTTAGGCATACAAAATCTGTTGTAGGCCTTTGGTTTTGGATTTAAATAATAAATTTATTGCTTATCTGCTAATATATCTTTTCTACATATTTTTTCCATGTATGATTCGAGTGTGCAGATCATTTGATGAAGAACGAAACATCAGAAAACATAAAGGAAATATTTCCATGTCTGGTTTATCTTGTTGGAATGTACTGTCTACGCTGAAGTGTATGGCCCAACATGTATGAACAAGATTTTTATTTATTTTCATAATGCATTTGATAATTCCAACTAGGAGATCATGCCTCCATGGAAAAACATTAAAACAGCAGTAATGAAAAGCTGTCAGTGGCCTAGCATGAAGTTGCTCTTTAATACTCAATACAGAAAACCTTGGGGAAAAAAAAGTTAGGTGTAGCAACTCTCTCTCAAAGGACTATTTGTGCCTCTTGACCTGTAAGTTCTGTTCTTTCCGATGACAGCTTAATATCTGCACAAGGACATTGGCATTATTATTAGATGTTGCCTATGATAAAGCCCTACCTGCTGACAGCCCTGAAATTTTCCAGGCTTTGCAGATCAGTTCTATCACAAATCAAAAAATGTCCAGTAGAGGAATCGGTATTTCTCTGCCTTTAAGTGGAAGGATACGAAGAGAGGTTATAGGCTACGTGTGTTCTGTATGAGGTCTTTTGTCAGGCAGGCCATATAAAATTTTGTCTTGTGTCATTGCTTATTCTGTCTTTATGTACAGCAAGACCATTAGCAAGGAGGAGAATTAGCACAAATTAGGATTAAGATAATATTATCTTATTTTTATTTCACAAAGGTGCAAGTAAAAAGCTGCTGTCTGGTGCGGTTATGACTGCCATTGGCTGAGCATAAAGTTTTTCCTTGAATGCTCTTTGGGTGGGTTTGTGTGACGGTGCTATACCTCTTCCTGGTCGTCCATAGGGACAGTGACAGTTGGTAAGCCAAAGCAAGCTGAATCAGACCTTTAGCTTTAGCTGTCATTCCTACTTTTGAGCAACTTCATTTGGGGAAAAAACAACAGCAAGCTAGTTTAATGAATTACGAATAGAGCTGGTTAGATAATGTCAAAGATTGTCACAATAAATTACCCAGCAGCCAATAGAAAAAGTAAACTACTCGAAATAATAATATATAAAACAATACTTAAAACGTATTTGTCAAATATTGTTCACCCAACTTAGGTGAGTAATGAAACTATTTGAAAACAGTTCTGAGGAAAAATTAGTTTCATAAATTACTGTCACTGATTAATTCGGTAGGCTTTGTCAGCATACTGGGGGGAATATGCAAGTAAGTTTTTCACCTGGTTTTATTTCATGAGGGACAGTTCATCTTCTGGGGGCAGTGCTTTGAGAAACCATGTACTTTGGGTTTGGATTCAAAGCCCAAACAAAGCATTTGATAGAGAACTACCCTCTCTTATAATGGTATCAGTAAGCTCCTTATTATAGATGAGAGCACAGATGGGAGTCATTAGGGAAACGTTTGTGGCTGTGCCAGGCTTTCAGGAGGGATATCAAATGAAAAGTTGTGTCTGTAAAAGCACAGCTTCTGCTTTCTAACGGCAACTTTTGCATATTTCCATTTGTACCTTTTCCTTACACTTCCTTCCAACTATTAATTCAAGCTCACGCCTGCTTTTAGGATGATCATTGGATGATTAAAACACAGGGCAAGTAAATGTCACATAATTTTTCTGGGCAAAAGTACAGAGTTTATCTATCACTAGTGAAAAAAACAACAACTGGGAGAAATATTCCACACAACAGAAGAAAAACAGTTCTTGGAACCCGGATTATATTTACAAGATTTCCAAGCAATAGTAGGAAATAACTGAGCTGTTGCCACCCACATGATTGGCACTTTAGAAAAGTGAAATAGCAATTTATACCAAATTGCTGTGGTAAAGTCTTAATGGTTGGAATCAGGAACAGATTTCTAATCCCCACTTTGGCTGCGCAGCCTTTTACAGTTAAGCCACTCAAGCTCTTCATTTATATCCATTTCTTTGCCACAGAGCTTATAAATTAGTTAATTTTTTTTCCGATTGCTTTGCACAAGTATGCACTATAGGGGGGCTGGTTATCAGAAAAATGTGTCCTGAGCAAATCTATGACAACATGCTTATTGGACAATGGGGTTATGTGTTCAGAAAACTAAAATAATTTTTGCCACGAGGCTAATATGTCCCCAATGGATGAACATTTCTTAGAAAATTTCATTGTTTAAATCTTGTATGCATTTGTACTAATGGTTCTAGATTGAATGTGAACACAAAAGGGGAATGATTAGGTGCTACCCATATTTCTCTGTTGTATGTGATGAGCAGCTAAACAACAAAAATAATGGATAGGACCTCAAAAATAAATTCTTTTATTTCAGTAGCAGGGTTTTTACACTTCTTTTTACGAAGAAAATTTTTCTACTTGTTCACTAGGCCCAAGATGGAAGGGTGACAGATGTTCATAAATGTGGTCAGATTCTGATTCAAAATCCCTTTTCCCCTTAAATGCCCAGGTTTCCACTTCTTATTTGTTGGTGTTATAGTCTACAGATTTGTCAGTTACTGTAAAGTCTGGTAAAATGGTCACAACTCTATTGTTTCTAAAATGATTATAAAAAGTAAATTGGAACTAATTTTTTTCATGTTTTGGAAGTTGGAGAGAAGTATATGACATGTCCTTTCTTTTAAACTGACAAGTTATCCATAAATAATGTTCTATTGAATTCTAATGTTAATATTATGGGTTAGTAGGATGATCAATAGGATGAATTTATTTAAGATCTTATCCTGGCATTCACAAAATCCCTTTGATTCCATTGGTTACATGATACCAAGATATGGAGTGAAATCTTGACCCTGATTTGAGCATTGGAAGTTTTGTTGCTGATTTAAGAGGCTCTAGGATTTCATGCCTACGTTGAACAGGAATATATATGTTCAGGATTGTCCATAATTAGGCAAGAGATCTGATGTACATTTAATAATTGAACAATTAAATCCTGATATTATATTTAATAACCGCTTGATGTTTATAAAGATTTGTTTCACTGAATCCTTAGGAGAGTAGACAGTATAAATAAGCACAGGTCGCCTGAGCTTAATGAGATCATGCTGATTTGCAGCAATGGCAGCTCCAAGGGCTTCTTAGCATTGAGGAAGGAAAGTGAACTGGAGAAAGAAGGAAAAAATGAGCTAGTTATAGTAGTTGTAAGCTTGGTGATTATGGCAGTGGTTCAGATGCGTACTTGGTACCATGTATAATGCAGATTATGAAGTTTTTATTAAACATAAGTAAATACCTCCAGGCCCAAATGATTTAGCTTTCAGTTATTAAAGTTTACTAACAGCAAAATGAGTTAGGGTTTCTGTTAACTAATTGGCATTATGAATGATAAGAGTTTTTTTAATGTTCAGTTGCTATATGGATCATGTTAACTGTCTTAAGAAGTCACTGATGATTAATTTATATCTAGCCTGTGATAACCTTAAATATATACATATATATATACACACATACTCTCAACTAAAATTATTACTTTACTTTAAACACTGAAAATAAGTATTTCAGTCTCCTACACTGTATTACAGAAAACATGTTGACAGGTGAAAGAGAGAAAGGATGAAGTGATGGAAGAGTTTAGATCTAGTTTATTAATCTAATATCAACTGAGGTTTTGGACATATATTTTTAAATATTTTCTGCTTTGTTCTAAGTGAATCTACATAAAAAGAAAAATTCTCTGTTTTGCAACAAATGACTTTAAGAGGATTTGAGATTAAAAAGATGTTTAGCTAACTCCCTCTTAGAAAGCGCAAATGATATGGTTCTTTTTATCCACTCTTATGTGTCTTCGTTAGTATTTTAGTTTGGTTTGACAGTATGCATTTGAAGCAAATGCCTTGAATGTCCGCACTTAGGATTCTGATTCATGTCATGGCGTGGTTTTTGGAGTGCACAAACTAAATTCCCTTCAGATTAAACTACATCAAAAGATGAGCTCAAATGTGCTCCAGCCACTGGTGGAACCCGAGCATATACTGACATGCATTTAACACAATCTCCCCTTCTTGGTGATGATTTTCTTCCATTAATTTGTCTAATATTATTTTGATCCCATGTACAGTTTTGGCATCTGCAACACCCTGTATCTGTGAATTTTAAGGTACTTCATTTAACATATGTTTGGACCTTCTTTTGTTTGTTTTTGACCTGCTACCTAATAATCTCATCTGATGCCCTCTAAGTCTTGTATTTTCAGACAGAGAATAGCAATTCACTAATGACCATCCTGTAGCTAATAGTTTTATCAATCTCTGTAAAATCACCCCTTAATCATATCATACAGCTCTACTCCAGACTGTGCAATCTTAGGTTATTTAGTTTTTACTTGTATAGAAGATATTCTCTGCCTTCAGGCATCCTTGTTCTTATTTACTTTCAACCATGCTTGAGGGATGAGGCAGGGTGCAATATAATAAATATGCATTTTTTTGCTGTTGTGCAGAGCTGTAAATCAGAAGTTCTGAATTTTAGTAATAGAAAAGTTCATGCTTGAAAATGTAAGTAACCAAAGGTGGGATTTTGTAATGAGAAGTGAAGTCATCTTTAACTGTAGGCCATGCTGCCTTCATGCCTGTAGGTGCTATGCAATGAAATAACTTCAGCTTAAATGCTAAACAAAAAATATCTTTGCACTTCACCTAATAAATAAACATATCAAATAAAAAACTAGAGTTGCTTAAATAATTCTCATAACTTGAGTAAAATGATTATTGTAAACTGTAAGCTGCTCAGTTTTAATTATGCTTCTGTACCATTTCAACCAGTCTTATACTTCCTCAAAGGTGCATGTAAAATTTAAATGCCTTGCTTTTTATTTCTTTCATTATTTGTGTAATTGAATGTTATAGTTAATCTGTCCTTTCAAGCAATCCTCTTTAAGACAGAAAATCAAGGTTATTATAATAATTGGATAATTAGTTACTATATGCTCAGAAATCTTTTCCACCTGAGCAATATAATTCAACGTATAGCTACTTAGAGAAATATAATTAGCAATAAGACTTGAGCAAAACATATCCTAGACCATGAAACTTATGGGAGAACCTAAATTAGTACCTGATATGCAAGAAAGGCATTTGCTGTGTATTAAAGTAATTGCTTAGTAATTCAAAATAAATACTTGCATAACCTATTTTTTTAACCTGTACTGTGCAAGTCATCAGAAGTCTGAGTTCTTTGTATGTTACCTGTGAAAACATGCTTTGCTAAACTTCAGTATGTTTGAGTAAACTACTAAGACTAACAGAACATCATAGATATTTTGGAAACTCGATACATTTAAAAATAATTGCAAGACTTCTTAGGCCTGCAAACTTGATTCATCAAACATTTTCATCCCTAAAATGCTTAGTCCCATGCTTCTTGTTCAATAATCTGTTGAAGAATCTCCTTTTTACGTGACCTGTTGTCTTCCAGCTCCAAGCTGGGAAGCCTGTCAGCCGCATAAGGACAGACTATGCCGTGGCAGGGGCTGGCGCGGGGGCCTGTGGAACCTGCTGCGCTGCTGGGCTGTGAAGCGCTGTGCGCATCTGCTCAAGTCTGCCCCGCAGGCACAGGCAGGCTGGGTGCCAGCACCCCGACTCCTGCCTCGGGTCCCTCGTAGGGCTCACTGGAGCAAGGGAGCTGCAAGCAGCGCTGTCGCCACCAGCTCGCGCCTGCAAGCGCTCTCCTCAGTCCGGGACATGGCAATGTGCTAAAGATGTGTCGTACATGGTGCAAACAGGAGAGTGAATGTGGTAGGTTTTAAATAAGCCAGTCCTGCACCTTTTGGAAAAGAGTATACTTTGATATACCTTGCTATGTTGCCCCAGGGACCATGGCGCAGGCCTAGATTGCACATGGGTGGAGAGGAAGTTTCCAGGGAGTAGTGGCTGCCGAGCACCTGTGCCACCATGCTCCAGAAAGCCTTCTGTTCAGGGTTCATTTTCTGGAAGTGAGGGTGTTTTCTAAACTGAGCATAGTATTCTATTTGCTTAATTCATATTTTTAATGTATGTCTTAATAATTAAAGACAAGAAGCTAGTTCAAAAAATAAGTTTGTAAAAATTTTTTCCTACCTAATTTAATGCTTATAAAAATGCTGTTAGAGCAGAGGTGGTTGTTTGTATGTAAAATAAGTAGTCCAAGGTTATGCTAATGCCAGTATTCTTGCGTTCTGCCCTGCCCTTTTAGCCTACTTTCATTTTGCAGAGTGCCAGTTATATAGGTGTGACTAACTTTAGCATTATCTACCTCCTCTGTCGCAGCTACTAAATTGCCACACGTACACACACATTTGGCAGTTTCTAGCGATACAGTATTCTTGATGCAAAAATTTAGGAGTGGGACTGAGAATACCCACATAGCATAAACTGAATAACAATAATTCAATTTGAAACCAAAAAATATTGCCAACTACCATTTTATTTCATTTAACGTTATTAAATGCCGAAATGAGTAGTTACTTGCTTGTTAAAATTCTGTTTTATTCGTCATTAGTTCTTTATGTGTTTGATCCTTATTTAAGTTCCTACCATGACTTTTGTCCGGATGCCACTGCATGCATTTACATTTCCAGAACAGGGAATATTTTGCTGTTACTCATAACCATAGATTTTGACTGGATATAATAAATAAACCTTTTGACCTAAATTGTCCTTTCCACTGTAGTTTGACCTTCTGTGACTTGTTTTGCTTAGTAAATATGGTGTGAAAGTAGCAAAATTCATATTTGTCTTAGACCATTCTTTCATTTTGATTCTTTTGTTGCTAAGATCAGAAGATATATAACTAGGGATCCTACTTACCATTTAAGTAGAGCTATTTCATTAGAAGTTAGTCAATCTTTTAATAAGGTCAAGCAGTGCATTTTTTATACTACTTTATCAAGTATATCCAGGTCTAAATTTTCTATGTAAACTTCTGTATAGGAGAAAACTTTGTATTAATGGGGATTTTAACCTAACACTGGTAATAAAAGTAATTTTTCTCATTGCCTATAATGCTAGCTGGGATAAGCGGGTGTTAGTGTTATATCTGTCTTGTACAGGTCCATACTTGTCCTGTGGTGAATATAATTATCGCTGTTTAGGCTGAAATGTTCCTATCTGGGGCATTTTCTTTATGATGTTTATTCGGAGAGAATGTCATGTGGTTGATTAAAATATATGAAGGACTCTCTGGGTGTTGGGGGTGCAGAGAGCTAGGTGGTTGAGAAGTTGCATAATTGAAGAATGAGTGAATGAGTAGCATATGGTAAAATATAGCAGTGCATAGTCCTAGGATTTTTTTTTTTTTTGGTAGAAAAATATTTATGAAGTCATACATTTTGCATTGACCAAAACCTCTGGTGCTCCAGCTAGGCTGATATTTATTAGCTGTAGAATTACAGGGGAAATTCTGAACTATTCATTTCATACGCGTTGTCCATGAACTAAACTTATCAGTGACAGTGAGAATTCCCTTCCCAAGTTCGTGGTATATTCCTGTTACTTGTTTGCAGTTTTCACAGCTTTCATTAGAGTTTGCTTCTTGGTGAGAAATGAAACTTACTGTATAAGGAATTTACTAATGGTATTATCTGTGAAACCTCAGAGGTTCAAGACCACATGCAAATCCTTCTGCTGCAAACTGAGCTAAACAAAGTTTTATTATAGATTTAGCACGCAACACGAGCATAGAGGAGGAAAGAATGAGATGTTTTAATATGCATCTTGATCTCCAAGAGACCAAGAAGAGCTAGTGTCCAAAGATCTTTAAGTCCTTCAGTGATACGTAGTCACTGATGGGGTGTAAAACACAGCATCTGTTTAAGAGCACAACATGCCAAACTGTTCAGGACAAATAACTTCCCTGCTCTAGTCTGGAATATATTGAACAGCTTGAGCCAAAGAACAGTCAGCTTATTAGCAGGGGTGGAGAAATGTACTTGGCTTTTCCCTCCTATAAATAAATAGCTGAGAGGGATACAGCAGCATGTATAAAGAAAAACAAAAACCTAAAATTGTATAAAAAAAATATATCAATTTAGATTCATTGGAAGTGAGAATAAACTCTCTATTCTCTAACACTGCCTAAAAATGAGACAGACACTGAATATGTCCAAAAAATCTCTTGAAAAAAAGAGATAGTTTAGCTGTAGTTGCTACCCACTCTTGGATATAATGAAGAAATCGGAGAAGATGTACACATGGTCACCCAGTGAAGATGCTAGAAAACTGCCAGTTCTGACTTCAAGTGAGAGGAAGACGTTGATTAACACCACATGTCATACAAAAAGGGTATTTTTGCATTCAGGATGAATCACAGGACAGCAGTGTGTAACTTGCCTTTTACCCACTGACTGAGAGAGATTAAAGGAACAAGAGAAAGTGAAGACAAATTGCTGGGTGAATATTGCAGGTACAGAAAATAACTACTAAACTTTTGAGGAATGAGTAGGACAGAATTTTTCTAGATTTGCTGCTTGCTGATATAGGGTGAAGATTTTTATTATTCATCTAATTTAGTCTTGAGACTTGTCAGTTTTCCCTAAAAAATGTTGCTCTCTTGAGGCTGAGGTACAAAATGATCTTGGTAATATATTCATCATAGACATTCTACTTTGTAAGGAGGTTATTGTACTAGGACAATTTGGATGAGAACTATTCTTGCTCTATTTTTCCTTCACAAATGGAGTGGTATTTCTCCTCCAAAAGGAAACCTTTATACGTTGCAGAAGCAAAGTTAACATGTCTTCAGATGCATCTGGAAGATAAAGTGTAAAGTGCTCCTGTCCCTTTTATCCGTCCCTTTTTCACTTTGACTCAATTACTGATTGCTCTTTCTGATGCATGGAATGTTTTTCTCTTGATTCTAAATATCTCTGGGTTATTTTTGGCAGCGCCGATCATAGGATAAATCAGGTTGGAAGGGACCTCAGAAGACCTAATCCAACCTCCTGCTCAAAGCAAGGTCAGCTGTGAGATCAGGCCAGGTTGCTCAGAGCTTTATCTGGCCTGGTCTTGAAAACCTCCAAGGATGGATATGATATTTCTCTGGGCAAGCTGTTCCACTGCTTGGCTGTCCTCATGGAAAATCTCATGGAAAACTTTCCTTATATTCAGTCTGAACCTCTCTGTTTTCAGCTTATGCCTTCTGCCCCCCTTCCTCCCACCATATACCAATGTGAAGAGCCTGACTCCATCTTTTTCATAACCTTTTTAAGGAATACTTCTCATCTTAATATTTTTTTTTTCTTTTTCAGATTTAAAAAACAACAAACAGGGCTATCCTGGGCTACCTCTAGGTACTGCAGTTACACCTCTCTCCTGTGTTGTGCAATTTACTTTTTCTGCTATTTATTTTTACTCCTTTATTTTTTTAAAATCTCTTTTGAAGTATCTTTGCAGGCACTAAAAAAAACCAAAAACCCCACCAAAATTAAAAAAAGTGTTGCATTCAGTTCTAGACTGTTGTTCTACCTGTGATGTTACCTGCAGTGACCTGAACGAGAATGAACTGAACAAGAAATTCCATTTCTAACCAGTAAGTCAAATTGGTTATGTTTGTGCTTGTGCAATGATGCCTGTTTTCAGCTTAAAAGCAGAAAAGTGTCTGAGTGCATGTCAGGTTTAGCTAGCTCAGGTACTGATGATGGCATATTTTTAACTGGGCAGTTCTGTATTTACTTTTGTGCTACTTGATGAATCTTATACTAAGCTTGTGAGGAATTTTGTATAATAGCAGGGCAAAGAAACTCTAGATAAGAACAGCATTAACTGATAGTGAGGGACATGTATGTTTTGCAGTGTTTGCAATCCGCATAGGTGAGACGGAAAAAGAGATGATAGTAAATAGTCACAGAAATGCCTTGTCCAAGATCGCAGAGGTGGGAATTGAACCTAGTTCTTAAAACTGTGATTCAAATAGTTCAGCCAGGCTGTATTGTCTCTGCTTCTCACTGACGTGCATCAGAATGTTTTCCAATACGTAGCTATCAACAGAGAGTTGAGACTGTGCATGCGCATGTGTGTGCGTGTGTGTGTGAGAGACTGACTGAGACTGGTGGGATGGCATAGCTGCCTCTCCTTTCAATTTCCTCTTTCAAATCTTTCCAAATTACTGTGATCTTTAGTGGCTTTCAGTAAGGGTCTTAAAATCACTGTTTAAAAATCTCGCAAAGGAACCATCAGAGGAATATCTGCCATATGAAAAGAGAGAGGTAGTATGACAAAGGAATATCTAGTACTTTTTCTCTATGTTATTGTATTATTGCTGTTCTTTTGAAAAGGACTTGTATTCTATGTATGATGAGATAGCAGGAAGTCATAATATTCATGGTGATTACTTTTTTTTTTTAATGTAGAAATAAAAAATATAAATTGGGCAATACAAATGGGGCAATGTCTTTCAAGCTTCAACATTTCCAGCATCAAAAAATGGCGTAAAAGCTTAGTGCTATACATGATTCAATAGCATGCTGCTTTCCACATATATATCACAACTGATATCAAGAAACTATGAAACTATTGGCCAGGATGTCTATTAATCCATTAGGGGTGTCTGTTAAAATAATGAAAAGAAATGATGGCTCATAAGGTTAGTAATGGCATAAAGAATCTTTTTCTCTCTGGTTAATATGACTAAAATTTGTTACTGCTGGCAGCTGTTTGGCTCTTTTTGTTTGATGATCTGATGGCTTTGGCTGGTTACTTGTGGGCAGCTGGTTACATGTCCACACTGTGCAACTGGCACTCCCTGGTGATCATTCAGTAAGGCCAGGTTTTGCGTGGGTATAGATGTACAGTACTACCCTTATGCTTAGATCTGTCCCCTCAAGGCCATGATTAATGTAATTTGGCTGGCAAAGATGCAGAGGCAGCTTGCATTGCTACTGCCCATGCTGTACTTGTCTCTGGTTTAATGGAGTGCTTCAATTTCTATGGCTGTATTAGTCTGGCATCTTTCTCAAACACAATAAAAATTACTTAAAAATGCCACATGTGCACTTCTACTTAATCACCAAAACAGTATTTCTTAATTTTAAAAAATGATGATTATATTAACTTCTTATACAGTGTGTGATTTGGTACAGTGGGGCAGGCAAGCAGTGATTAGTTATAAGTAACAAAAGCCAAAGGGTCTTTTCTTACCTGAAGTCTGGCAAAGCTCCTCTTGCCCTAAATGCATGGAATATAATGCAGTGTCACACAGAGATGCTTGTAATATTCTGCCATTTTAGCAAGGTGTTTCTCAAAAGGACTAATGAACCTGAACAGAGTACTACACTAAGGCAGCTCTGCTACTTCTACTATTTTAGCTGGCATGCTCAGTTATCTTGGATATCTCTGCCTGGGACTACCTTATGTTGTACAGACAGAGCATGATATGTCTAAAGGATAACTTAATGTCCCAGACTCTTGGTGCCCTTGTGTTTTGGTTTGGTTTTTTTACTACCAAAGGAGCTGAGTTGCTCAGTGTATGATAATCTGTGCTTGAACTTTGAAAATCTGAGTTGCGAGGTCTTGCTTGCAACTCTGGCATCAGATCTTCTGTGTGCAACCAGCCAAGTCTAGAAGAATGGCCAACTGCAGAAAGCCCTTTTCTTGCATATGCTGGATGTCTCTGGCCACCCTGCCACAGTAAGCTGTTGTTTGAGACATTTGCCCTAATAACGACAATATGCCTAAAATGAACAGAAGAAAAGCCTTCAGCCATACGACCCCTCAAATTATCTCAGCACTTCTCAAAATCAGCCTGTTTAGCATCTAGAAAAAGAACTCCTAGGAAACCCTGAGAGGGCATTGCACATAGTGCGTGTCACTATTAAACCTAAACCATTCAGCAGATGGGCGCTGGTAATACACATCCCTCACTTGTCCTATTACCAAGAGGACTTCCCAGGAAACAGGAAATGCTGTTTCAAAAAATGGTTCTTAGAGTACTGAAATAGGGACTTGTCTATCCCACAGAAGTACCCTGGACTGCTAATTATTCTGGGGTCTCTTCTGCTGTAAACTAGAATGTTCATTCTTGACTTGAAAAAAAAATCCCCAACCTTTTCTAATTAAAAGTCTAATCAAAACTCAAAATTTCTGTGAAGAAAGAAAGTTACAAAAAAAATCTTTGGTAGTGCTGCTGAAAATGCTGATCTGTGAAAACTATTATTAATAAGATACAAAATCAATACAGCATAAGCTGATGGACATTTACGATCCCTTTGAAAGTTTTTACAGCCTCAGGAGTTTTAACAGAACATCATCCCAAACTATGCAGTTATTGTTTGTCTATCTAAATTCTCCCTGTAGTGTAAAATGGACATATTTTTCTCCTTCACAGAGTGTGCTAGTGTTGTGAGCTGTCAGGCAACTGCCTTGCAATCTCCCTAGAGGAGGTAAAAATGAATCCTCTGTATGGTATATAAGCCTGGTGAGCTATTTTTGAAATGGAAGCTGTTCTATAAATATTTTAGGCATAATTAGAATGTATTGGGAGAGGAGTCCCTGTGGAAATTTAGTGAGGAGCTTGGCTGCTGGTGCAGGCTCTCCAAGGTGCTACCTGCCACAGGCACACAGAACATACATACAGAGAGCTCAGGCAGGTGAAATAGGCAGCTGCCTGTCCTAGTGAGGAGGTATGGCTTGCAGAGAAGGAAAGGAAGCTTTCACTTGTGATGCACTTGCTATTTGATGGCAATAGGTATTTGCCGCTAAAATTGTCAAATATCAAAGCTAAAACTTCCTAACACTTTACTGGGGACTTGGGAAGCTAATAGGGGAGGGAAGCAGAACACACTTAGAAAATAAGTCTTCCTAGCAGATATTGTTTTAACCTTGTTTTGTGGTGTTTATGGAAAAGGGGAACAGTGAGCTTAAATAGCTGAAGGCAAGTGTATGTACAGCTTGCTAGCTTTATCAGGCCAACTAGATATGGATGAAAGAAAGCCAATGGAAAGAGGAGTCATTGCAGAGGTAAAAATGAGTTTTAGGTAGAAAGAATAGTGCCTTACCCTCTTTCCAGATTATAGTTACTCGTTTTAGCTAAACTGAAGGCACATTTGTTTGATACAACATAAGGGAAAAACAGAAGTTAAAGGACTTTAATTAATTTAATTTCCTTCTGTTAGTCTTCTGAAGTTAATCTCAGGACCATAGCATCTTCTGCAGGCAGCAAGGGACAGTGGAGTGAAAATGTCTAGTTGTACCTATCTAAAATGTTGGCTGCCAGCTGTCAACAGTGCATTTCTGTTGAACAGTTTTTGACATGGTGTGGTGTTAGTTAAGAGTCTGGAAGAAAGCCATTTTTGGAGCTACTGTGATGCCTATGTGAAGGGGAAAGCAAATTTAGTGCAGGAGGAAAGTCACTAAATTGGCTAAAGAGATTAGATATGAATTCAGAATAATTCCTCAGCTGGCTAAGGTTTTCTCTTTAGCATGTGTATGTACACATATGCTGTAGTTGTAGTTACACAAATCCATTAATTCTTTGTTTATTGTATGGCATTCTTTGGGAAACTTCACCTGTCTTATACTGCTGATAGAAAGCTGAGCATATGTTTAAGTTTTGAGAATAATTAATCGCCTCTTTGTGTTAAACATAATCTGGGATAGGACCTTAGTTTCTTCATCTTTAAAATGGGATGTACTTCAAATTAACAGTTTTGATTGATACTTGAAGTGCTTTGGAGGAAGCATGAAGATGGAAGGGGCTACAGAAATGCAAAATGTTACTACTATTATATTCCAGCTAAAATTAAATTTTACTCTCTTTAGGAATAAAATTTGCCAAAGTTAATATTTAATCCAGTGGAGTAGCAGTAATTTATTCAGGAACTGCATATGAACTATGAAAACCATGCAGTAGAAAACTTCAGGTGTTGAAGTCTGTATAATTCAGTCTTTATAAGTCTTTACATTTCAAAGGATCCAACAGATATACCATTAATTTTTTGGATGATGTACAGAACCTTCTCTCCCCCTTTCCATCTGTCTCTAAGATTATCTCTTTCCTTTGCCCCCTCCCCCTCAGAGCAAAAATGCTAAGTAATCCTGAAGACAGGAACTGTATTTATAGTCCGCTAGTTAGCTCACTAAGAGAAGCATTAATGCAAATCAGTTTCTGCCTTTTAAAGAATGGTGCAATCATGTGATGCCTTTCTCAGGCATGAAAGATCAGGTATATCAAATTTAGAGGCTCCATATATAGATATATCCTCTTAAACAACAAGCTGTGGTGTCATGAAATGAGAAGTACAGAATAAGGAAAAACAAAAGAAAAGTGATGGAATTATGTTAGCCATTAAGCTAGCAGAGGGCATGTATTTTAGCAAAAAATGCTAATAAAAACCTGTTAGAAAATCCCCCCCAATGCCTGACAAATCACATCATTTGTGTAAAGCCTATGCTGCTATTTGTTAATAGGGTTGCTATGGCAACAAAACCCTACATCTCTTCCAGGTAAAATCAGAAGTGCAGTGAGTATCGAAACACAAGTACCAACTTAAAAACAACAAAAAAACACAAATGTGCATGCACGCGTGTACACACACACATGCGCGCGCATGTGCACGCTTTATCTCTTCTGCATCTTTTCACAATAAATAATGATTAAAGCTTTTCTCTTCATTTTTTTTTTTCCATTCTGGCACTGGGAAGGGTAACTGTGGGGCTAAGTAGTAAAATGTGAAACCCTCTTGGAGATGGAGACTACCTGCAGAACTGCCAGCAATTTCTTTGACAGATGGTATCAGGTCTCAAAAGAGTCTAATTGGCTTATCATAGCCAATGCACATGTTACAAGTGGCTTAGATAAAGCCAGCAAATACACATTAGCCTGATGACTTGATCTTGTAACTGTGCTTTTAAAGAAAAATAGAGTCAAGATGGTACAACCCTGTTTTGAAAGGGCTATATTTGAGCCTCTCAGCACCTGCAGTGCTTTGCTGGAGTCCCAGTACAAATCACTAAAAAAAAAATGTATCTGTGGCTTATCTTACAGGCTGATACAACCTCTGTGTTTGCATGCAAAACTCCATGCCGTTCCTACTACAGGCATTAGCTAGTTGCATTGCTGGTAAACAGCTAAATTCTAGGTGATTTCATAGGAGCTGTCTTAAAAGATCACTGAGCTGAATGTGCCTTTTATGGGTATTTCTAAAGAGCATCCATTTGAAGATCTTGGCATATGTAAGATTTATGTACAACTTCTCTGGTCTTCTGATTAGCAATGTGCATAAAGGAAGGACTAGGCTGTGTCGAGTTGGCTAAGAAAGTGGTAGATGAAAAGCAGCTTCTAGCAAAGTCTGGACTGGGAATCAGTGGGCTCAGTTTGCTGTCGTTCTGTAGATAATTTAGCTCAATGTGTTGGAATAAAAAATTTAGTTAAATACAGGATTATTTTTGCTCCTAACCCAATTGTTACCCATTTCAAAAGAAAATTTGAAATGAAGCTTCTGTGAAGACTCTCAGGTGTTGTTCCGAAGTTTAAAGGACTTCAGCAGTCAAAAGGATGGCAATTTTGCCCAGTACATAATGCAGAATGTTCCAAGGATGTAGCAGGTGATATCCTACAGCTCCAGTCTGCTGTACCAACTGGCACAGCCAAATGATTCATTAAATTTAAGGGTTCTCTAATTTATTTTATTATTTTTTTTTCCTTTAGAACAGCCTTTAAAAAATTACTGGCTATTGTGCCATGAAGCTTCCTGTAGGCCCCCAGTGTTGCTGAATCTGTGCTAGATGTCTTTGTTCTTGGTCTGAACGGAGATGCTGAGGGAGATGGCTGTTGTGTGCCCACATGAAGTGTGACCTATGTAAGGAAGGCTGATGTATCAGTCATCCATCCTCACTAAATTCCTGGTCCTCAAGTATATACCAAAATTGTTACTACACAGCAAAACCCAAAACTTGCAAATTAATGTCTAATCACTTGGATTTTTCTTTTTTTAAATTAAATTCAGTCACAGGGCCATATGTCTCATGGAAGTTGTTAGGGAAAGCCATAGAATTCAGGAAATTGTAACTTTTTGGAAAACTTTGTAGTCTTATTAATGAGCTATATCTGTCAGTGGTAAGTGCCGCAAGGAAATTTCCCTGTTTCTTTCCACATGACTTACCAATGGAGTAGAAAGTCCGTTGCTGTTGGTAGGGTTTTTTGAGTTTTTGGTTTTTATTGCAAGACTGCTATTTAATGTTCAGTGTTAAGAAAAATCGTTACAACTTTCTGTAGTCAGTGGGGATTTTTTCTTTTGTCCCTTTTCCGCTTTGGTGATTCTCTAGACAGTAAATGAAGCCTTTCAGTGTCTGTCTGTTAAACGGCACTGACTTCGCAGCTTATCGGTGCCTGTCAGTGCTCCTTCTGGACCCTTCACCCACTATGATTTGCCAGAAGGTGATTCTGGCAAATTTTTCATGCAGCTGGTTAGTTAAGTTACTTGGCTTGAGCCTGTCTTAGTCATTAAAATAAGCTATTCATTTATGTTTTGCGCAGTCGCCAGATTTTCAAAAATCTTCATTGTCCTGGCTTTCAGCTGCTTTCTTCCACTCTAGGAGCTCCAAAACTTATGTCCTCAGTGGGCAACCTATCTTTAAAAGAAATCCCTAAAAATCGGCAGCAATCCTCCTTCCCCACTCCCCAGAAAAAATCAGAGAAACCAAATGGCTCTGTCCGTAATTGACATATAATGCAAGGCGATGAGGAAGCAAACATCAAAAAATGAATTAAAAGAAAAACTTAGTGTTTAATTATTATCTCAGCAGTTGGTTGTTTTTTTCTTTTTTACAAATGTGCAAATGCAAGAGGAAAAAACACTAAAGTTGAAGGAAACTCTGGACTTGTCATGTGCAGGCAATGTGGGAAGAATCATTTTTTACATCTCTAAAAGCAGAAATAGAAGAACCCTTTCTCTTCCTGTGCAGTTATTGCAAGATTTGAAGGCTAGACACCTTCAAATGAGCCTGGGCACAGAGATGCTGCATCAAACAGCAAAAGAAAATTATCCTGTGGAGAATGACATTCAGAGATTTGGTGGATTCATGTAGTTACTGTTAGCATACTGAGAACAGGGGCACAGAAGCTGCTTTTGTGGAATTACACAATGAGATTATTGAAGACTGGAGATGATAGAAGGGAGGCAGACCCAGGAACCCACAGAGTATTATTTGTTGAGCATGATACTGAAACAGAACCACCTACAAATCCTTATTCAGTTGCACAGTTCAGTGTAGGGATAGTCACAGATTCATGCATCTCTTGAAATATTTGCTGATTGTTTATGGGATAAAATTGTTTGTGGTTCTCCAGAACCTGGTCAGCAGTCTGTATAACAGGTAATATTCCCATTTTTGTCATGCTTGAATTTTGTGTGTTAAATGCAGGTATCTTTTTAGTTATAGCATTAATTTGAACTTTAGTTTTCCTAATTCTATCATGTTAGAATCATTTATATATATATAAAAATTGGCTGCACTGTTCAGAAATTCCTTCTTATGTGGAACCATGAGATTTGCAATTAAAATCTTATGGTGGTCCCCTCAGTTAGAAAGAAACAGGTATGCCAAAAGGTTTGTTTGAACTATTTATATGTAGGGAGAGCAAGCAATCTACACAAACCAATAAAATGGCACCCCATGTCTCCAAATTAGCAAGTAACTAGAGTTTGATTAAAATTTATATTGAATTCAGCAAGTCAGAGAGTTCTTACCTAGCACAATCTATAAAATTAATCAGCCACAAAATACCACATGCAGATTGGCAAGCTCTTCATCCAAGAAGTTTTGGAAAATAAGCACAACTGGCACTTCAGATCCCTAGTACATACGAGAACAATATGTTTCACAGCAGTTTGTCACAAAACAGCATGCATATTAGCAATTCATTACTCAGGAAGACTGCCACATGTACAATAAATGCACGTATATATGATGATGCTATTGTTGGGAGGGCTGCTTGGTTGTATGAATCAGTTATGAATCAGTTTGTCGCATAGGGTCCCCTCTATAAGTAAATGCTTGTTTCTGGTTTCATAGATGCTATTTGGAGCGCAGCAGGATATAAAACTGCACAAGTTTGTTGTGATAGCTTAAAAGTGATTTTGGAGGCAGCAGCATTGTTTTTGCAGGTGCCCACTCTACCACCCCTGGGGAGCTGTTAGAAAAGGAACGTGATTATTTGTTTTGATTTCAGCTTGTATGGTACCGCCTCAAAAGCTATGGCAGGAAAAGGCTAGGTGAGTACCTCCAAAACTTTGTCTTTATAATACCATTGAAAATCTCCTTCCAGGGTTGCTCCAGACCAGCAGCCCAGCGACTAATTTCCCAATATCTAATTTATTAAGCTTGAACCTGTACCGGTATTGGATGGCCTGGGGAAGATAGTTTATAGACTTTCATGCTGGTTAGAGTTCTGTGTTACGTAGTGTGTTGCTGAAGAGTGGGGCAAACTCCTTGGCTGGGTTTGTGATAGGCTATGGCACTAACTGGCCAGTTCCCCAGGTACACAAAGAAGTTCAGTCACAGAGTTGTCCAAATCTATCTTGTATCCTTCTTGGCAGTTTCCAGCAGCCTTATGCATTGCTGCAGCCCTTCAAAGGGCTTTCTGGCACTGTTTGTGCAGCGGATGCCTCTCTCTGAACAGCCTTCTGACTTGCTGCGTATGCTGGCTGCAGTCAGCAGGATCTCCCCTGGTCTGTCTGTACGCCTAACCCTCTGAAGAGCTGCAAAAAGTTGTTAAATCTGTATTAATTTTCTCTTTTGGGCTGTTGAGGCAAGGTAAATTGTCCCACCATGTGTCTGAATGCTAGCTAATAGAAGGGCAAGTCTTCTGCCCTGGTGAGATCCTCTGGCAAGTCTGAGGGAAGCAGGGGCTCTTTCACTCCCACACCTCAAGCCTGAGTAATGCACCAGGTGCCATGGACGGTGTGTACGTACCAGTGTGCACCCAGCCCTGCTCACCTGTGTCCGCACCAGCCCTGAGTCTGCACGCTGTGCTCCTGTGTATGGGGAGCTGTTGCTGTGAATATACCCAAAGTGATTAAACAATGACTAAACTATTATTAAAACAGAAAAATTATTCCAGGGTGAATGAGCTATCTTAGTTACTGCTGAAGAGATTTATGTTTGCTAGTGAGAAGCTTCTTAGCCTCTTAGAGAAGCTTCTCTAGATGTCTAATATAGTGCAAATAATGTTAAATGGTTTGAATGATTAGAAAAACAGTTCTTTTCTGTCTCCTAGCTGTAGCAGTTCTTCTTTTCAGATGAATTTTTAAGTCCAGGTCAGTTCATTCTTTCTTAGACAGCAACATTTCCTTCTCCCCAGATTTCGTTTTCAAAGCCTCAGAGATACTGTATTGTAATACAGTAAATGATTTGAACTGATTTTAGGAAATTACTGTTCAAGATCTTTGTTTTCTATTTTCTAAGGTCATTACATCATATTCTTTATAATTATGACCTCCATTTCCCCCGTATATATTTTGAATACTTCCTTTAGGTGATTTGAAGCAGATTTTGGTTTTGTGTTTTGTTTTTTTTTTTCTTTTTTATAAATACAATTTTATCTGGCAATTTAACTGAGAAATTAAATATAACAGGTAACTAAGTCCTATACGGAATGCCTTTTAGTATAGAATATTATAATTTAAACTCAAGACAAGCTCTGCATGTCTTGAGTTTAAACAGTTTGGCCCTCACAGTTAATTTATAAGTTCTCATTTATGCTCAGGCTTCAAATGAGTGTTAGCAGATGTTGGCAAGAGAAAGGAACTAACCACTGTGCAAGTCTGTGGCCCATACTTGGTGACTTCCAGCAAGATTTAACATTACCCTGAAGAATTCTTGATTAAAAATCACTCCTCCTCTTTTTGGTTTGGTCAGCAGAACATTGAATCTAATTTTACATCAATGCTGACCTAATTTTAGGAAGTTAAGTTCCTGTGGGGCCTGTATTACTCCCTACCCTATTTTCTGCGAGCCCCTCTTCCAAGGGAATAGCAGAGGCTTGTCTTGGAGTTTGAAAACCTTAACCAAAGGCCACATTTACAGCTATTTTCCTGTAGGCTCTTCTTGCTTGCATGATATGTACCTTGCTGTAACCTTTCCTTTAAGATTTTGCATCTCTGTTTAGCTGGTGTTTATCATGCTTTATGGCTGCTTGTGGTCACAGTGGGAAGGGATAGAGCACAAAGGGAAATCAAATTAGCTGAACTCCTTTGAATCAAATACATTTTCCAGTCATGCTTATTTTGAATGCTAGTATTCAAGCCCACTTGAACATCTCTCATTATGATGTGAAAGTCTGGGCCAATAAATAGTAAATGGAATACATCATAGCTAACTAAACAAATGGTTTCTAGGAAAGGCGAGTGATTTCATTCACCCATATCCTTATTTATTACACAAACGTTTATACAAATAGGAGTCTCTCTCTTCAACCATTTTTCTTGGATCACAGACAATCCCTTCTTTTTTTAAAACAGGGATGAGTCTAGCAGCCAAGCTGGAGAACAGAGTGAGCTGAAAGAAAGTGCGTGTTCTTTTCAGAGAAATCAAGCACAGCACCATGCCTGCTTCCCTTTGACATGGTGAAATGCAATTGTTCAGCTATTGCCTACACACTTTCCCTGTTTTAATGTATCAGAGTTGTCACTGTTGAATAGTATCCATTGTATGTGATAAGCTGTGAATATGGGATGATGAAGTGGTGACTTCCTGGAAAGGAACAGAATTAATCTTCAGAATTCCCCATCCCTTATAGAAGACCTTCTGACAATTTGAAAACTGACAAGTGTGAGGGTTGTTAAAATTCATGCAGCTTGGAAAAAGCTCCATTGGATTGTCCATTTAAGCATGTTTTAGACTGGAAGCTTTTACTGGCTAGTTACAAATATATTGATTTTTAAAAAGAAATTATTGACCTTTAAAACCCTGGAGTCAGCTGCCTGACTTATTCGAGACATTTAGTTATTTATATTCACAGAGGCCTAGCTAAGAGCTGAGGATTTTCAGAGTCAGACCTGAATAGTGATAGGGAGTGAGGGGTAGGAGGTGAAAGCACTGCATCTACATAAAATATAATTAAACAGACCTGATTGCAGAAGGCTGAGATACCACTTACAGTCTACATGCCAGAGGAGAGGACCTCAAACTTTATTTCTTCACTTCTTCCACCCCCCTTCTGGGACAATTTTCATATCGTCTGCCATTTGAAAAAGTTGGTTTATTCAACACCCTTCCCTTCTCTGCCTGTCCCCAGTCCATGCATAGCATGGAAATATTCCTGTGCCAGTGATGCACTGAGCGCTGGGGCTCAGCGCGGGACACGCATGCTGAGCTTGCTGTGGTTTCATGAGCCCGGTCAACAGTGGGTCTGTGGTAAGCCGAGAAGTACGGCTTCAAGCATCCTCCTCCTTGAGACAAAGTTCACGGTCCCCAAATTAGAGCTGTTATCCTGGAATAAACTACTGTTGACTGAGAGGGAAAAGAGAAATTCATTCCAGGATTTTAAATGACCTTCTACACTCCGGAAAGGTGCTGCAGGTTATTTGTAGCTATGACCACAGATTAATAAGCAAAGTTTCTACCCAAATTGATCAGCAGAATCATGAAAGCAGTTCATGAATAGTGAGGAAAAACTGGAAAAATACTATCTATCATGATTAAAGAGTTGTAAAATAAGATGGTGGCTATATTTTATAAAATAGGTTGTGGGCTTGTAAAAAGAGCAACCTCCTCCCTATTTCCCTCTAGAAAAAACACCCTCAAAAGTCCCCTGGAGAGACAATTATGATGCCACATGCTGTCTTAATGTTGTCAGTAATAACTTTTTTAATAATAAATAATAAATTCTTTTAGGCCATACCCTCTAAGCGGTTTCAGTTTCAGCAGTTTTCACTCACATAAATGTGTGTGATTATAGGTTTCTGAATGAGGGCCCAAAATATGTACCATTAGTTGTCTGATTTGCCAAAGGAGGGCTGGGATATCTCTGCTGCTGTGTCTTGTTATATTTACATTTTCACCTTAGAAAATGATTTGTTTCCTAAATTCAGGCAGAAGAACAATTTTCTGACTGTCAAAACACATTAAGTAGTAGTATATGAATGGGATATTAGTTACTGTGAGTTAACACTACAGATCTGAAGATTAAAAATAATGCTGTAATTTAGCAACTGTAGATTGATCATATATGAAATAATATATGTTTGGGTGTTTTTCTACTGACAGTTCTTTAGCTTTTCCCTACCTAAAATGCTGAGTTAATATCACAGAGCTTTCCATCCCCAGCAGGTCACCTGATGTAAAACGTTTATTTCTGGCACATCTGAGGTATTCAGGGAAGAGATTGCCACGACTTAACACGGCCCTGAATCACAACAGGCAAAAACAGAATCCTCAGTTAATTCTACAGCTTTTAATTTTCACACTAGTAATAAAGCAGCACCCACATTTCTCCCCTCCATTATTTCTTTTCTTCAGCAGACCCCAGATTTTCCCTGTTTCAGTATTTTTAAGGAGATACTAGCAGCATGTACTTTGTTACTTCAGTGATTGTTCCGAGCTCTTTTCTTCCTCTGGAGGCTCGCAGAATCCCCTCTGCGGTAGCCCCGCAGTCCGCAAGCCTCTGCTCTTTCCAACACCCACCCTTGGGTACCAGCAGTGAGACACTAAAAGGCGGGCTGGATTCTGCTGACGTGACAAGGCAGCCTTGGGGATATTGAACTGTCCACCAGAAGTTTCAAAATTTATGTTCTCTATCCCACAGCCACAGAGAAAATCCATTTTCCTGCAGGGCTTCAGAATGATGATTGACAAGACTATGAATGATACTGAATTGATTTTGCAATGTCCTATGAACTAATGCCACAGTGAGAGCTCTCTCTTGCTATGCTGTCTGCTCTCTAACTCCCCCTCTCTCTGGCAAGCATGGGCCCCTGCTTTCATTGCACTACGGTTGCGAGCTGAAGGTGCGGACACCTTGTAGGCAGGTTTGGCTCCAACAGCATTTATTGTAGTTCCCATCCACAGTATGGACCACAGGACAATCCTGGGTTTGGGGGGATGACATCTGTGGCATCGCCTATATTTTCTATTTTCTACTTTATTTTATTACATTTGTTTTTGTTTTTTTGTGATCCTCAGTCCCTATTGCCTTTTCTTTTTCTTTTGTATTCATTTGCATTTTAATTCTTATTTCTTTATTGATTCTTCTCTAGCTGCATTATAAATGTGGGAAATGTAGAGGAGGGGAGAAAATAAATTTTCTTTTCTTGTCCCCTTTTCCTTTTCTCTCCTTTTTTCTTTCCTTTATTTTCCTACCCACTCTGCCTCTCCCTTTCTCCCTCAGTTGTGTTCATTTTATTCATTAGCAGAAGCAATACTACAAACAGATTTTTTTCACACTGCAGTAAGGAATGCAGGGAATGACTAAGGGAACTGAGGCGTTTTCCCTGTCAGTAAATCCTACCATAGAGTTGCACAGGAATATTATTCTCCCCTGGTCTCTCTCCTACTGCATAAAAGTTGGATTTTCATTGTTGGAATCCTTCACAGTATATAGGCATTTGGCTCCAGAAAATTTTATATGTTCCCTTTGTGAGAAAGTGCACAAAGAGGATTAACATTTACATTCGCCTTTTGAGGTGTAGCACTGATAAACTTTTGACTAATGTTAAAACCTAGCAGTTTTCCTTTTCCCTATTACAGTATCTAGGAACAATGTGCTGAAGAAAAAGTAAATGATTCAGGCAGGGGAAAAAAAAGAATAATGTGATGTTGCTGGGTTTCTCCTCAGACTTCTGGCATTATTATTAACTTCTTTTTGATAGCAAGTTGGAGACGTGCCTGCCACTGTTGAATCCTAACTCGTATTCTGTAATTGCTTTCCTTTTCTTTAGGTTTCTCTCAACTTTCTTTAAGAACTACATTTTGTGGTTAAATTGCCACGTTTAGACAGAGAGGATGTGTTGCAAGGAAGGCGAATTTAGTTTATTTAGTTTATTTGGTCTGAGGTATATGTCGGGGGCAGGGGGTCCCTGTCTTCTGATCAGCAGCTGTAATGTCCTGCATTGGCAGCCTGAATTATTGTTTTCAAGATCTGAATGTATTTTTATAACAATGAACTTATCTATACAAGATACTAGGCTTGACACAGGTAAAACTGGATGAAATTGTGTGGTTGCTGTGGTACACTGCAAGTCAGTCTCAATTATTCAGTGGTCCCATTTGGCTTTAATATTTATGGATCTTTCTGTTAGTTTTTTTTTTCTTTTTTCATCAAATATCAAACTTCATTGTAAGCACAAATATCCAACTTAATTATTTTCAACTCCTGAGGTTTCAAACCCATTAAACAGCAGTAAGGCTCAGTAATTGTTTTACTACTAATACTGAAAGTATAATAATACTGATGGCAACAGAGGACAGTGAGCAAAACAATAAGAAAAATGTAAAGGCACAGATAGCATTATTAAAGCTGTTTCACAAAAGACAAACACAACTGTCAGGTTAACACTTCAGACCAGAGCTAACAGTTTTAATTAACTCTTTCTTCCATTTCCCTGGTGAAGAAGCTAGCAGTAGAATTATCTGGCATTCTTAGAAATGCCAGGCTTTCTGCCTTGTTTCCTTTCCTTTTAAAACAGTTATGAGCTATAATGTAATCGCCAACTATAAGGTAGTAGATGCTTTCTGCAGCTCTTGGTAACATACATGCTGTCTTGTCTTTGCCTTTTTTTTTCTTTTTCTTTTTTTTTTTTTTGTCATTTCCCGGTACTGTTCTGTCACAGCCTCCAAGGGCAGTAGCTGGAGTACGCAGGGTTCTTGGTGCCTTCTGCCGGGAAATGCTATTGCCCTGCTGCACTCCATCCCAGTGGTGTTCCTGAGAAAGAAACCTTGACAGTGTCCTGCCATGGCAGGATTTGTAGGTGCTTTATGACCTGAACTATGTCCTGGAGTTTTATGGAGTAATTTCTAGATTGTGGTAATTCAGCTGAGAACCAATTGGTATACTTGAGTTTGCATATGTTCATCACCATAAAGAGGAAGTGGGAGAAGAGAAAAGAGGGATTTGATTGACTAAAAAGCAAGGGTAAGAAATTCTGGGATATCTCCCATTTGTTACAACTATTGCTTTTCTATGTTAATTGGTTGCAGGACTGCAGGGAATGAAGTAGTACTAAGTCAGTACCATTTTGTGTAACCAGAACCACCAAAGAATCAGCAAGACACCCCCCCACACACCCCTCCGGCAGGTTGTTCATGTTTTAAACTCCAGTCTTGGACTTGTTGCATGTGAATAACATATAGCTATGTTTCTTATATTCTGGTTAGCACCAAGAAAGATGCTCTTGTGCATCCTATTCATAAAGGTTTATAATTTCTTCAGGCACCTGCTTTGTATGTTCTCATTCAGTACAGTAGACTTGATGCAGTGGTGATGGTAAAGTTGTGAGGACTTGTAGTTGTAAGCAAGGCAGGGTTTGTAGGTGCTTTAGGACCTGAAGAAAGGTTTGTATGCCTCACAGCTTCAATGTTCTTTTCTACTGATGTGAGGTCGCCTATTTAAAGTGTTTATTTCTGCCTTCAAGCCTTGCCTCAAAGATGTCCCGATGTGATTTGTGAAGTTGAAGTTGCATTTCTGTTTTGGTGATGGTTTTTTTGCTTCTTTTGCATCTGAAACTGTTTTGATGTGTATATATATACACACACTTCCATATGATTTTTGAGTGTCTTATCTTTTTTAATTTCATTATAGGATTTGGATGTTTAGGACCAAGAAAAAATTTGAGTCCTTTCATTGTAAAAGACAGAAAGAAGTCTTATGACAGAGAGTTATGAGAGCTCATTTTTGCTGTTTTTACCGTATACTTCCTTTGTGCCCTTGTACATCTTGGTGCATTCATTTTTTTGTATTGCCCAAGGGGAATACTAATACTTACCAAATTCTTAGTGTGTGACAAAGATTCTAAGTTACTATATGAGAGTGGCTGAAGGAGTGACATTTATTGTGATAAATTGTATATTGTAATAATTGCCATAGTTATGCTTTACTTCCTGCCTTGATTTCTGCTTCCATAGTCATCATCTAACAAAAATGTGTATTTTTGCACGTGCAGTCTTATTTTCTTTGCAAGTCCTAGGAATAATTACTTTTCTTTTCCAAACTGCTTTAGTGTTTTCCAAAGTTGGGAAGACATTTGGTGGTGACAATATGTGGAATTTTTGCTTTGTCTCTGTATAATCAAGTATTTTCTTCTGTGTGCAGTATGGATTTAGCACAAACAATTGGAGGTAAGGGAAATATTTTGAAGTAATAAAAATGCCTGTAAATTCACATAAGCTCATCAGAGACCTCTGATCAAGGGGTACTGGCTTTTTTGCATCTGCTTTGTAGGAAAACTGTGCTAGCTTTCTGTCTGGTTATGTCTTGTAACATTCCAGTACTTCTGCAGTATGCAAATTCACCCTTCACTAAATGGTTTCAAGTAATGTGTTGCTACAGATTTGAAGCTTCTTTATGAATTAACAGTCTCAGTGATTGTATCAATAAAAGATGGTTCTGGATGGCTTTTACTGTGGTTACTTCAACTTGTGGATCATGATATTGTCTTCTGAGTAACCTAGGAATCGTTTGGATGAGGTATATTTTGCTAAACGCTACCCAAATGATATCTAGTTTGCAGGTGCTCTTAGGAACATTTTTCTCAAACAGGCATACACTCTTAGTATGACCAGGCTGGAGAAGACACAATCAGGAACAGGAAAGAAATGCTACCTGCAGCTTTTAGAGTATAACCAAAAACTGATATTGTGTCTAAGATAATTTCAGATGTGTCACCCACTGGAACTGCTCTATAGACTGTACTCTTTGTTCTCATAAGTATTTTCATTTTTGAACAGTTTTTAGTTTCTTTAATGCAGCATTTCTAAACTACTCAATAACAAGTTGCCTCAATAACTAAAGGGAAAACATGCCTAGCCTGAACTTAGTTTCCTTATCATTTTGGAAATTTGAATTCCAATCACAGGAGAACAGATAAGTAAATTGCTATTGAATGAAAACACTTTTCATGTGTCAATGAAAGGAAGAAAAATTATTTTTCTGTTGTTTCATTCGTTGAAAGACATCAGTTTTCAGAAGTCCAAATCATATGCAAAGCTGAAAAGTATGGGAAAAATCAATTTGTGGTGAACACAATATTGGTTTTCTTTCATTTGAGCAAGAAAGGATCAAAATGGTCCCTTGGAAGCTTCACCATCTTTATTTTATCGGAGAGAAAATACAGAACACTGTTTGCTAAAAATAATTAAATAAATAATATGGATTTTAATAGTGAAAGGAATTAGCCCCAACAAAATAATTAAGCAGAAACTGAGTATTGCTGAAATTATTTTAAACATGAGTCTGTTAAAATTCAGTTGTGATTGAAGTTTAGGTATTCTCTTGTCTTTGTGTGAGGTTCTGAGACTACTTTGATGCATGTATTCTAAGAAACACTACACAGTTCTTATACAATGTCTCAATGGTTCAGTTGGTTGTACTCTTCTCTGGTGCGGATGGTCAAAGGCTCAGACTCAGTTGGACTGAAAATGCTGACAACAAGGTGTTCAAGTTTGCTGAGGGATACTAAAATTGAAGGCAAAGAAAATAGTATTACCCCACTCCCTGATTCATTCATCCCTAATTTAAAGCACGTTTGAAACCAAGACTTTTTAAATCTGAAAAAGAAAGCATGGTCTTATCAAAATATCATGTCTAATTATAAGAGTTGGATGCTTGTTCTGCATAACAAAGATGCTTTACTTTCATCCCTATGAAGCACCTTAATCTTGGACTAAGATTAGATTTTATCATAAATGGTGATTTGAGAAGATGTTATAAGAAGTTTCAGGAAGGCAATATAGCGAGTGTGTGAACTGTCCCCTGTCCTAAAACCACTGCCTGTGTACAATTCATCTTAAAATAACATTTTAATAATAATTAATAGAACTGCTCTAAGTATTACCCTTAAATGCCTTTTGTTTACCTTTTACTAAAGTACTAGGCAATGAGGGGGAGGTGATCTTGACTGTGTTCAGTGTTCAATGAACAGAGCTAGAGCTGCTTGAGTTTCAGGACCATTAATAGTGAACTATGAAAGGGACAAAGTGGTTTTGTTGCAATGGAGAATGAAATTTTATCCATCTCCTTCACATCTATAAACAGGAGAGTATGCTTTATTAAATAGTTGAGATGAAGTAGATACCTTCCTAGAGGCCGTTATCAAGAGCTAGTGTGTTCTTAATATGTAAAACCATGTTGAATTGTTTAGAGCTCCTAATATTTGGGTGGGGGGGTTATTTTCAGATGAAATGTACAGAAATACATGGGAACTGGAGTGAAACAGCTTCTATTTAAGATGATTTTTTGAGTTGAAGAACTTGGCTGAATCTTTACCTTCTCTGTGAAAGAAATCAGTTATAAAACTAAATCCACTTAACGAATTATCTGTGGCAACCTTCTGCTTTCCCTGATTTCAGTTTATGGAGGTGAACTACCAGGAGGGACGTGTAACTCAAAGCAGACAGGATCCTCAAACACCCATCAAAGCAGCAGCCTGGCTTCAGTTAGCCATACATTGAGATTTAGGAGCAAAGTTTGTGACTGGTTTAATCTTTTTAGGCTGGATCAGCTCTAGAGCTGAGCATATCTGTGTCCTGGGGTAGTTCCCTACTGAGATTCATGTTAGTAATGGGTTCTCTAGGAGGAGTAAGACAGGTGGGACAGCAGATAGTGCTGTGCTAACCTCTCTCTATTAGCACTGCAACTAATTTAATTCACTCTTGCTGTCTTCCAAGCTTACCAGTAAATAAAGGACCCAAGAGCCTGTTCAGAGCTAAATGACATTGGAAGTGTGTGTTTGTTTATTTTAGTAAAAATATAACACCAGAAATGAAGCTTCACAGAAAGGCAAGTGATAACCACACATGACCATACAATTCTTAACACCTGGACTGTAGCCAGACCATTTTCTCAACATTGGTATTAAATGCCATGCTTTTCCTTAATAATGTGTGTTGCAACAAAAAAGCCTCAAATAAAAACATGTGTTTCTGCTTTACAGACAGCTCCTTGCACATGTGCTGACTCTGCAGCTGCTTCCTGCAGTCTTTGACTTCTGTAATTAGGACAACTGGTGAGCCTAGCTAATGATATTAAACTGACTGGTCCATAAGTCTAGAATGTCATTTATCGTAAGGGTTTAATTTGCTGAGTATGGGGGCAGCACAATACAAGGTTTGCATGTGTGATGGATGTAACTTGCTTTTTTTTTTTGCTCTTGTTGCCAAGTTACAAAAAAGTGTTATCACAGTGAATTGTCTACATTTAAATAGACTAAGATTCCACCTAAAAGGAGCCATAGTGATGAAAGCTGATAATATACTGATGCCTCCAAAGAGAGGAAAATAAAAAAACCCGACCTGTGAATAGGATAATTTTGTATTCTAGACATTGGCCAGACAGGGTCAAAAATAGCTGTTCAGACTCCAGAGATTATGACATGTTGCTAGAGTAGCAAGTGAATAAGAGCTTGCATGCAATAAATAGCTACTGATAGAAAACTAAATAGCATGAATATTAGCAAGTGTTTAAAGACAGAACCACAACAATCGGTTGTCTGAATTGTCCTGTGGAATTACTTTCCCTCAAAATAATCTGATACCCTTACAGTCAGGTATAATATCAAAATTCCAAGGAAAAAAGGTAAATTCAAAAAACATATCAACTAAGGCCCCTGTCCAAATGATAAGAAATAATCTTAGAACATAACAACAGTAAATGCTTTCCAGTTTTACCAAGTGGAAAAATATACCATATTCTGATTGAAAATCAGGTAGAGTCCATGCTGGCACATCAAGCATTTCTTTTGCCCCTTCCTGAAGATCTGTGCCAAAGTGCTTTAAGTTCTCTGAAATAAGAATCTGTTTTGCCCAAATCTATGTAAAAGATTGCGTGGAGATGCAGTAACTAAGGGGAGGGTCTATTACTACTGTCTTTTTGTTAGTGAGAAACATAAGTTCTTTCCAAAAATATACATCCTGGGTCAACAGACTGCGGGTCTTAGTGACTACCTGGATGCTGAATAGTGTTCAGTGTTAATGCTGATACCTGTTTTGCTGTCACTGTAGATGTGCTCAATGTGGAACCTGTCATCATCTTTGAATAGAGCTACCTTTTTCTGTTAATAATGTAAGGGCAGTTCTTAGTGGATTTCAAAAGCAAATTTTAATACATCATTTAAAACTCAACTCTTAATAAACTGTTTGCCAGTACACAGACGGTCTGAACAAATATTATGTATAAGATGTTGCAGAAAAATACAATATAATGTCTAAGAAGCATAGGTACATCCAGTCACAACTGCCGGTCTTTCCACAGTGCAGAGAAGATGTAACCCGAAACAAATGTCTTCATTACAGTTAGCCAACTAAAGATCCAATGGTAAAATTGGGAGATTCTGCAGTGTGGCACTAGCTGGCCTGGTATTCCGTTTATAGAATTAGAAAAGCATGATGCTGTGTTAATTTAACAGTGCCAGCCTTTGAAGTAAGCCATTTATTAAAAAGCATTGGCTTGACTGAGATGAAGCTGTGGATGTTAGGTGAAATCTTTCCATTAATAAATAAATAAATAAATAAGAATTATCACACAGCCCCAACAGAAATCTGCTTAGATAACCCTGCTTGAAATACTGTACCTCCTCAGAAAATGGAAGAAGGGAATCTTGCCAAGATTTCAGAATGGGGAGGAGAAGAATTTTCTCCCTTTACTTAAATTGCTGTGCCAGAGGTACGTACTGACTTGCAGAAATCCTCCTGCAGCACTGAATTTTTGATCCCCAGCAGAAAAAGCGCAGAGACGAATGCAGACAGAATGTGTAGTGCCTGTGCTTCGGCAGACTTGTTCTGGTGGTTTTAGTGAGCTCTACTTTTGAAACGCCTGAAAATGAATTGTATCTGTGTGATCCTACAAGAATTCCTCGGAGGGAGGGGAGATGACGGGGAAGCATGTTTCTGTGGACTGTGGAATTCCAACTCGCTAAAGTGATGAAACAACTGTCGTGGGAATGAGTCCGCAAGGAGTCCATGACAGACGCCTGCTACGCTCTGTTCCCAGCGGCAGAACACAAAAGCATGCCTGATGACTTAGAAATATTGAGAAGCTTCTCCTTTGAACAGGAGCAGGTGGTAGTGCTGCTGTAAAAGTTGCATTAAGGGCAGAAAAAGCAACCTCTGTGCTGAATTTTGACCTGCCGTCTGCACCCCGGGCACAGCTCGGTGGCACGCGCAGGGTTAACGCACCAGAAAGACACACTGGTGGCATGTAATACCAGGTGTTAAAACACTCGCCGAATTAGTTCCAGTGCCAGCTTTTGTACACAGCTTGGCACCCCTCAAAGCAACGGGCTATTTTAGCATGAAAAGACTTGTAAATGTCTTACCTTGATCTAGTCCAGTGTAGCTTTTTGGTTGTTCTCCGTCCACTACCAGGAAAAGAGAAATCAATGCCAGATTCCAGTGAGTCATCCTAAATGACAGAGTGGGCTCACTCTTTGCACCGGCTGCTGGCTGCCTCCGCTGTGTGACAGCTGCCGGCTGGCGGGGGAACAAGAGTGTCCCATTCTGCAGCCTGCTGCGGGGGAGAGGCGCAGGCAGCCCGCCGACCCCGCCGCGCCGGGGAGAGGCAGCGACAGGAAGATACCATGTAGCTGCGCGCTCCCCTGCCCCCCTCGCCGCTCCGGCTCCCGACGCGCTGCCGGAAAGTTACTTTTCAATATGTGATGCACCCTCCGATTTTAAAGCCTCCCTGGTCCTGCCCTCTTCCCAGGCTGTGCCCGGAGGAACTTCTCAGCATTTCGGCGATGGTATTATCTCCCTGTTTCAGAGGCTGGCGGAGATGCTGTGCACTGAGTATGTTGGGTAAAAGAGGTCTGCCTTGTGGCTGCGTGAAAGACAGCGCTTGGGTTCCTTCGGCAGTTTTATAGCCTGTTTTTCTGAGAGTGGGAAGCCAAGGGCACTGCAGTAATTCTGGCATTTGAGAAAAAGATAAAAAAGGATGATGGGGAACACAGATTCATATACAACATTGTTGGGGAGGGAGACGTTTCTTGGTTCCTCCCAGCAAAAAGTTAGGTTGGGAGAATTTGTCAGCCTTTGGCGATTGTCCTTGGCCAATCTGCATATCAGGACTGTCTCTGCATATCCGGAGTCGGTGCCAGAGAAGAGGCCCTTCCTGGGGAGGCCAGGCATAATTCACAAGGGGAAAACGAGCTGTTGAAGTGGGCAACGTTGCACTAAATGGCAGGAATTTCTCTAGGGAAACACTGCTAGCTTCTCATCACCCAAAGTCTCCAAAGTATAGTTCAATCAATTTGTTGTATATACATGCACACACGTGTGCATGCACACACACAACTGCATCCCTTGTATGTATATATTTGTCTCTCTCTATGTTTACAGACATATTTTTAAGAAACTAGAAGTACAGGATAGCTTCATAGGAGTTGGTGACTGTTGAAAATACTTTTGTGTCAGTGGGAAAGAGGAAGAAATGTCTAGGTTTCTACTGCTTGCTCCTAGTTCTTAGCCTCTACCAAAGGGTAAAAGTCTGAAAAGCTTTTGTGGGCTTTTGGAGACTTTTTATGAAAATATTTTCAGCAGGTTCTTTAAAAAAAAAAAAAAAGTGTTGCTACCCATGTGTCAAGCTACGTTTAGATGCTCTGAACACTTCTCAAATTCATCTGCTTCTGAAAAAGGGTCTTGTTTCATATTTTGTATTTCCTGCAGTGTGAATGTGAGTGAATGGTCTTAATGCTGATTCATTGGCACTTATTTCAATTCCCAGAGAAAACTAGGAAAGAAATAAGGAACAACAGTATAAAGGTGGAAGAGCTAAAACATGTATGTGTTCTTGATTAGAAACTGAATGTATGATAATTTGGTTTTTCACATCTACTGTAAATGATTGAACCAGTTAAATATCCCTTAGGGATTTGGTCTGTGTTTCCCTTTTACAGAGTACAGAATGATGTTTTCTTCTATTCTGTTACTGGCTAGGGATGGTCCTGTGAGAATGAAATGTGACCTCTTTAGATCTTTTTTTTTAACATTGATTTAATTATATATATAATTTCAACTTTGCTAAAGGTACTAGGGATTTACCAGCCTCATTAATTTGTAGTGAAACAGAACAGCAGCCCATATTTAAAAGCTTATGAAATGTTTCCTTAGCTTCATTGCAGGCAAAAATCATACTTTTTTTCCTTGTCAGGTTGAACCACCATAGCAACCTTTGTTTTAACTTTGATTTTCCACAGCTAGCATTGCATGTTCTCATGAACAGCATATACCCGTGAGCCATGGGCTGCTGTGAAATTTAAGGAGCTTTCTCCTTCAGCCTTTGAGTGAACAGCATGAAAACTGTCTGCAAAAATGTTTAATCTGAACTACCTGTAGACATAAATTCATTAGGAGAAAGGGGTCTTTGCTACTGTTGGGTGGTGACCATGGAGAAGTGCATCATCAGGGAGAATTAACTGTGCATAGGATTTCTATCCACAATTCCTCCAGGTCATTTGGGAGTCAACAGTTATCTGTTGATGTAAACTAATATTTTATATGGGTAGTATCTTAAACTTTAATAATTCCTTTAGTAACATTTCCTCCTTCCTTCTGCATTGGTGGAATACATATATTTTCCATATACTCGATATGGAAGACTCTCAGTAACCATGTGAACTCTGATCGCAGGCGTGAACCTGTGCTGCATGGTGCTGCATGCAGAGACCTTAGTTAATTGAACTCATTTGTAAATGTTGCCAGTATCGCCTGACAGTATAATAACACATGCGTATATGTTTCTGCCCACAGGACTGATGCTTGTGTGGTCAGAAGTTGGCTGCTTATAGAGATGTTTACTGACAGACAGGAAATGAAGCAGGTGGGTAATAATCAATTGTTGTCTTTTTTTAGTGTAATTAAAGTGACTATAATTGGGATTCATGGTTGTCCAGAGAGTCACAGACCTAGTAGATTATTCTGTAGTACAATTCATTTTAACTTTCACATTGATAAAAATGTCACTATATTGTCAACTCATGTTTTATCAACAAGACATTAATATCAAAATGAACATGAAAAATGTTTTAGAAGTAGGAAGGACTCACTTAAAATCTTTCGTTCTATAGCCTTGTCTTTTAAATCCCGAGAAGGATACTGTACTAGTTCTTTGCAGGTTCCATTCTCCATTGGAATTTGAACTTGATGTGACAGGTTAAGGAAGAATAGACCAATTTTGTCCCCAACTTGGCCAGAGGAATGCTCTTGCTTTGACAGTATGCTTTTGTAGCAGAGTAGCAATACGGGGTAAATTCTGATCTCAAATATACTTGTAAGCTTCATATCAGAAGAGCTGCATGAGTAAGACTGTTTCTCTGATATCTTTTTTGGTGGTACCTATGATTTGTTAGTCACAGCAAATACAGTAGACATTATATCCTTACTAATGTATGCCTAATAAAATCTGAAGCAAATTCACTGTTAAAGATGGTCTATGTCTTCAGAAGTATAAAGCATATTCTAAAAAGTTGTTCAAATAACAGAGCCAAAGGTATTTGCCAAATTACTGTGTACTTTCAGTGGCAGAGGCCCCAGTTCTGGTGGTGCACATCCATCTGACTTCATTCTTGGTGCTGTGTTTGTGGTAACTGAAAACTCATTTGAGTATGTAAACTCATCACAAGTATGTAAGAAGTGAGGAAAGTGCCTTATTTTCCGATCCAAAAATGGGAAATTCTGCTTATGTACATTTTCTTTCAAATACAGCTTTATTCAAATCCTTATTTTTCTGAAGAAAACAATTTTGCGCTGTTCACCACGACCCTTACCTATATTATTAAAATGGTCTGGCCAAGATTTACACCTACAGTGAGATTTTCAATCAGTCTTTATTCATATAAATAACTGGCCTGTCTTGAAGAGTTCTGCACCTACCCTTGCAAACTGCGCAGTAGCCAGTGATTTTGACAATCTAAGTATGTATGGAAAATCATGAATTGGGCAACCCATCTCTGAAAACATTTGCCTCTGACTGTATCTTCGCATGGCAATACTGTAGAAAATAAGGATGGTGTTATTGCAGAATATTCGAGTGAACTTAGCTCTGTAGGGCTATATCGGTGAACTGATATACCTGAGCAGGAAGGAGATGATTTCATATCTCAGGTTTCCAAAGCAATAGCCTTGATAGATGAGAAACACTGCATGATTTTGCCTGAATGCTGAGATCTTGAAAACAAATTTTATAACAATTGAAAGATTTAGTTCAGTTGCATTTTCCACTGTGAAACAATATTTTGGTGTCTGAAAATTTTCTGAAAAATTTCCTCTTGGTTCAGAAATTGTTTTAGAGCTTGAAGTCTAAAAAGTCTTTTTTCTTGCTCCATTAAAATGTGACAATAATAATATTGGTCATTGTTGCTTTTAGAAGACTTTTGCAGTCTAATTTATATACAGTTATAGAGCCAGAACTGTGTTTACCTGTAAGTGAGAAAGATGCAAACCTCAGAGGCTGGAAATCCTTTAACAAAAAATTTTTTCACTAAAAATATTAGCCCATTCACATTGTAGGGTAGCAGGACTTCCCCACCCCCACCCCCTTTCCTCCTTTCTCCCTACTGGAAATGTGTCTATTTTGGTAAAACTTCTGGAACAGTTCATTCTGATGAATGAAAATTCACTTCAAATGAATGACAGATCCAGATCCAGCCAGCATTTGTGGTTAAGATTGAGTTGTGAGACACCAACTTCAAATTTCTGCCTCGAATTGCATGACAAAGGGAGTATCCCACCACTCAAGAGGAGCTGGGAAGTATGCCATGTCAAGTGCTACTCCAGATTACTAAAATGAAAAGAAATGGGTGAAACCTGACAGTACGTAAAATATCTATTTGCGCTCACAGAGTCAAAATCTTTACTGCTGCCTGCAGTTGAGGACAGTAACCTTCCTTTTGAGAGGCCACCACATGACCTAGCAAGCAGATGTCCTTGGATGGCTCCTACAGCTCTTAAGAATGCTCCTGTCTTTAAGACAGGGCACCATTTCAGTGGACCATTTTACCTTGGTGGAGTTTTAATGAAGTAAATGGTTTTCTTCTAAGGCTGTTTTGCCTAAATGACAGCCTAATGATTATTGTAATATTTGAGAAATGATTACACATACACAGACTGAAAAGAGCAAGTCCAATGTTTTATTGATTTTTCAAAAAAAAAAAGAGTATGTTCTGGAATTGGAAAATGTTTTGAAAATATTTAGGGGTTTTGAATACTTTTTACACCCTTAAAATATGATTTAAAAAATAAGGAAATACTGAGGCAATGGGAGACTAAAACTTACAGGATTTGTCAATGGAAAAACTGAAGAATTAACACAGATGGTCAGGCTATCTATATGAAACATTCAAGAATGAACCAGTGCCTCAATGTAGTAAAATTTGTGAGGCTTAATTAACATTTGCAGAATGGGTATTTCTTAGAGGAAGCATGCTGTGAAGGTATAAAAGTTGTATTGCATTCTAATGTGCCTGTAAGTGCCAAGTTTTGTTCATCTCAGTGTGATGTTTTATATAAAATAATTTGTTATTTGCATATTGATTACAATTTGCAAGCAGTAGCATAAGCTGGACACACTTGGCAATGTTGGCTGCGGTTTGGTGAGAGAAGTTTGTGGCTGTCAAGGGAACGGATAGGTGAACGAGGGGTATTTATGGGAGTTCCAAGATAAGTTGAATGCCTTTCCTCAGTAGCTCATTTCAGCTTTATTTTTATTAGAGGCTGGCACGAGTGATTGTCTACTGTTTACTTATAGTGTTAGAGGGGCCCCGTGGCTTGTGCACTCACCCTACAATATACTCAGCTAAATGTAGTAGTAGCTGGGTAGTGCTAAATGTTCCAGAAATTTGGGATAGTCAAGTTAGGTGCCCAGAATTACAAATCTCTTGGAAAATGTACATCTTGTTTCTTGATTATATAGCATTGGCAAGATCCTAGGCACAAAGATTTTTTTTATTAAACCTTGGCGCTCTCCCTACAACATTGTGGAAGTGCATTTTTCAACACCAGATTACCAAGATTTATTTTTTACTTTTAATCTGTTTGAATTGCTGCAGCGTGGGCAAAGATTCAGAAGCAATTAAAATTGCAGTTTTTTTGTTTTGTTAATGAAACCAGTCTGTCAATAAGAGGAACATAGTCATGTTCTAGAATAAGTTGTTCAAAGCCTTGAAATTCCTAGTGTGAACAAGGAATTGGTGTCTGCAGTTAGCAAAATATTTATGTACCTGCACATCAGAAAAACAGGTTAATGATTATCTGTCGTTTGCTTTTCTCCCCAGTGGGGTAAAGCTTAGAAAATGCAGCCTGCTTCACTGAGCTGATTTTGGTTGCTGGCAGAATTGGTACTTGTCCCATGCCAGTTCTCTTTTGTAGGGGAAAGCAGTAACAGTCTTGCTGGGCACAGTAGCTATTTTGGGCTCCGAGAGGTAGTGAGAGGTTAAAAAGTGTGAAAAAGGGTTCCAGCTACCTGGTTTTGATAGCCCATGCATCCCGGAAATTTAATTACATATTAATGGCTGTTTTCTGTGTTATTAATGTTGTGAAATGGCCTGTGAGGGAGACGGTGTCAATTAGCCCTTGCCTTAACTTTTGTCATTAATGTGTGCCAGTATTGATGCTTTTAATTGCATAAGACTTGTGGAGAGCTCCGAGTAATCACACAGGGACACTCGGTGTGACTGGAGTCTAGCCACTGAGGTTGTAGCAGTAAAGGACAATTAGGTTTGTTTCCAAAAAAAAAAAAAAAAAAAAAATCCAGAAATAGGGCAACCTATTCTGGAAGGAAGGATTATATTTTTTCAACACCAGGAGTGTTTTAGAGGCACTATTATTTCTAAGTAAGCCTTCCCCATTTAGAGACAGAGAAGCAGTCTGTTTGATTGTCTGTGACCTGTTTCTAAAATCTTAGGGAACTTCCACCCAGCTTTCTCTTCTGTCCTTCATTTCTGTTCTGCTGCATACCCAGCCCTATATGCAAAGCAGTGAGAGAATAACCTAGTGACCATGACATCATGTTCAAAGGATCAATCTTTTTAGTACAGTTAAAATGTAAGGGAATCATTTCAGTGTCAAGTGAATTAACCATATATATATATATGGTTAATATCTGCTGATTTTGAACAGGAAGCATAAGCCTTGGAGAAGGATCTCCTTGGTGTACGGCATTTTTTAGGATTAGTTTCATGCATTTATTAAGGTCAAAATTAAAGATATTGGCATTTTCCACCTTACTGAATTGATTTTCTGAAGCCACAGTGCTAAAATAAGTTTTTTAATTTTTTAGGAGAAGGTATTATTGGATTAGTTTGGAATGGTCCAGGTAGTTGAATTTATCTAATTTACCCCCAAATCTATCTCTTTTTCCCTGAAAATTGCATATTACTGAAGCCAGACTAAGTAGTTTGTAGTTACTTAACTTTCTTTATCAAATATTGTTTACTGTGTTTTCTGTTCTCCGGTTGTGCAGTACCAGACTGGATTAGATAATGTAATTAAAAAAGCCTGGCTAATGGATTTACAGTGTCACATATTAGTTCTTTCATAATCTGGATTGGAGATTACTCAATCCCCAGTTCCTCTTATGCTGCTTTTCTGAGTTTTGCTTCCACATCAATGTGGATGTTTCCGTTTCAGTACACAGATGCTTCAAATTCTGCTTCATCAGTCCTCTATGGAAAAAAGGCAAAAGGTTTATTTAGTTTTTCCTGGTCATCTTCCACATGTGACCACTGATATTTTTTCTAATATCATTTCCAAATTTTAACTAGCTTGATTTGTAACAGTTATCTCTGTTACAGCAATTCTTTTAATGAGTCTTATTCATCCGTACTTTTTCTGACATCCAAGGTGTACCTTTCTTCCTCTTTGTCTGAATCAACTTTCTAGTGCTTCACTTCAGAATATTTTCTGTGATCTGCTTTTCTATCCTGTGTCAACTATATACCAAAGCTACCCTAACAGAAGGCAAAGAAATTTGTTGGCTACAACCTTGAGAAATATCTGGAATATCACTGTTAACTGCTTTTTTTCTACCTGGAAAATTAGTCTTCCAGAATGACACACATCCTGGTTCTATTTGTCTCTCTAGTAACAATACAAAGATTTCTGTGTGTTTTTATTTAATCCAGGAGATCTGTAATAATATCCCAGTTTTCCTCCAGAAGAACCTCTTTATAATCCTTCCCTAAAGGGATGTTATATAAATTGACTCTATTTTAATTTTACCAGCACACATACTACGTCTTTCTTAATGAACAGACCTGTTATGCTCACTTAATCTTTTCTTGTGCGCAGCACACATTGGTTAACTCGATACCTGTATTTGTTCCTTCAAAAATTATTCTCTTTCTTCTTCTTTTGCTGCTTTGCTCCTCGTTCTAGCAAACAGTGTTTTAGTAGACCTAAATAGTAGTAGATCTAAGTAGGTAGTAAATAATAAATTCCATGTGGAAATTTCATCACAAGTTATATAAAAGTAAGGAATATGAGGCTGCTTCTTGGACTCTTCTTAACAAATAGTCTGTTTTGAACTTTTTACATCAGCAAGCTTGTTTTTTGCAATCCATCTTTTATCTTTGAGGTATTTATGCCTTTACATGCCTTTCTGCCTTATACCTGGGTGAGATTAGATTGGCACTTGGATTGTGTTAAAGTAAAGCCTGAAGGGCAACATCCACCAGGTTTTGTATGAAATGCTGCTTTGTGAGATTATGAAGTAGTATGGACAGTACCAGCCTATGTCTTTTCAACTTCCTATCTCAATAGCCAAAAACAAGGAATGATTGAGAAAAGCCAGTGAAATCCCTTTTCTTCACTCCCTACAAGTCTCCTAATACAGACTGAGGTCTTTCATTGCGACTGCCTGGGGGCTGACAAACTATGGGGCTCTCAAGGCTACCCCTCAGGATCTGAGGAAGTTTCATTTTCAGACTTATTAAAAAAGTCCTTATTAAAGAAATAGACTATTCCCGGTGTCTTATCTTTGGGTTTATACTCAGCATGATGGGCTTAGTTTGCTGGGGAAAATTTTTCTGGTAACTAGAGTTTGGAATGAAGTCCCATGGGTATTCAGTATCATCCAACAAAGCAACAAACAGAAATTTGGAAAGGGAAGTGCTAAGATAAAGTAACTGAAAGGAAGAAAGAGGAAAAAAAGGAAAGAAAGTGAAAGGTACTATAGGCAGGTTTTTTCCCACTGGTATTTGAAATGCTAGCTTTTACAGTTTGAGTTATATGCAATTTAGTGTGATATTCATTTTTAGATCTATCTCTAGAAAATGATATCCATGAAAGACAAGTTTGCAGAAAAATCACAGGAAGAAATACAAGAGTTTTATTAAAAATGCTTTGTTTCTTGCAATTGTTTGACAAGTGGCAACTGGTGAGCAACAACAAGCTACCTGCATGAAATGAAAAGCCTTTTTCATTAGGGGAAGACAGGAAAAAAACAAAACCTGTCATGACAACCTATAAATGACTGGGTTGGCTTCTCCTTTATTTTAAAGAGAAGAAATGATATGCACATTCCTGTAGGTCCAGTTCTGTACTGAGTGTACTCATGGAAACATTTTTGTAAAGCTTCTCAAAAGCAGGAGGAACGTCACTAAACATCTTTAGCAGTGTTCAGAGTAATCAACCTCTGCAAGTCATTTTATTATTCTCCTTTTTCTAATTGTGGTCCCAACCACTAGAGGAATAAGCCATATGTCTTAAACCATTCTCTGTCAGAAAACTGGTTGGTATGAAATGGCTCGTGTAAAAGTTCAAAACTTTGAAAGGGTATCTTCTTTTCATACATGCATAGCATAGCTAGGCATAAGTCTCAGTGCACCTAAAAGGCCTAAGGTTGCATATTAACCATTGATCTCTTCAATGCCACATTTTTAATCAGCTGTAAGATCTTGCTGCCGTGTATATGTATGTAATTCAGTAGTAATTTACAAAGTTGTTTTACAGCTTCACTCTTTATTTGCTGAAATATATTTTGTATTTGTCTGGATGAATGTGAAACAATGTTGCCTAGAATTTTAAAGGTATTAATTAAAAGTCTCACAAATAAATAGTGGAAGAATTGTAGATTTTAACAATTAAAGAATCAATCTAATAAATATTAAACAGGGTATTTATCAAGAACAGCCACTCTTCCTTGACACAAGAAGGATGTATATGGAAAAAGGTTTTTTTAGTGATTGAGCATGAGTGTTAAAGACATAGTACCGAAAAGGTCCAGGGTGTGTGTGTGTGTTTTTGGTTTTTTTAAGTGATGATGACTTTCAGCAAACTTTCAAGAAATACCTAGTATAAAAAAAAAATTGCTTACTTGAGTGAAGTAGATGTCCAGTAGCTGAATACACTTGTTTAGGTATTCTTTTTGCATAAAAAAAATTAATTTACAATATATATTTTCATGATCTTGGGGCAGTAGTTGTCTGACTTCTTCCTCAGCTAAAACACTTGAATAGAAAAAAAGGCCGCTTTTTATACTGTTTGCATGCATTAAATTATATTTATTTTATTTTACATTTACTTATTTACCTCTATTACTTTTCATGTCAAAATCATTTTGTGTCTTCTTCATTGTAAATTAATTGGTCCATTCCTAAGCTTAAATAACCATGTATGTTAAGAGAGAACTTCTTTGTAGATACTCTTAAAATAGGTTTTAGAAACAATCTAAATGGATCAATAAGTTGTCTAATTAGAATCATTCACTTTCTTCTAGTTTTGATTTATATCACAGTAAGTGCTAGCTTCAGACTATCAAATTGGAAAAAGCTTAATTCTTCTGCACCATGCGTGCTTTGAAGCACAAAGAAGGATGTTCTTGTAGCAGTTTGTATGTAACTTCAGTTTTAAGTTCTTGGTAGTTTTGAAATTAGTGGTGTCAGATTAAATGCTTTTACTTACCAACTCCTAATGAAATCAGGCTTTTGCAGCGTGCATCATATTCTCATAAATATCACTGGCCTAAGGTTCCACCGCATTTTCAATGCCATGTAATAATTTGCTATGCGAGTTATGACTGTAAAAGTTGTCATTGGCTTTCCTTTCACTTCTCTGCCTATTTACTGGCATCCTGATTAGGCTTTATTAATATCATGCAGAAAATAAAGAAAATGGCCTGGTAAGAGAAAATGGCCAAAAAAGAAAATGGCCAAAGGTAGAAGCACTGGAAGTACAGGAGGAACATTCTCTGTAGTACCAAATGGAAAAATAACTATTCTGGCAACCTCAGGGCATTTCACTAACAAAACTGAACTGAGCTGGAGTGACTGAAAAATTGTTAAATTTATAGAGGGTGAATTTTTATGGATGTACTAACTGTAGAAGCATAGTGACATAGCATTAGTGACATAAGTCACTAATGTAAATCATGGATACAGTAGAATATTTGTGTAAGAAAGAATTACAATATTACCTTTAAAATAGGAAAAATATTTTTTCCCCTTTTTTCATATGTGCAAATGTGCACCTACACGCAAACACAAATCCAGTTCTCTATCAGACAGGTACTCAGGCATAGAAAATGACAGCTGATCTGGTTAGAAGCTGGCAAAATGGGAACAGAGTTTTATAAGGGGAAATTTTTAAGTTTTTTTTTTTCTGTCTTTTTATTATTTTTTCCTCTGGAATAATAACCAATTACTATTATAAACATGAATAGCAGCCAAAATGAATAATACATTTTGCAGTTGATTGTCTAAACCAAATGCAATGCAGCTATTTTTACTGTGATTCAGTACCTTATGGAAAGGTTTCACGTTCGACTGTTACACAGACCAGTCAGCAGCTGTAATACAGTTTGTAGTATCAGGAATATAATCATATATAATGACAGAGATGGAGAGAGGTGTAAAGAGAGTGACAATTTGATTAATAATGACAAATTTGAGTGTGCTATTTCTCAGCTTTTCCCAATCATGACATTTAGATGTCAGTTTTAATTTGCACAAATGTGAGCTAGTAGAAACAGTAGTGTTAGCCTTTCCAGATTCACAAAGGCTGGGCCTCTACATCTGCTAAATAGCCTGTGACTGCTTCTTTCAGTCACCTTTCTGCTGGAACTGGGGGTGAGATTGAGGTGCAACTGCATTCCTGTCATGCATGTTCTGATGCCAGCTTCCTCCTGACTGCTGAGTAGCTATGCATTTATTTTTTTCCACTGCAAAAGCTGCAAACTGTATTTTAATAAATATTGTAGGATTTTAAAGATTAAAAAGAAATATCTGTGTAATTCCCCTAAACAGGGAACCCTTGGAGAGTTTTCCCCAGTCATGTTAACTATGATATCAGCAGAACTTGAAATCTGAAAACCCATGGGTAGGATGTTCTTGTCATAGTGTTAAAAATGCTTCTTTTTATTTTTTTCATTTTGATTTTTGATTTAAAACATATCAAACAAAAAGAATTAACTTTTCTTTCCAGTTTGAGAAATGGCCAACAGGTGTGGCATCTGCCAGTTCTGCTTCTGTCCTGTCCCTGTGCATTGTGTATCGAGGTGCTCATGTAAATAGTATCAGTGAAAATAATCTGGATGTGTGTACAGAGCCAAAAGTAAATGTTAATAATTTGTATAAACCTGGTAATCTCAGAAATTTAACCCAAACCTCTGAATCATCTACTATTTTTTGCAACAGCATTGTGCTTTCCTTTCCAACATAGTTTGCTTCAGCCATAGTTCAAGTGACCCTGTAGATGAAGAAAGGCAGCTGCGTCTTGCAGTGGAGGAGTACTCTTGCTGTTTGCTCCTACCCTTCTGGTCAGGAGCAAACAATTCCTCAAATCAAATATCTTTGGTCCTTCTGTCCAGCACTGGGGGCTACTTGAGGAATCCTTCAGGTTGGTTGGTCTGGTGCTGTTTCCAGATGCCTGACCTTACTCTGGATTGAATTCTCTTTTTGCCTTTTGCAGAATTTACCACCTGTTCCTTGCATCTGTCCCGCTGCCTGAGCATGTGTCCTGTAACTGCAGCTGTTGCAAACAAACCAGGTGCGTGAATGAGTATAGCTGATTCTTAATGGTAGCAGTTAATGTTCGATTTTTTTTAACAGTTTTAATTCCACATATAGTTCAGAAATAATAGCTACTAATTTGAATGGTATGCAGCTGAAAATGTGTTGCTTTGCATTGGAATGATATCAGTTATCAGCAGGTCTTCTAGTTGCAGGGAATGGACAGCAGATGCTCATGAGAATTAATGCTTGCAAAGAGCTACACCCAGGAAACTATCTGAACAAAACCAACTTTTATTGGCCTCACAAAAAAGTGTGACTACTCAAAAGCCATTACTAGCATCACTGTTAACACTGCTAGCAAAGATTTCTGTCTGCAGAACCACAGCAGACATCCCTGTTTGTCAGACTGCCTTGTAGTGGTGCTAGGGAAGGCACGAGCGTTGCCTGGGGCATTCCCCAGGGACGCGCAGAGGGGCTGCAGCGCCAGGCACCGCGGCGGCAGCTGTTGCGGCAACCGACTTCTCTGATTTGTCCTAGCTCCATGCTGCGGTACTCAATGTGCCTGAGGGAATAAGACCCACAGTGGCTGTGACCAGTTTACTTAATAAAGTAGATTTACTTAATAAAAGAAGTTAATTAAACATCTTGCATGGGTAATCCCTTTCAGTTTAGGCTTTTAGAGAACTTACTGCTTTTCCTTATCATTGGTTTTCTATAACTGACACTTTTGTTTCATTGAATTCCAGAATCAGTCCATCTGCATTAAAAATGATTTGCAGTTTCTAATCATAAATTATACATCTGGAGATGTTCTAAAGTCGCTCAGCAATTAATGCTCCATTACTTTGGCTACTTTCTTTCAAAAAAATCCTTTCTTAATTTCCCAACAAGCTGATATGTCTCTAGGTTACAACATAAGTTTTCTTTTGTTTAGGTAAATGAAATTTTGTTTGGTAAATGAAGCTTGGTTTTAATGTTACAGTATCAATATTTCAGACTTTGAATACATGGTCTTTCTAAAGAAAAACAGGGAATAGGGACATGTTTTGCAATATTATAAATATTGCTTTCAATTTTTTAAAATAGGAATTGTACATATTTAAAATATACAAAATTTTAAAATTCATTCATACAAAATTTACCAATCTTGGTCTTCATTCTACCCTATTTTAACACATGAACTTGTTGAGCCAACGCTTTTCCACATTTCAAAACATCCGAGATCTCCCTGAACTGTTCAGTTCCCTGGCTTTTCAGTTATCATGTTTGTGATTATCTAGAATTTATCTTCTTGCGGTTCACCTGGTTCTGTGGCACTTCTCATTTGACTGTGATTTGATTTCTTCTGTGAATAATGTTATATTTGTTTATTTAGAAGGGAGTATTTGTTTCCTATGTGAGGGATTTTGCAGTTAACCGAGTAGCAAATTTGGCTAGGAGCTCTTTGTCCTTTCATTCTGTTTCCATATTTTTTCCCTACATTTAAGTGGAGGTTTCAGGATTCTCCCCCTTATTTGCTTTTTGTCAATTTGAAGTTATTTGCTTTTTTGCTCTGTTCATTTTAAATGACGTCAGCAAACAAAGATGGTTTTGGTTTGCTTGTTTATCAATTTTGTTTTGTTCCAATGTCTGTCTTACATATGAAAGAGCCTTAAGGATCTGCCATTTCATCAATGAAACAAAACTTCTGAATGTGGTTGGCAAGTATTTATCTTTAAAAATTGACCAAAATTGTTTAAGAAAATATGAAATTTTCCCACGAGAAAAAAATACATAGAAAATTCTTTACTTAGTCTTCATGAAGGATTTTGCTCCCTTTTCTATACTGCTAAGGATTGTTATTTGCAATAAATGTTGCTGCTGTTGTTTTTGTTGCAAATTTCCAACTGTGCATAGATTTTTACCTGAAAGGGTTTCCCAGAGGTGGCATGCATCTTAGCAGTCACTGAAGTAATTCATCCTTTTATTTGGGTATTTGTTTTCCTAAAGTTTTTGCTGCAGCTGCAGCCACTTTGAGAATTACGAAAAATATTCAGGCTTGTAATTAACATTTAAATCCTTTCTTCAAATTGAAAGGACAATTTATATTTAAAGAAAATTATATTTGGTGTTTAGGAGATTAAGCCTTCTACAGACTTGGAATATTAATCCTCCCAGTCACACAGTCAAATGACTGACCTTTATTAGCCATCACTATTAGATCAATTTAAACATTAAGGGTAAAAATGTACTTTTATTAAAGTTGTTGGCAAAGCTCCCAGTGACCTCAGCAGAGACAGGATTTACATGTAGAAAGGGCCCCTCAGGATTATATTCTGATGTGGAGAAAGAAAAACTTCACTATTTCCACAAGATAAAAAGAGAAACTTGAAATTTAGTAGACAAATTTATCACAAGCTTCTGCTCATCTCTTCCCACCCTCCCCCATGCACGTCCCCTCTGGATGAAATTTCTAAATCCTTACTTGGAGTCTTAGTACTGAGTATATCTGTCTTCACAAAATGAAATGTGGAATCCAACTAGTGATCTAGTGAAGAAACTTCTAGTGCTCTGTAATACAGGCTGGAAACTACAGTAAAGTACTAAAATTATGGATTCTGGTTTCTAATTTGAAAACATTTTTTCATCAGTCCTATGGAAAAAGAGGGTAACGCATAACTCCAAAGTCCACCCAGCAACACTTGCTATAAGCTCTGGCAGAGTTGCTTTACTATCTGAGATGCATGTTTGAGCATATATAATTTTGTAGGCTGAACCCACAGGCTTTCAGTTTCCCTGTGTCTAATAAATCCGGTTCTGTGCAGAACTGATTTTGCTTGGCCTGTTTCAAGATTGAAATGTGTTTTTACCTGTTGTTCTAAAGTGTTTGTTGAGGTCATTTCACATACCACAGTGGAAGAGGTGAACATTTGGCGTTTTCCACAGGATAGATGAGAGGCAGGATGATAAAATCTTTTTAGAATGAATTGACCCAAGCAAAATAAATCTGATCTTAATACAGTGAGTTTTCTCTCAGTATACAAATGAGTGTGGGAAAAAATTGTGCAAAAAGGCAAGGCACAAGTACAAAGCTAATTTCTAAGCCTCCTGCAAAAGCACTTTCACTTTTATCTTGTCTCTTGGACTTTACTCTGGAAAGTGCACCGTCGTCCCATGAAATGGTGGGGTAGTGAGGCAACTCAGGCCCTTTCCCCCTTTTTTTCCCTACTACTTTTCCCTTTTTATACTATTCGGAGTCCCTCTGTATTGTCCCTTGCCCTTCAGCTGCACAAAGACCAAACTTTAGGTGAAGGAAGTTTCTCTCTGTTGTGGGCTGGCTTTTCTAAGAGCTGGTAGAAGGAAATCCTGTCTCTGATAGCTCACATAGCATTTCTTGCTTTTTATGTTGCGAAATTGGATGCAGACATTCAGTAGAAAATGTATTGAATTGTTAAATAATTAGTTGCAAATCACATTTTTAAGAAGAGAGAGAAATTCCCCACAGCAAGAGAGATTTCACTGAAAACTTTATAAATGCTTTCTGCTTCTTCATTTCATTATTGGCTTAGATTGAGTGAGATGGTGTTTAATCTATTTTTTAAAAGTATGCTTGGACTGCATTATTGTTTTAACTATCTAAATAATTATTTTTCAATTTGGGTCAATGTATGAGAGAGGGAGTATGAGTGCATATTTTAAATATCTATACCTTTTGACTTATGTAAATCTGAATTGGAGGAGAGGAGAGAGACAATTGTTTCCAGGGACCTAGAGCATTTTTATTGGCTATATCTATTGAGATATGGACTGGAGGAAAGAGAAAAGGACAAATCTGGACAATTTTCAGCAAGATATAAAGAGCTGAAGATTTCTACACCTCTCATAAATATATAATTGACTTTCCTTTAGATTCTTCTCTTGATGGATGCTATAGAAAAATAAGGAAGTCCACCAAACTAAGTTTAAATGTTGAAGATTTTCTGCTTGGTCTCACACACTAAATATATTTAATCTTCCAGGATGTGAATATGAGCTCTTATTATATCATACCACATATCAAAATATTAGCATTTGCTGGTAATACAGCACATGTATAATTTCTTTCCCGACTTGATCATGTTTACTTGATCTATTCACCACTGTTTAAATGATTATACTGTATATAGTACTAATGGCAATTTGGTCAAGCAGGGATGAGTTAAGATTTTTATTATAACAGAATTTTCAGATTTCTGTGCTCTTGATGACTTAATTTCTCAATTAGCACTTTTTTGAGGAAGCTGGAGAATAGATATGGTGACCTAAAAGAGCATCAAGATTTCTGACTGTCTGTGAGTTTATCATGCTTCCATATCTACTAACAGAAACTGCTAGGAAAAAGACAGTAGTTCAATGTCAGCTATTTAGTGCATCAGAAATATAGGTAGATATAAAATAAACATTTTTAAAAGTCCCATATATATGTTTTAATGAAAATGTCTTTAAAATTACTTTTAAACTAAATATATTTTGAATTGATATGTCAATTTAATACAGTAATAAAATTATTATATCACATAAAGCTTCTGAGTAACTTTCTTACTAATAAGTACCCAGTCTAGAGTGTGACTTAAGCTGACCATGACTCTTTTTTAATTAAAAAAAATTAGAAAAGTAACTTCACAATAAATATATCCAAAGAGGTTCCTAAAAATGACAGTAAATTTTCTTCTTTGCTGTTACAGCTTTAATCATGAGCAGGTTTGAAAAGAGAAGTGGTTGTCTAGCAACACTAACATCCTTATTTCTTGTTTTGATGATGCTAACCTAGCAGCCTCTGCAGCTAGTGGGAATACATAGTTTGGAGTTCTCTCTTTGGGTTCCGTACACTGAAATGAAATGCATTTTTAGTGGTAGGCAAGAAACTAAGTGTGGCCTTTGTTTTAAAAAGCACAAGGTTTAACAGAATTTATTCTTTATCAAGTAATGAATTACATCCAACTAGATTTATGTGGTGATATTTTCTGCTAAGTTAATATTCGTTGCACTCTTATTGTGAGCAGACTGCAGCATCCAGTGACCAAGTTTGTTCAAAGCAGAGGGGTATTAGGCTAAAAGGAGGAGATCACTGGGCTTGCAAAGTAGATGTTTTCAACGTGTTCAGTGTAAATACAAGACAAATGCTTAAATGCAGATAGATAGGGTTCAGAGGATGATAAGAAAGGAGGAAGACAGTGTGTAGAAGGAAAACTAAGTCAATGGGATCAAGACCCAAGAGGAAGTAACGAGAGGTAGAGGAAGGGCTGGAAATAGCAAGGTAGTTCTGAACTGGATTCAGATGTGAATTCAGGTGTGGAAGATGCAGTTGGTCCTGAGTGACTAAGCAGGTTAATAGCTCATCTTGATCTTATACTATGCTTGCACAGAGAGGAGATCAGTGAAGTAATATTAATAGAGCTGCTGAAATACAGGCTAAATGCAGTGATTCTGTTTGTTAATTTGTAGGTTTTCTCTAAGTGTTAATTTTTAAGTTTTCTTTAAACCAACTATTTCTAAAATCAATTCATTTCATTTTGAACTGTACAGTTTCGCAAAAAGAGTGTAATAGCATAAGAACCAAGATACTGGATTTGGTTAAAGGTTCAGCTGCCCCAGCGTCCTGGCTGTGACAGTAACCTGTGAAGGTAAGAAACATTGCACGTACAGAATAAACTGTCTTTGGCATATTTTTCTTGTTTCTGGCAAGTAATGGTTTACAGACATCTCAAATCAGAGGCTGCATGCATATTATTTTTTTACAGGTAGTGGTGGATGTGGTTTCCATGAATTTCTCTCCTCCTGTTTTAGATCAATTTATACTTTGGGTCTGGGTCATACCTGAGACAGGGAGCTTCACAGTATAATTGTTTTATACTTTCTTCTGTTTGTTTTAGCCAGACACCTCATCACAACATTGATTGGCCGACATCTCTTGTATTATACGAAATAGTAAATATTCATTTCCCAGTCATTTTCCCAGTATTATTCATAATTTTATAGCTTTGCATGATGGCTCTTTTCAGTCATTAATTCCTTGAAAAAATACCTCTCTTGGGAGGCAAGCACAATGCCATGAAGCCAGGGATAGCTGTCTGTCTCTCCCCAGCAGGTAGGGCATGGTGCAGGGCATCCATTTACGTTGGGTTCAGAGAACAGATGGTTGAGGAGTATGTCTGTGGGGAGCCTTTAAGAAATGGAAATTACAACCTGGGATATTATTTGTCCCATGTACAGTGTGCAAGATAATCAGAAGTACTTGTATACCTGATTAAGAGGACTTGTTACTTGCAAATACTAATGTTATGAAACTTCCTGGAGTGGTGCAAGGTTTTTAATATATTTTATAAGAAATAAGAATCTCACCTCTTTCTGAAGATAACATCAGCAATCATTGATTTTTCTCAGAAATTGCATATACGTCTCCCAGGAGTTTTTGCAAATCCTAGGTAAATATTATCAGCCCTGGATGGATTTTTCAATATACCAATTTCTTTTAGAATACTCTCTCCAAGATATATGTGTAAATGCAGGGGATTCTCTTCCAAAGCCTAGTAAGTTGACATCACAGGTTTTATACTTTGAGAATGCACATCTGATTATTACAGAAAACAGTGTACAAAATGCGAGTATGAAAGGTTGAAGTATTGAAGAGTGACATATCAGAAATGCTTTAAGCTGATTAGTCTTAGTACATTTAACTATATATCTGGTGAAGATTTCATGGAATAGTTGTTTTTACTAAATTGGCTAGCAATTGATTAGAGATTTAAGAGAGGGGTTATAAATATGTTTTTGTACTATATTTACACTGGTGGCCTGAGTCAGTAGCTGTATGGACTACACTAATCTGTTGACTGTCACAGGGTGTTCAGATGACTCTGTGTACATGCCTGCTTTCTCTCATTTACAGGTGGGCTAAACCAGCACTGTGATCTGATGTGCCATCTTTTGGGGACCGAATGAAAGTTGAGGTCCTGTTTATATATGGTTATGGAGAAACTTATCACACTTGAACTTGATTAAAGTCCCCATACTAACATTCATTCTGCAGTATCAACAGAATGAAATTTGAGCAGGAAGGGAATAAAAGAAATACCCCAACCCAGACAGTGTGGGTGGTGCCAAGCTTTGGGAACTTGGAAGCAAAGTAGATGACTGAGAGTAAAACAACTGAATAGACAAGCAAGGCAGGACTGAACATGTAAGATGATGTTGGAGGGACGAGATGGGTACCAAAATAGTGGGAGTTAGAGGAAGGAGGGCTTCCTTTGCTTCCCTTCCTGAACTTCTGCTCACTGGTCCCTTCTGTGGGTGGATCATCATCCTGAGACTGATGGGACCTGCCTCACCCCTCTGCCAGAGGACCCCATGTCATCTTCAGAAAGCCTCTCTGTGGCTTGATTACAGTTTATAAATGGTGAACAGGAGCAGCACTTCCCTGCCTGTTCCCTATGCGAGGTACATTTGAAGCTGGGAAACAGAAACAATATGGTGATTAGGTTGACGCAACCACCTAAATGGAAAGGGCCAGGAATTTTAGGGAAATTTTACAAGTAGTTGAAATGAAGGTCCCAGCCCATTTGCCTCATCATCTTGTTAACAGCAAACATTTTTGACTTGCAGAGTTGAGGCCAGTAGAATTCCATATTTTTTACGCAAGTAGTTGGTGAAGGACGTTATGAGGAAATACAGTCAGCATCAGCAAAGCAAGTATAGATGCTCAGTGAAGGGTGTAACAAAATAAGAAAGAGCAGAATCCTGGAATATTTTCTCTAGAGATCATAAGGATTTTTCTCCTTCCCTTCCATCACTGTGCCATCTCACTGTCGTCTTTCCCTTTCTCATAGTTGTTTGAGTCTGTGCATGTTTAGAACTAGGATTTTATTCATTACTATAATGATCGTTGGATCTTTTAATGAAAACATGCTTTTCAGTTGCTGCTAATGCATTTAATTTTCACACATTCAGATCATTGGGTCATTCTGTTGCACAGAACAAATTGCAAGTTACTTTAGTTTTTCTTTCATATTTCAAAATAAAAAAAAAAATACTGTCAGCTTATAATGAAAGAAGTTAGTTTGTAGGAGTGCAGACTAGAGTCAGTAATCGCTTAGCTGCCCGAATTTGGACAATGCTTATTGTACTCATCTCTGAGCAGGCAAATTGATTTATACTTCTGAGCACTTCTGTGACCCTGGAATCATCACTGTACAAGTAGGGTTACTGTGAAGGATCGTGTGTAGGTATTTGAGTGAAAGCCTGTTTCATGTGATCCTTAGAACCATATTGTAACAAAGTAAGTGGCATATCACAACATCGTCTCCACAGCTCACTATAGAATAGCAAAGCTCTGCTAAATATGTTGATGCCACTATAGGATGCCTTGTTGCTAGAATTTTCTTCAGGCTAGTTTTAAAGTTTCCATGTGCTGAGACTCCTGTTGTTTTTCTTGCAAGATCATTTCACAATGTCATACTTACCATCCTCCTGAGTAGGAGTCTAGGGCTCAGTATTTAAAACTTGTACTATAATTCAATCTCAAACTCTAGCATTTTGTAGACTTAGGCACACGTAATTGATCTTCTCTTTTCATCGTGAGCACCCTTTCAGATATTTGCAGGCTGTTGTGTTTCGCCCTCCTGTTTCCATTTTCATCTAGCCAGGTTAATAAATATTTAATCATATAGTATTTCACTTATAAATCAGTTCTTCCATGCTCTAATCTGTTCTGCTGGTCTTTTCTTAATTCCCTCCTGTTTTTCAGTCTTACAGCTAACATCATGTTCATCACTGAGTTCATTCTTTCTTCGTGATCGCACTAAAAACTGCCCAAAGTTGAAGCAGTTACTATTCCTGCGCTCCATGATGTATTGTCTTTTTGGATTTTAGACTACAACTGCACTAAGCCTATGTTTTCCTTTGTTATTGATGTAACATCTATCTCCCATACTTCTCTTTTGCTGTTAGTATTTCCTAGATTTCTACCGTTCACTGAATAGCCAGCCACATGTTGACTTCTGTCTTCTAGATGTTTTTATGTGCATTTTTCTAATTTCAAACTCATACTGTCATTTTCTGCTCAGTGGTGGCTCTGGCTCTCCCACTAATATTTCTCTCTTCTGACTGATGTTCACAACTCTTTCTGATTTAGTATTGTCTGCAAATTGCACCAGAGTATTATAAAGATATTAAATGAAAAGCAGAGCTCATTAAAGGGTTCCAGTAGACATTTCCCTCCCAAAATGGATATGTTCTCAACTACCATCTCGTCAGTTATCTCCAGAGGATATCATAGTTTGCCATATTAGAAATCAAAGCGTATGCTTGAATAATAATCTTCATTTTCTGATTGGTATCTTTTTTAGTATTCTTCTCCAGTATTTAAAGTACAATAATAATAATAAATATATATAAATATGTAATGTATTTAAGAAAGCCTGGTAAGAGATTTGTCTTATTGCAAGACTAAGGCTAGAAATCAGCTTATTTAAAGAGGTCTGCTTATTTAAAAGGAAATGGCAGAATACTTCAACAAGAAGAAATGCGATGAGGCCACAGTAAGTTTTTCAAACTCAGAAAACTATAACATTTGCCCTTAGACATGTTATGGAGAATTGCAGTACTCTTGTATGGTTCTGGTAACTGCCTAGATTTCCCTGGCTATCCTCCCAGCTGTCATGGGAAAATAAAATAGAAAAGGAGAAATTGTGAAACTGCTCAGCTTGGTGCCTTGAGTGAGAATATGGTACATGGTGGGTGAAAGTCATTTGACTTGATCAGGAGTTATGTTCAGAAATCCAATAGGACGGCTGTGGGTCTGCTATGGTGATCTGATTTACTGGAAAGATAGTATTTGGATGCATCAGATGCCCCCGCTGACCAGACCTTCTACCTGAGACAAATAGAAGCTGGTTGCTGGCTCTTTGATGGGGCACTGAATGCTAAGTGTATCTGGAGAGGATGATTGTAATAATGATGAGGAATTGTAGTGAGGAACAGAAGGAGCAATGGGCAGCCTTGCCACCCCAGTTGAAATTTCTCTGCTTGTTCCTGGTAAGTGCACTTCAGTTCCCCCAAAGGCGGCTGCAGATACTTTTATTAAGAAAGTGAGGTGCTTCAAAGATCACCTGGTACCATAAGATTTTCCCAATACTAAATATCTTACCTACTTGCCAATTTGCCACATGGCTTGAATGATAACTGGAAAAGGTGAGAGAGAAGCCACAGGGCTGCAGAATGGCTGCTCGAATGCAGACACATGGTAACACAGTGAGGAAGTTGGCATAATCAAATGAATTACCACAGCCCCCTGCAAGGAAACTAAGATGATGGAAGTGATCCAGATTCAGAAACAGAGGCAGCTGCGAACAAATGCTTCCAAATATCAGTGGGTCATTAAAGACACAAACTGGGTCCAACAGTAAAAGGATCAGTCTTACAGGATATTTCTTTATAACAACAAAAGCAAGCCTGAGTCCTGTAGATTCCTACTTACACCATGCTTTACTGCCAGCCTTAGTAAGAGATGCCTGGATCCACAAAAAACTTATCTTTTAATATGCAGTACGTGTCACATAAAACAAAATTCCCAATGTATTGTCCACTGGTGTAAGAGATCACAAATTAAGAACCTGATATTTCAGCTTGGAATTTTATACAGTATACTGAAATAAAATTAGATAGCTACAAGGGATGGGAAACTGAAAAAAACAGACATCCTTTTGTGATCCTTCAGGATGACTTTTTCCCTCTCTTAGCACATGATCTTTCTCTTTAATTGTTACTTTACTTCTTTTAATTCTGTGGGTTCTTTTGCTGCCTTCACTACCTCTGCAAGGTCGTTTCTAACAAAGAGCGAGGACTGAGCCAATGGAACAGCTTGCACAGTTATTACTATCAAGGCACTTTAATTCTTGGACTTTCCTCCTTTCCTGGGGTAGCCATTTAAGAGACAGGTCTCCCACCAGGTGCACAAAATGCTCTTCCAAAGAAATGGTGGCTAATTGCTATCATTTTGGTTCTGAACCTCAGGGGCTGGGTATCAACAGTGGTTTGTAAGACCAGTAACTTGAAAAACCACAGCACTGTAGACAGAGATTGCTTCGATATATGCAGGAATGAGCTTAATGGAAGTAGTTTATGGAAGAAGTTTATGAAAATGAAGTCTAATTTCTTTAATTTTAATTTAAATATTCCTTATTTAGCTAACTTTCTGGCATACACATAAAGAAGCAGACATGAAAATATTCCTACAGTTCAAAATCAGTTTGCTGTAGTTTAAGGTATCACATTTATTTTTCATAAATGTGCTCCTAGGTCTTAATAAAGACCACTTATAACAAACAATAAGTGGAAGAGAAGTGATGTTCCCATCCAGCTCTGCTCTCAAAGTATGGTGTCAGCTTATTACCTTTCTGGAGTTCCTTCACTGCCACAAATTTCTATGTGGTTTTTTTGCAGTCTTTGTTAGACTGCCTCCCTGCTTCTTCAGAAAAGAAATCGTAACCTTAAACAGTCTTAGCACCAAGAGCACCTACTGTATCTGAAATCTTGGAAGTGTTGTGGATTTTTGTAGGATCATTATTTGTTAGGTACGTTATAAATATTTTCTAGGTATGTTATTGTTAAACAGCCTGAGTCCCCCTTAAGGACTAGGCTGCAAATGACCACTCTGAAAGAAGTGCTAGATTTAAAACATGCAATTCTAGAGTTTATCTAGAGATAGAGTGTTTTACTACAACTTATGATTCTATCTAATAAGGTTAGCTTGGACTCCTACTGGAATTTGCCATGCTTTTAATATTATAATAGGCTGGATAGAATGTATGGGTAAAATGTATATATTTCAATATGGTTTCAAAAGGTCAAACTTTATGCTCCAGCACTTTAAAGCACCAAAAACTTTGGGATGTTATCTCAGACAAGGGAAAGGATCTTTGTTTATCTAGAATTAAACAAATCAGGTTGTACTCTAAAGCACAATGTTAACTTTTAATTTGCACGTGCAATGAGATTCAATGCAACTATTTAGAGAGAGAAGGTTACCTACTATGATATCTGTGTTGACTGATACGCACCAATTCTGCTTTCCTCTTCTGCTTAGAGGAGTTCTGTCTTTTGGCGTACACAATAAGAAAGACTAAATTATATGATATTATTCACTGAATAAATTTCCAGTTCTGTGAAGCTGGCAGAAATATCAGACTAGCAAATAACATTCTTTCCAACTCCTTTTCTGACATCAGTTTCAGTATTACCTCAGTTTGTTCACAGAGTCCATACAGAAAATGAAGACGTGAAAAGTAAACAGCCCTTGTCTCCTCCCCAGTAGTCTTTGTTTTATTTGCCATTTCAAAAGTTTTCATAGCACAATCCTGGTAGTCTTCTGAGTTCTGCAGAGAGATTTACATAAGATGCAAAAAGGTATAACAAAAGAAAAAAGTTATCATTCTTCTTCTTCTCCCTCCCCCCATTTTCTTTTGTTCTGTTAACAGTTTCCCCTAAATCTCACCCTTTTAAAAAAGCTAATTACTGCTCTTCCCTGGCATGCATTAGCATTATGCTGTTGTCAGTCTGTCAGGTGCACTTAGTCAGGGTTTAATAGGCTTGCAGTGAGCTACAATTAAACTCTGGAATTAACATTTAAAGAGTGTTTACATGACTCTTCCTCTTCCCTTCCTCCCCCACAGCGGTTTGCTTAAGACGCAAGCCGTTTTCTGGTTTGTTTTATTGTGATGTGAGGAAAATACTGAAGAAATCCATGAAGTTGACTTTCATTTGAAAATAAAGTTATATTTTTTGGAGCTCTTGGTAAACATTACAATGCTTTCTTTCAAAAGAAAAATCATGGGAATTTATAACCACATGATCAAATGCAACCAACGTGTTCTAAGCATACTAACAAATGTCACCAGTGAAAATGGAGAAGTTGTTGCTCGTTGTTTAGCAGTTGTGTTTTCCACAAAGTCCAGCCCTGAGCAGAGTGAGAGACTTTCTGGCCTGCTGTAATGATCAGGAGGCAGAGGAGGCTGTATGTGCATGAGCTGCTTCTTTCTCTGTAGCCCCTGTGATCTTAAGTTTGTGGTCTGCAGATCTCAGCTCTTTCCTTGGACACTCAGAAACTAGGAAAGAAAAAATTAAGAAAGAAGGGAAAAAAAAGGAGACATGGATTCTAGAAGAGTTAAGGCAGACTGTGATTGTTTAGAAGGGTTTAAAACCTCTTTGTGCAGATGGGTACGTGCTTCCTTTCCAGTCAGGGAGGGAATCCTTCGTACTGGATCAGTCAACCTGAACAGCATCCTTTTGGCATTTGCATACAACAGTTCTGTTTCCTCAGCTGATTGACAGCTCTAGAAAGATCTCTAGACTCAGGAAAGTCCTGAAGACTTCTACGTCTTGCAGAAGTCATCTGTTAGCTGAAAGAGCTTTTGGAATTAAATTATGGATGCATTTTGTGGTACTGTGAATGCTACATGTGCTTCCACATTGATGGGAAGCTTCTTAGTAATGGATTTGGGAGGACCGAGTTTTGGGGATTCAAGATCCTCAGTGGGGAAAAGTTAAAATGCTGTTAGGTCTCTGTCAGTGTCTTGCTAGCTGTATTATCTTACTGCAGCTGAGGATATGCCCTAAAGCATGAAGGTTTTCTTCTCAACTTAGGCATTAGACATAAAAGAAGAACCTGTTGCCTTTCTCATCTATGATGACTTTGCAAATTAGTTCTTAAGTATTTTTCAGATGTCTTTGCTTTTCAGACAAAACACACATTTTTGAGCTTCCGTGCTTGGCAAGTTTATTGCTAGTGGTACATTGTCATGTTTGATAATTCTTTTTATATCACTTTTATGTAAATTGATTGTGAAACTGCAATTTTACTTGTGAAAGGTGAAGGCAACAGTAGCTTGGCTTGGGAATTTTCTATAAAGTTCTGTATCACAAAACTCATGGAGATTTATTGTCCCCAGGTAACATAGGTCCAAACTGTCACAGAATCACAGAATCACAGAATCACTGAGGTTGGAAGGGACCTCTGGAGATCATCTAGTCCAACCCCCCTGCTCAAGCAGGGTCACCTAGAGCACATTGCACAGGATTGCATCCAGGCGCATTTTGAATATCTCCGGAAAAGGAGACTCCACCACCTCTCTGGGCAACCTGTTCCAGTGCTCTGTCACCCTCACAGTGAAAAAGTTTTTCCTCATGTTAAGATGGAAGTGTCTGTGTTTCAGTTTGTGCCCATTGCCTCGCGTCCTGTCGCTGGGCACCACTGAAAAGAGTCTGGTCCCATCCTCTCGACACCCTCCCTTCAGATACTTGTACACGTTGATAAGATCTCCTCTCAGCCTTCTCTTCTCCAAGCTAAACAGGCCCAGCTCTCTCAGCCTTTCCTCATAAGAGAGATGCTCCAGTCCCCTAATCATCTTTGTGGCCCTTCGCTGGACTTGCTCCAGTAGTGCCACATCCCTCTTGTACTGGGGAGCCCAGAACTGGACGCAGTACTCCAGATGTGGCCTCAGCAGGGCTGAGTAGAGGGGGAGAATCACCTCCCTCGACCTGCTGGCAACACTCTTCCTGATGCAGCCCAGGATACCATTGGCCTTCTTGGCCACAAGGGCACATTGCTGCCTCATGCTTAACTTGGTGTCCACCAGCACTCCCAGGTCCTTCTCTGCAGAGCTGCTTTCCAGCAGGTCAACCCCCAACCTGTACTGCTGCATGGGGTTATTCCTCCCTAGGTGCAGGACCCTGCACTTGCCTTTGTTGAACTTCATGAGGTTCCTCTCTGCCCACCTCTCCAGCCTGTCCAAGTCTCTTTGAATGGCAGCACAGCCCTCTGGTGTATCAGCCACTCCTCCCAGTTTTGTATCATCAGCAAACTTGCTGAGGGTGCACTCTGTGCCTTCATCCAGGTCATTGATGAAGAAGTTGAACAAGACTGGACCCAGTACTGACCCCTGGGGGACACCGCTAGCTACAGGCCTCCGACTAGACTCTGTGCCACTGATCACAACTCTCTGAGCTCTGCCATTCAGCCAGTTCTCAATCCACCTCACTGTCCACTCATCTAACCCACACTTCCTGAGCTTGTCTATGAGGATGCTATGGGAGACAGTGTCAAAAGCCTTGCTGAAGTCAAGGTAGACAACATCCACTGCTCTCCCCTCATCTACCCAGCCAGTCATTCCATCATAGAAGGCTATCAGATTGGTTAGGCATGACTTCCCCTTGGTGAAGCCATGCTGACTACTCCTGTCTCCCTTATTTCCATGTGCAGAGCTATCTACTCTGTCCTAAATTCCCTTCTAATTAAGAAACCATTCATCTCTCTATTTTATTATGTTCAAAGCTATAGCTTGGTAGTTGAGGGAAATGTGATGGTTTTAAATTAAACACCTGATATTGTGTTTGCCCTTCAGTATGAAATTAAATTTTCTTCTAGGTAGACATACAAGGTTTCTTTCTGTAAAGTTTCAGTACTCTGCAGATGACTCACATCTCAACAGTAATGCAACTACATTACTGCTAATTGCTGCATAAACCTGTCAGCCACAAGTGACTAAGCTGAACTAATGTTCACCTTCATTTCCACTTTCTGCATTTCTCCGTAACTTTCTACAACTTGTTTTGTCTCTCCCTCAGCCCAGCTGTTACCAAAAGATTTTATGATGGTTTCTGCTCATGAATCCTATCAAACCAGTGAGAAACTATCAATCAGCTTTAAAATCCATTTTACAGATATTGCAGAACCTGTGTTTGGACAGACATAGTGAAGCCTAAATTGAAATAGAAGGTTTTTAAATAATCTTACTGTGGGTTTTTTTTTGCCATAGGATGGGGCAAAACACAAACACTCTCACGTGTCAAAGCCCATCCTCATCCACCATTGGTATTGATAAACCTGTAGTAATGATAGTTGATTCATGATGGGTTTTGCTATCCAGGTGGTGGTTGGTCTCTTTTAGCTAGTTTTTCCCTAAACTGTCTAAATTATGCCATTTGTATCAATATTTGGCATTACATGAATCTTTCCATTCAGATGTTTAATGGCTTAATCTCTCCAGTCAGTTCAATTTCCAGTATTGTAGAGGAGTCTGAAGGAAACAATTTGTTTTGCAGCCTTAAAAACTGGCATTTGGAGCAGGAAATGCTCAGATTCAAATAATCTGCATGAGGGAGGTAAGGGTTTTTCAGTCAATATCTCTTCATCCTAGATACACTGAACTGCTAACACGGGAACTTTTCCATTCCTAATCTACTCTCTTTGACAGAAAGACTCTTTCTTTAGTATTTAGGGCTCCTTGGGCCATTGGCTAGTGCATTACTAGTGTGTAAAATTAGATAAAAGTTCCTTTTCCTGTTCATAGGACAGTCTCAGTCAAGACTAGAGAGATGCTTTGTAACTATGTAATTGTCTTAGCAGCAATAATAAAACACAGATTTAGGAGTTCTCCTGTGTATATGAGTCATGCTAAGGCCAGACATTGTACAGTTTAGCCAGGAAAAATGACTGAAAAGAGTTTGTTATTTTAGTAGAAATACTCTTTCAGAATGATTAATTTGAGGATACATATCAGGTTACAGGCCAAATATGCTTTAGGATGGGTGATGTTCTGAAAAGAAGTGGAGAACTTTGAAGACATCATGCTGTATGTGAAATGAATGAAAAAAAATATTGGGAGAAAATGATCCTATCATAACACTATGCCAGTCTTTGAGTAATTCCACTTTGCTTAGACAGGAGAGGTGCTTTTTTTTTTTTTTTTTTTTTTAATGTCTTATACCTCCTAAATGATGTAAGCTATATGGTATTAGAAATTTAACAATATCTCTTTATTCAAAAACAATGTGCAATAGCAATGACAGCAGGCTTTCTACACTGTCTTATTTATATTGCTCAGCTGTGACATGGGGCTAGAAATCTAGCAGGACTGGGCTTCACCATTTTCAATTTGGTGCTGTGCATATCTCTGGGAAGTCCCAGGTATATTGATATGTAAAGTCCCACCAACAGACAATTGATTTCATTAGAAATTGGGTGAAATTGGCTGCTAAAGTGTTGGGAGAGTATATCACTTGTTTTACATGCAGAGTTGATAATTTAGTTGTACCCAGGCTGAAGGATTAACAAGTGTTAATCGAGTGTTAAGGTATGCCCTTTGTGTTTTAGGAGTCCTTTTGCAGGGCACTGTTTTTAGGCCTGAGCTCAGATTAGGACCAGCAGGAGAAACTTCTTTAGTGGAGATTGTTGATAAAGAAATATTAGCTTCATCTCTATAGTGAAGATTATCCAAACCCTAAACCAGACCATGCATTACTTGTAGCTTGAATTGGGACTGAGGAAAAATTTTCATGATACTGTGTCCTTGTAGATCCAATGGCAAGAATTTCAGTAATATTTGGTGAACTTGTTTGCTTTCATCTTCTGCGTTCAATACAAGAGCATTTTAAAGGAACATAATTTTCAGAAAATCCTGCATGTTCTGTGTTCCTTGCAAAGACTCTAATTACTTTCTCAAAATAGAGGTGTTCTGTATCTTTTTACACTTACATGAGTTGCCTTTTGAAAGGGAAGGAGTCTGAACTGAATTCAGAGTGGCAGGCTATTAATGCTGAGATTGAGTATCTTGAGCAGCTGGTATTTTATACCTGTAGCTATTGACATCACATTATGGAGAGTCTTTAAATACTAAAGATAATCTGTGTTCATTTAAAGAATTGTCTTCCTTTGTGCATTTAGCTTATTTCAAAATGAAAGGTAATCAGTACTGTTGAAAACTAGTTTTGTTGTGAACATTTTTCTTCAAACACTAGGCAGGAGGGTTTTAAAATATTTTTACTATTTTTTTTGTTTTGGCTTGTTTTTTTTTGCCATGGAATGGGGCAAAACACAAACATTCTTGATCTAATGATCTAAAACATTAGATCAATGACGTATTCAAATATTTTAATAAGAGGAGCCTACAGCCCTTTTTGAGGATTTTTGGACACATTTATAGCTGTAGGAAAGACATCTGGGATGACCAAGAATGCTAGTTGCCTGCAGCTGAGCTACACTACTGAGCAACCAGTGAAAATGGGTAAGACATTAAAAGAGTGGATGATTAACAGCAGAAAGGATTTGTGCAAGCACATTGGACTTGTATCATCTTACCTCTTGGCACACTTTGACTAAGTGAAATATCTGTGTTTGTCACTAAGGAGTTACATTAATGTAGAGAATAGCCTGCGTATTAAGGAGACGTCATTAACCATCCAGATTTCTGTATGTTCACTGAATTCTCTTCTGCAATGCAAATCTTAATCCACACTAATGTGATAATGGAGAAATTGAGCCCAAGGATGTAGGCAAAGGCAAATAATCATGCAGTAATACCTTTTTGGTCAGTAGACCAGAACTGGGATCACTTAGAAAAAGATTTGGACCAATGAAGTCAGACATGGGATAATAGTGGTTTTGCTGTCCTTTTTGATTTTGAAAGGAATAATTAGCACATCATCTTGTGCTTTTTTTTCCTCTCTTGAAGAAAACTTTGAATATTAAAAGGAACTTCTAAAGAAAAAAAATTTTTAAAGCATAGATTACTGTTGACTGAAATGTACTGAAACTTTAGAAACTATTGTGTATGTTGACAGGATATAAAATAAGATTCTGTTTTTTCATCAGTGTAATATTTTACTCTGAGTGCATTTCTCTGGTAATTAGCTCATTTTCCAGCTAAAATATTTATATTACAGAAATCAAAATCAGATTTATAATATTGAGACACTTTCACCTTTAATAAAACTTCTACATTGATCCATTGACAATAATTCTTGGAACTAGGAGATGTATGGGAGTTAATAAAAAGCCTTTCATTGTTAATTCAAAATGACATGGTAGATTGTGATTTATTATGATGTAAAAACATGATTTCCTCTGTGATACGATATTCACACCCTGAAGAAGGTCCTAATTTAATCATAATTCCCTCGTATTTCCAGTAATTAAATAATATCCCTTCAGCTACAAATAGAACATCTCATGTACCAGATTCTCCTTGCTTTGTGTCTCTTCCTGAGCAGTTACAAATAGTTATGGTGCAATAGGATTCGGCCTATTAGTTCACTAAAGCTGGAATATTGTGACAAGAAGCAAACATGTTTTCAAGAATAGTGTTTTAAAATACAAGGTTTAGTATACAGTGCGTGCAGTATATATTTAGTGTGCCATAAATAAAACAACCTGTGTCATGCAGAGAGAGATGATTTTATGGTATACATTTGAAGGCTGTGGGAGGACTTAGTTTGAAAAATTGGAATTCTCTCCCAAATGAGACACAACTCTGGCTATTAGCCTTGAAAGGGACCATAATAACAGGCCTAAGAATTTGTGACACTCTCGGTACACAAAAGCTTTTCAGATTTTTGTAGGTTTTTATGGTTTCCTCCAAGCCCTGTACTTTCTGACTCAGAAGAATTTAGCACTTGTATTTACAAGAGGAAGAACACACAGAAAATATTCCAGTGACTTTTTAAAAACCTTTTAAACATTTGTGAAGTAGTCTTTCTGCATGGAATATGTAGTACAAACAGAATGCTGTTGTTGATGTGGAGCATTATAAAGGTTTTACTGGTGCTTCTCTGAGGGAACTTGTGTAATTCACTTCTGCCTTTATCCCTCTTGAATAATGCAACCATGTTGAGCACATCCCAATAAAGTTTTTATACTGTATCTTTGTGTAGATTGTGCAATTAGGATATTAAATATAGGCCAATGAGTCTATAGAACAAGGGTGACATTGTTTCAGTATCCTTTTAATCCAAGTGTGGAAAAAAAAATATGTTCAATGAGTATTTCCTGCCTGATATGCAGAAATGAGTGTGTCTGCATGTCAGGATCCAGTAGAATAGCATGGAATTAAACTGAGAGAACAAAGAAATCCCTTTTAGGACAGATGGGTGCTTTAAGGCCTCTCTTTTTTTAAATCACATCTTATGTTTTGAGACTTACTGAACAGAGAAGATAAGAAAAGGTTTGATGACTTCAATTTGTGAAACTATTGAAAATTTCTGTATGTCCCTTGGCAAAAATATGTGTGTGTGTGTGTGTGTGTGTGTATGTATATATATATGTATATATGTATGTATATATATGAAAAGGCAGGGGAGAGAAGTGTTGCTGTGTAGCTTTGGTATCCGTTTGCTGGAAAGGAAGGTAGGATTCTTATGAATTGGCATAGACAACGACTCCCTGGAGAAGGCTTTCCTCTATGACCTCAAAAAAGATGAAAGTTGGAAGATTTTTGTTCCCGTTGGGTGCAAGTACAGTGGTAGAAAAGATGCACCTTGGAAAGAGGAGAATCATGCCTGTAAAGTCAGCTAACGCAACTGTCCTCTCAGACTATTAAGATACACCCTAATGTTCATTAAAAATAAGTAGATATGACTGTCAGCTCTGCATAAATAGACAGACCTTCAGTAAGGTGAACCGGAGTGGCCTTGGTGCTCATGATTTACCAGTTCAGCTGTTAAGAATGTTTCAAAACAAAGTCTACTTATTAGAACTGTATTGGCTTCAAATTACATACTTAGTAATAGGGGGGCAGTTTACTGCCAGGGCAATAGAAGGCCATGGGAGAAAAGCAAGGTACACACTAAGGGCAGTTCTGTTGGAGAGCTCAAACAATAATTTGTTTTTCAGAAGCTTTATTCCTGCTGTTGCTGCTGAAGGAAATGAGAATCCAGTTTGACTTTCTGCTCCAATATTGAGCTGGTATTTGCAAAAAGGAAAAAAAATATGTATGCATGTATCTCTCTCTTTTATTAAAAAATATAATGGGGAGATCACAGATACAGAATAAATAGAGATCTTCTTGAAGCTAGGGGTTTTTTAGAGCTTTAGCAGCATTTTAAGGTATATTAAATTCCATTCAATAATTCATAGTTCTCTGATTAAGCTAAAATATGCTGTGTTCTGTTCCTCTCTGGTTAATGTGTTGGAAATACTCTGTTCTATGTTGGATGTTATCTTCAAGTCATACAGTCAGATTCCCCCCTCCCACCATAAAATCATTTGCCCTTGGGACTTCTGCAGTGAGAAGAATTAATACATTGCCTATTCTGATTGTCACATCTTGCAGTCTTTCTAAATAGTGCAGTGTTCCTGAGATTTAATCACTAGCTGATACTGAAATCAAGATATTACCATGGCTTCCAACTGGTATTTGAATATTTTAACTTTAAATAAGTATCTGTGGATTGGTGTGATTTAATGGAGCAGAGAGCATATTCTATTCTTGTCTAATCTGTTATTCCTCGCTCACAAACTTTTTAAGCCTGTCCAAGTCCACATTTTATCTTTTATCCCCTCTTCACTATGCAGTGAAGTAATCTGGTGATTCTCCATTTACCTTCCTGATGTTACTGCCAAGTCAGTATTGTCACTGAGAAATGCTAAATGTAGAAGTTCAGATGTTCAGTGTTCATTGACATCTCTGACAAATACAGGTGGAAAAGATGGAAAGGGTTTTCTTACACAGTCCATTTTGAAATGAACTTCTAAGGAAGACTATGTTCCAGTATTACCTGCATTCCCATGGACAGAGAAACTCATGCAGGGCCTGATTTTGCAATTGGGGTCCTTTTGCCTTGGTCCCTAATTGATTTGTTCTTATTTATGTTGATGGGAAAATGAGTTCCACCACTAAATCTTCTTCTCTCAACTCACTCCATTTATCTAGATACTCAGATGTCCCTCCATGACCTTTTGTTTTGCACTTCTTTCCTGTTGCCTAATACATAACTTCCCCAAACTCACTTTTTTAGGGTAAGCTATCAATCGTTTATTGACAATGGAAAAATAGGCAGGCTTCCATTGCTCTTCCTTACAACTTGTTTCTTTCTAGGGTGAACTGTGCTGCCTGCTAACTGAGTGTCCAGGCCTTGGGTGCACCACCAGGCTCTGCAGCTTCTCCCCCACTTGCTCCAAGGGGTTTAGCTACCTCTGTTCAAGGTCAGCTCTCCTATGGCACCAGCTGTGTAACCTTGGATGACACTGCTGCGAAAACAGCTAAGCTGTGAGGAAGAGCTGTATGAGAAAAAGCTGTGAGAAGTGTTGTCTGGGGTCTCTTCCCCCTGGCTTGGGAGCTGTATTTAGGCTCAGACCCTTGCCCTTGGTCCTTGTGTGAGCAAGGTTGTAGGTACAACCGTGCCCAGCTCTCTGATCCCGAGCTTGCCTTGCTGACTTGACTTCCTGGCTTGATCTTGAATGTGTCTCATCACTACAGACTTATCTGGCGATTGTTGGACTACTGGCTGACCATGACGAACTCTGGTGAACGTCCTCTGCTCCTCTTGTTCGGGCAGTGCAGGACTGTGCCCTCGCTGGTGAGGATGCTGCCCCTCACTGCCCTGCGGTCACCCTTGGCTCCTGGCTGGCCTTTGCTTGCGGAACAGCCCATCCTTGGTGCCTCCAACATAGAGATTGGAGCCGGTGACTTCAGACACTGCATGCTGGTGACTTTCCCTCTGCTTTGCATCTGCACAGTCTTTTTTCCCACAGGAACTCATACCATATTTCCATATAATTGCAGTTAAATGCATACTTTAACTTTATTTGGGTTAGCGTAGGATTTGTCAGAGTGGAACATCTGAATACTTTTTTCTTCTCCCCTCTCTTTCTCTCTAACTGTTCTGTTTCTTTTACCTAGGAACAAAGTAGATAATCAGCCTTAAATAGGTATTGATGATCAGAGAGTATGCTGAAAAAAGTCCCATTCAGGTCTCAGTAGATGGCTTGAAAATGATTTAAATTATTAAAATTCTTTTTTTTTTTTTTTTAATGTCCTTCTTCACTTAGTACCTTTAGGCTTTCCTCTGGGTGCATTTTCTAGTTTTTCTTTGAAACATGCCCCTTTCCCCTCAACACACACTTTAAGTAACGTGTATCAGAAGATGTTAATATTATGATAGTTAACAGTATTATTCAAGTTAGCTAGTGAGGTTTCTGCACCTCATCAGTTAGTATTTCAAGAGCAGAGAGAGCAAATAGTTGGTACTAGTTATTCAGTTGGAAAAAAGCAATAATAGTGATGTTCTATATAGTGTATTAGAGTGTATATATGATGGAAAACCACAATGATTTTAGTGTAATCCGATCCTATTGATAATCATCTGCACTGTTTGTCTGATCTTTTAAACAGCAAATACATTTATTAAGCAAATGTTTTTGAAAAAATCTATTACTGTTTATTCATAAAGTAAAAGGGCTACTCTTCAGGCTAAGTGATTTGCATCTAATAATTAGACCATCTTTGCCATACAGCAACATTATCTGTCAGTGGAACTAAAGACAACTTGTACAGCCTGCATGTGAAAGACTGGGTACCCTATTACTGAATTCAAAGATCATTCTGTTCTAACCTGCCTTTATTTGACTCTCTTCTGTCCCATCACCAGGATATATTAGAACAAAGCCAATCTCCTCCAAGTATACATTCAATTATTAGGCTTGCAATGTACTGTAATTTGGTGATACATTCTGTGCTTGCTGGATTTATAGGGTAATAAGCTGGTGCATAGTGGTGAACCTCACTTGGAGATGGAGGTGTTTGTGCTGTGTTTTTTGTATTAAAACAGCCAATACTCTCTATAGATATGAAGGGGCAAGCAGGCTTGTTTTTATTGTGCTCAGTGTTGCAGCAGAGATTGTGCCTCTTTTTTTTTCTATTTTTGCCACCCTGCTGTGCATCTTTTTAAGCACTTCATAGTTCCAGTCAATCAAGTTGCAGAAAATTGGATTTTATTTAAAAGTTTAATTGGATTGGTTTTATGTGAATAAGTATTAGGAAAGTCCTTTATCTAGTAAATATTCAAAACTTTAGGAATGTTAAAATCTAATTTTTTTGCAAAGTGCTTGCCTGGTGAATATGTAAATTTTGCCCATTGAAGATTATAACCCATTTTTCAACTCTGTTTCAATAAATGGACTTTCTTCAACTGAGTGACTATAATGCAATCATTTCTGTACATTTTTCCTTTCTGCCTATTATTACATTCACATTTCTAGCTTTACTGAATATCCAGATGGATTAAGTTTTGTTGCTCTGATTCCTTGTTTGAGATCTCTGATTAGCTGATCTGACGGATGAGAAATTTTATTAACCAATGCTATTCAATGATGTGACAGATTAAAACACAATTCATTGATTATGAAATAGGTGATTGTAAGTAAAGAGCTAGTTATTATGACAAAATAGTGGAGACTCTGCATGATGTTAACATTTTTGGAATATAGTCCTTATGCATTTAAAGTTTGTATGTAATTAAATAATTATCTTGATGAATCTCTTGAAAACAAGTGCAAAATAAAACATGCTATACATGATAAGAACAATGCATGTTTTAATAGTTACATTAATAGTAAACAAAACACTTGGATTCTTCCCTTGGTGGGTAACTGATAGTAATAGAGATTATAATTTGTCTTGCATTCATTTTTCCAGTTTCCAAACTGAGCTTGTTTTCCTTTTGTCTTCAGGTTTACCTATTGCAGATTGAGCAACTGATAATTTTGTGAATAAAAAGCCACAAGCATGTGTGCTTTTGCTCCTGTTCAGTTCACCTGAATAAACTTGCATTTTTAGTATGTTCCCCATGCACTTGGCTTCTGCAGTCTGATGTGGATTAGCCTCTCTTTTCTCGCTGTATCTGTGACGAGCTGCCATGGCGCTGAATGGCTAGCCGCTGGCTTTGGCCATAACTTGAAATAACTATGCAGCAGTATTTGGTATGGATGGTACTGAATTCACATGATTGGTTTGAAAACTTCTACAGGTTTTTAAATGACCGTGGTTAGAATTTCTTTCTAGATCACTTTTCTAAATATGGCTCATGAAAAGATGAGTCTGGTAAGATAAAGCAAAGCAGACCTATCTCTAAGAACTGAGCATGCCCAGAGGTAAATTTGATCCTCATGGAAAAGTATCAGCTTCCTTTCAAGCAAGGCCAATTTGTGTGGTCTCTTGCACACGTGTGTGTGTGTGTGTGTGTGCACAGTCGCACACAGGTCTGATGAGGAAGGTTTCCTCTCTTGAGGATACTGCTTTTGTCTATAGCTTTCACAGTTTTGCCAGTTACTGCAGTAATTCCCAGATGTATGCCAGGTATAAGATTAATACAAGATTATAGTAAGCAGATTCTTGTAATTTTCCATTAAAGTATCAGATGCAATTTGCAGGAGCAGTTCAGGATGTTTTAAAACCAAGTTATGTACCACTTAGATTTTTTCGGTTGGTTGATTGGTTTTGACAGAGAAGGTGAGCTGACTTCTCTGTCACTTGGGCTGTTAAAGTTCATGATTACGTTAGGAAGCAAACTCTAGGAAACTTGCATTAAATGCAACACCAGAACAAACAAAGCCACATACGTGGAATAAAAAGCAAAGGAAACTAGAGGGTGTGTATTCTAGCTGAAAAACATTTCAATGGCTGTTTATCTCAGAAAAACCCTTCTCAAGAGAATTTGTAATAAATTAAGCCTGGACTCTGTGCCCTGAGCTGAGATTCCTTTTAAAACAACTTCAAGCTCAACAAGAGTTTTCATGCCAATACAAAAATACAGACCTTTCAGTAAACAATGCTGACTTTCACCAGATCAGAAAGGGTCTTGGAGAACTGGTTTTGCAAATCTTTTCTTTGTCTTTAATACTGAGTGAGCGGAATCACACAGCTAAGCTATTCCTTTGTGCTTTGGGCAGAGTCACTAAGCAAGCTCTTTGATAGATACTTGATTTCTGGATGGAGTATTTTATACCTTTTTCAGCCACACTTTCCATGGTCTATTTTTACCTAATTTGATGGTGTTCTTGATTTCTTGGTATTGTGCTTTACACATGAATAAACCTTTAGATTTGTTCCTATGGATTTGTTTTGCAACCCTTTCGTGAGACTTGTTTTAAGTATGCCAGATCTTGAAGGTCTTATGTGTTTTGTTCAATTCAATATCATTTTATGTGAGGGATTTTAAGCCCACTAAGGACTTTGGTATTTGTGATTTTACACTGTGATTAGCCTTACCGGACTAATAGGCTCCATGGTACAAATAAAACTTCAAATAGTGTGAGAGCTCTCATAAAGAAAATGTTTCTCAAATATTCTGAGGTATCGTAAGTGGAAAACAGTTTAGAGTCAAAAGAAGATTGTGTACTTTCACATGCCTTCAGATTATCATACAGATCTGCTGCTTTCCCTGCATAAAGGCTACAAATTCCTTAGTGAAGTCCTGTGGCATTTCTGGAAGTTCCAGCTAGAGAAATAGTTGGAACATGAAAGCAGCTCACTAAACCACAGTGCAGGCTCCTGGGAGCTGGTTCTTTGGGCCTGAGAAATTTCTCCCATGAACATTTTTGTCAAAACTAATGGTTTCTAACAAAAAGTTTTAAATTTCAACAAATTGACACCGACTTAAAAAAACAGCTGAAAAACTCCAATTAGTACTCATGTTGATGTATTTTGTGTGTGTGTGTGTGTGTGTGTGTGCTGGGGATATGCAGCTGTCATTCTCTGGCTCCTTACTTATTTTTAGATTGTGGAAGAATTGGAAGGCAACGAAGTTACTTGATTTGATACAAACTCCAAGCTTTCTTTTTAACTTCCAGCACTTTCCAACAGATTTATTTCCCTGGAAATAGTTACAGTTCTAGGACATACCCAAGGCCAAAGAAACTGCTTGTGAGAGTAAGACTATGGTATTGACAAGAAGAGCCTGATCTATTCCACATGCTCTGCACAGTGGGATTTCTAAGGGCTCGTCCAGGAGGCAGTGACTGAAGTGCAGTGAATCTAGCTTTAAACTAGCCTGGTTGGGTAGAAGTAATAGTTCAGGCATGTCGTAGGCCGTAAAATTCACTTGAGAAACTGAACAAGCTCTTGGAAAACTACTTTGAGTTTCGGGCTCCTGTGGCCACACAGGATAAATAAGGGGATGTGGATATATCAGTGTAAGTAGTGCAGTCACGGCAAGAGCAGCAGCTGCCACAAGGCATACTGGGATACTGAAACTGAGAAAATGTTTCCCTTGTCTCTGCTGCCCGGCACTGACGTGGCCCTCGCCCCTCCACCAGCCCTGGATGGTCTCCAGCTAGCAGCGTCCTCAGCTACTCCCTGGAACAACGTTTCTTTCTCTTCACCAATGTCATCTGTCACTTCAAATATCTACTGAAAGAAAACATTTTTCCTGCTATATCTTGTTTTCCTTTCATTTCTCTAGCCTGAAATTTTGATACATGACTAGGAAGCCTGGAAGCAACAGCTTGGAAATCTACCAAGGAACAAAGTAATGTTGAAGGACACAGTGTAACTGTTTTAAAAGAGTCCATGGAACTCTTGTAGATATTGAATCAAGTATATCAAAAATATCAAAGGCAGAAAAAATGAGGCAAGTGGAGGAATCTGAGGAAGGTTATGAGAAAGAGGGAGGAGCAAGTGGTACATCTGACTTTGATTCCATAATTTCATGTCTGGAATCCAAGCCTTATCATGTGAGCCTAATCACATCTGAAATACAGCTCTGCTGACTTGGAGCTTACAATACTTCTTTTACAACATATTTCATGCACCTGCTAGGTTTAAAAAAAAATGGATTTGTGGTTGTCCTTTACATGATCGTATATTTGTGCAAAACATTGTCAGTTTGGTGAAAAACAGAGATGTTTTCTTCATGATTGTATCTGCTAAGAAGTGATCTGAGCAGCTCAGAAGCATGCCTCAAAGAAACATCACCGGGGTGGTGTGCACTGCCATAGAAAAACAGCTTTTAAGGAACAGTGTTGCGTCCCAACGTGTGCTCCTGTAGACACTCCATAAAACCACGCACAGATTCTTAGGCAACCTTTTCCCAACGTGGCAAGCCTTGGCTCTGCCTCAAGCTGCGGGACTTCATGCTTTTCCAGTTCATTCCAGAAAAGCCTCATAAATCTAGTAAAACACTCAGACTATGAATTGTTCTCCCCCCCCCACCACCCCGTTTTATTTTGTCGACTTGCTACATGCTTTGCAGTAAAAAGCTTCATGATAAGCAACACTACTCTCAGTGCCATGAGAGCGCATCTGGCAGGATTCATTCACGTACGTCACACCTCTGACCTTCTGAGAGATTTTTGCAGTTTGGCTTTGCTAATTCTTTGGAGCCCTATTTTTAACATATATATCTTTGCTTGATGGAAAATCCCTGCTGGCTCTAATGCACCTTTTGCCTATAGCTTTTCCATCCTTAGTAAGATTAGTATGTCTTTATATAGCTTTTCTATTTGTAATAATGATCACAGATTTGATCAGGACTGATCAATAACAGGTAGTGGAATACAGATCAGGTAATCTGATAGGATTTATTTTATGGGTAGGGTTGTTAGTTTAGCCTTGAGTTTTTGTTTCATACTTTAAAGAAATATGTCCCAAAATGAGAGGAATTCCTCATTTCTACAGAGAAACCTAATTCAACCCTGCTATTGCATATTGAAATTAAAGAAGCAACAGGGTCTCATATTTATTGCTTGGCTGACAGATCAGTCTTAGTGTTTCTCAATAAGTGCAGGCATAATACTTTTTTTTTTTTTTCCCCCAGAGGAGTTTTTCAGGTTTTGCGATTGGGAAGAAAAATGAAAAGATCTGCGCTTATGTAAACTTTCTTTTTAGAAACATTTTTATTACATTTTTGTAATAAATCCTATGCAAAATCATGGCATTTCTTTCTTGCAAGAGAACTATATATGCATTTTTACTTTAACAAATATAAATTCTGAAAAGATGAGGTTGAAGAAAGTGGAACACCATTTTTGTGGCAAAGGTTTTGGGGGCTATTTTACCTCTGTTGGGTATGCTGTTGCATCCAGCTCTCCGGTATCAAAGCTTAATGCTCTGTGATGAACTCTCATTACTGCCCATATCACAAGATCATAACGTGAATTAGTGCCTAAAATTCAAAAGAAATAGAAATGCATATTTATAGCAACTTGAGTCAATGTGAAAAGATGCATTTGAAGACTGTGAAGATGCAAGATGTTTATTAGTAGGGTGGATACACACCTTATCTTTGAAAAATGTATTTCAGTCTTACTTATTTTGTTTACACATGCTCTAAAGAACCTTGATAAGTCAATAGCAGTATTGTCAACAACTAACACTGAAATCTCAGGAGATAAGATACCCCCACAAAATTAGTTGAATAAAAATTAATCTAAAGCTCAATTTCTGCTTTGCATTTTGGTTGTTGAATCATGAAGGTTTCACATTTTCCAGGTTTTCTGCATACCATTAAAATTTTTGTCTGATAGAAGCTAAAATTCTCACATGAACACATTACTCTGGTTGTTTTAAAGAAAAAAACATCAGATGTTGGAAACTCCCTTGCAACCTTAAGATTTGACAACAAATGGAATACTCTTTGTGATTCTGAACACTAAATTGAGTGTTTCATTTTCTGTTGCCTCTGGTAAAGGTAAGGAAGGCACTAAAAGAAAATTTATTTTGGCGCTTTTACAAATATTTCTTGGGAGGTAACTATGAAGACTCTTGTTTCTTCTTCTCATCTGTCTTCATATTTAAAGAATGTAGAATTAAAAGAATATACAAGTGCAGGGCCAATGTATTGTTGCAAAGATTACTCGGCCTATTCAAGAAGATAGTGAGTGGATTGGTCTGCAAGGCAGAATAGCTCTGATATTTGAAGTACTGTAGAAAAAAAATGTCAGACTCAATCATACTGATTTTTTAAATTATTTTTACATTTACATAGCGACTCTGGGAATGGCATTCTTGCATAAATTGATTATACAAAAGAACTAAAACAAACACTACAAATGGCCTAAGACATTCCTACTTCTGTTTTGGTGGTGTCAAAGGTTATGAGGACTAAAACCCAAAATTTGGGCTTTCAGTAGTGTTCATGGAGGTCAGGAGCACAAACTGCAGTGCATCTCTGCTGGTATTCTGTTATCTCTGTAATGAAGGTGCTTTAGGAATTCCTGTTCCAGATTCACAAATTGCAAAGATGAAACAAATCTGCATTCGTGTATGCTAACAGTAAAAAAATTCAGAAAATATTTGATATAGTCAAGGTGCAGTGTCTTGCGGTAACTATCTTGCTAGGACTCCCAGAGGGCAGAACTGTTTTATGAGAGGTATGAAGGAAAAACACAGTGCCATTCACGTTTTTTTGATACAGCTTTTGAGGGATATATGCTGGCATTTTTTCAAGACAGGATGCATTGTAAGAGCTGGATAGCAGTGCAGGACAGCTATTCAGAAAGACTCCTTTCTGGTCTATTTTTGGCTCTATTAAATCTCGAGCAATAATCCAGAATGATAATCTTATGGAAATATTGTTGGCTGTGAAGTTTTTCTCTCCTTCCTTCCTTCCTTCCTCCTCCTCCCTCCTCTCCCCCCAAAAATATGCTTGATTTCAGCATTTTTAGAGGCTCGTTAATTGGTGGTTGGTGAATGTTGCTGCAGGCTGTAAATTGGAAGCCAGAGTTCACATTGCACCATTTTACATTAAATACTTCCTTGAAATATTTTTTTTGAGTGCTACTGCCGAGATGTAAAATGGCCCCAAATGTCACATTCCTCTTCAAATTATTCCACTTAATGTATGCAGGACCAAAGTTTCTCTCATTGTTTTTCAGGTGGATAGTCAGCGCTTTAAAGCTCAGTTATCACCTCAAAAGCAGGTAAGGCACCAGAGCATGTGAAAATCATTTCAAGGAAGGATGCTATTCTATTCAGTGATTTGTCTAAATTATAGATGAAATTTTCCCTTCCAGAGAGAGAGATAGTTATGTTTCAAAAATTTTAGGCTATAATTTTTTCCTCTTTTCCCTCCAACAATATTGATTTTATATTGATAATTTTCTGCCTGAGATAAATAGAGACTCTTTGCTGAAATATATGAAAAGGTATTTTGGTCTTGGCAAGCCCTGTAATTTTAGCAAGATAAGAAATCATCATATTTATTAATCCCCTAGTACTCAAGGACAGAGAGCACTTGTGCAGCAAAGGGGACTTTTCTACAGATTCAGTATGCCCTGTGTTACCATGTCCCATGTGATATAAGGAAGAATCAAGTAATGGTCTCAGAACAGGAAAGGGTTGTAAAAACAACAGGGAAGTAAGTGTTACCAGTCAAATGGACACCATAAGTAGATGCTACATCTTCTCTAACACAAATGATAATTTAATAGAAAGTGTATAGTATATATTAAGCAGTATCAAATGATAAAGCAGTACTGGATTTTTAGTACATCTCTTTGAAAGGATGTATATGTTATGTTATTGCACTGAAAGCTAAACAGCTAGGTGAACCATCTGAAAGTGGGCCCTTTGACTTCACTTAGATTTTGACATATTTATGTGCATTGTTAAACTAGGCCTAAAATAGGTCAGGACTTGAGACTGAAGTATGTATTTTTGATCAGTAAGGATGAGCTCAGTCCTTAGATGCAACAATTTAAAGGCTCTATTAAGGAAGCACCTCCAAGAGGGATGAGTAAAGATGATGAGGATATGCCTTTTGTCTTTTCCCCTCACATGAAATATCCATTAGAAGGAACAGAAGTACCGCAATAGGTCCCCACAACAGATTATATGACAGAAAAACTTTGTTTCACTTTAAAAAATGTTTGCATTCCCAGCAGAAGTTTATATGACAGAAAAATTATGCTTTGCTTTAAATAATGTGCTTTTCCAGCAGAGCAGCAGCTCTCCATTAGTATGTAAATGCTTAAGGGGACAAAGGAAAGGATGGTTTTTTAAACCAAAAGGTAGAGAGGTAAATTCACTAAACTCCCTGTGTATTATTAACATTCCACAGGATTACGTTTCATCATCCAAAGCAAGGACATAGGCACATAAGCATCAACCACTGCACTGCCTGCGGTTGTGGAAATGGTTCACTTCTAATTGCAACAACTCCTTCTCTTATCTTCTTCTCCTGCATCATGAAGTGTTCAGCTAATCCGAACAGTAATGGGGAGTCTGCACATAGAAGAGGGACGTGGGCTGAACCATGCTACTATCACAGTACTCATGTGAGTAGGACATACGAGTGTGCTGTGTGAAAAGGAGTAGGTTGTGTGTGTCCCCAGTACATCCCCTGGTAAAACTGTTCTAGTACAAGGCACGCTATAATTTAAAGTAGTCTGTAAACAGTACTTCATGCTTACAATTTGCAAAAGGTAGTGTCTACTGCTATCCTGCAATTTGTCAAGATATATTTAAGCCTTAATTTATCAGAGATTCTCACATCATTGAATAGCTTCATGATAGTAGAGAACACACAGGATCCCATAAAGCAGAAGCCTTAATTTATGAAAATCTCTCTAAGGAGAAGACATCACTGTTTGAATAAATGATCAAGTAATACCCACCCAATGGGCAGAAAGGAGAGAGAGAGGGAAAGAAGACAGGCAGAGTATACATATGGCATTTCTGCAGTGAGGATGGTGGGATGGTATAAGAAATATCCCCCCATGTCAGTGAAGACATCATTCCTACTCCAGGTTCATGCTGGGCTGAGGTGTGGAATGAAAAGGCAACATGTCCTGAATCATCTTGTAGCATTGCAAACTACTTAGGAATGAAGGTTACTGAGTAAGCTCTGTTTTAGTAAACACTGCAAGCAAAGGTGAGTTAAATTGCTTTACAAGGAAATTACATGAAATTCTAGTCTAATCAGTGCAGAAATTGTTCATGGAAGTACTCTAAATGCTGAGGACTGTAAATCTGTGTCAAAAACAAAATTGCTTGCATTAGAGAGAGAGAAGCATGACACAACTGTTAATAATGCGGAGAGGCAAGAAAATTGGAAAACTAGGGCACTGTGCTCAAGGTGTGAAAATAACATAAGTATAAATACTGTCCAGTGCCTGTAAAGTGAACGTAACTACTTTCTTGTCACCTCGCTAATTGCTTTTGAGAAGCCTTGATGTTGCAGCTGTCACAGAAAGTAAATACCTGCTTGTTAGCAAGAACGAAGCTTAATTCTTTTAACACGAAAGAAAATTAATCTTGCTGTGTTTGCTGTACATTTCATATGGTGAATTATATCTTGTATCAACAGATTACCATTCTCAGGCTATATATTTATCAAGATACTTGTGGTTCATTAATTCCATAAAGGCAGAGTCAGCAGCTAAAATAGGCTTGTATTTTACCTGCTTGTGCATTTTTGTCCTGTTGTCTCATCCCAGATGAGATGAGTCTTATAAAACAGTTAATAGTATGTTGCCTTGTCTGAGAAAGTGCAAGTTTTACTTTTTTAGATAGATTTTCAGGTGTGTTTTTCTTACTGGAGCCTCAAAGTGTTAAATTTACTAATTTCACATTTTAACATAAAAGTCTTCATGCCAAAAGGATTAGGAACTAATTTCAGACAAAGCAAAACAACTTAATCTCACGTTTCCAAAGCTGTAATGCCTTTTTGATATCTGCCGGATGATTAACAGCTGTGAAGATCAGCTCATGGTAGGCAGGAGCTGATGCTCTAAGCTGCCCTATTTAAAAATTCTGGTCTCAGCAAGCAGGGCCAATAGCAGGGTAACCCAGCTGCCTTTTTGGTAAGAGGAGCTGCCTCCTCCTGGACAACAGGTAAGATCTGCAGTTGCTCAGTCCCCAAGAGCTGATTAATTGAGTACAAGTGACATTTAACATTTGTGTTGTGATGAGTTTTGTAAAAAGATTGGCCAGGTATGTGAGTAGAAGCTTTAAACAGAAGTAGTGATCAAGAAGGAATTGTCCTGCAAATGCAATCGGGGGATACTTGCATGGCCCCAAATCTGTCTATAAGGCCTCATTTTCCATTTAACCTAGGTACTAAAATTTATTACAGCAGATGATTTTGTGAATAAATTACTTTGTAGCGGGTTTTGCTTCTCTCCTAGCCCCACACTTTAATAGTGTGTAAACTTAACCATTACATAGTTGTTAAACCTTCAGTAAAAAGCCTTTTAAGGGATTACCATTACCAGTTGTTATTACTAAGTTTAAACTAATATTTGATCTTAAGAGTTTGAAAAGCCAGTTTAATAAAAGAATAATTACTGAAATAAGAAAAACACAAAATAAAGGTGGAAGGATGGCAGAATTCCAGTTCCCTCATGAGGGGCACGTAGTCTGTTTTTTGCAGTTCACTCAAACCACAGTACCGGAGACCATTTTTGTTCAAATATAAAGTGTGTAAACGGCCACGTCTTTACTTTATTTTCCCATAAACCTCCCAGTGGAGCACAAGTATTTGCTCCAAGGATAAGAACATACTAAGCACTTTCCTGGAGCCTCTCAGTTTTGGAATGAAACTGAACTGGCCAGGTTCCCTGCCTGTTTGCTCATCTCTTACTCCCCACACTCTTTCTATCAATTCGTTAAAAGAAGTACTTGTCTGTTCATACTGAATTATATCTGCTTTCATGTAAAGACTGAGTTAAGCTGTTGAGAATCAGTCATCTATAAGTAATGGCTAAGTTTGATTACACTGTTTCTTACAAAATAATTTCTTTAAAGCTGTCAAATTTGTACCTTAAAGTTCAACTGAATTGTGATGCCTTTGTTTAGTTGCAGTTGTTCCTCTGGATTGGAGTCTTGCAGGCAAAAGTGGATTGCTCTTCAAAGAACTAAGAGGATATGTGATAGAGCATTACATGACCGGTATTATAAGGAATATATAGTACTTTGAGGACTTAGAATACAGTATGTGGTTATGTGACCTGTAGATGTTACGGTAAAGTAGCTGCCAAAGTTCATCTGGCAGATTTAGTAAGCAAATATCCCCACTAGTGAAATAGGATCATTTTTCATACCACATTTCTTTCCCCTTTGGGGCCTGCTCAGACCTCACACTGTCTCTAAATTATTAAATTAGGTCTTCCTCGATCATCCAAAGGTCATGGTGCCTAATGTGTGTTAATGTGATGAAAGTGTCAGATACAATTAGTTTCAGTAGTAAAACATGGTTTTATAGCCCTAAATGCAATAAATTAAAGTATGCTGTAGACTGCTGTAGTCAGGGAAATTTCTGCACCATTAAGGTTTGATGAGGAAGTTCATGTTCTCTTTAGGCAAGAGTGGGGAGCACTGAGTAGAAGTTGGTATGGTATGCTTCACCTCCATGATTGCTTTTACTCCTTTTTTGAAAGATTATATATCAAATGGACATATAATCTGAAAATTTTACTTTCTCTCTCGCGCAGAAAGCCAGGCAGTGCATTTTCCTGCTGCTTGCATATTCTCTTTGTTGGTCTCTTTCTGCCAAGAAAATTCTGAGGCATGTTTTAGGCATCAAAACATCTTTAATCTTGATACTGAGAAGGGTGCATGCTGTCAGAGACAGATCTGTTTCTGTAAGGCCTGCTACTGAAATTTCAAACTTCTACCATGAAAAATTCAGCTATAAATAGCTGTGGATGATAGAAGTGGGTAACCCAGGAGGAAGTAATAAAACTGACTAAATTGCCATGTTCGATAATCTGTCTAATAGAGTAAGATTCTACAATTAACTGCTACTGTATCTGTTTCCTGTCTGTAAGGAGAAAAAACCTCAGTAGCAGATAAGCAGAAGGAGAAAGATAGATCAATTTTAATTGAAACTTCTGGTAGCTTTGTTGTTGAAAGACACAAAAGACAATGCCCAGCTGTGATAGATATCATTCATAAACCGAATACCCATCTGTGCAAGCCAATTTGCATTTCACGGTGTATTTTGAATTGTTGCAAACTTAGACAACCTATACAAAAACAAGTACTTTCAATAGCAAAGAAACAAAACAATATTCCGTTTCACGTATGAAAAGTGATCCTTCTGGGAAAGATATTGCCCTCTTAAGTGGCAATTCAGTGTTTTTAATAGTCTTGTATTATTCATGGGGAATCATCTTTCATGCATTGTGGTTTCAGAATGGAAAAAGAAGCTGCTTCTTTCTCTGTCTCTCTCTCTCATCTCTTTTCTAAAAAGAAGGAAGGAACCGTGCAAATAAGTTTGCATTTAAGAGAAGTTGACCAATTTGTCTCTCTGACTTCCTCTGACAAAGGAATCCTGTTTGACTGGATGTGTGCCGAAACTAAAACCTTGAATCAAAACTTAGTTAAATCTGATGGAGTTAGTGGGGATAAGTGAGCAAAGTTCTCAAGAGGTTCAGTGGCTCTTATTTCAGTATCATGTAGCTCCCGAGGGAGTTCTGCTGAAATTTACTGATGGCACAAATATCGAGAGGCACATTTAATACTGTGGCAGACAAAGGCATCTAAAAAAAGGTAGAGAGCAATAGGCAGAAATCAGAAGGGTGAGATGGAAACAGAATAAATGCCATTGTGGTCCCTTTGGGAGCAGGTAATCAAATGTATAAATATAAGCTCAGAGAGTGCTGATTAGGAGATGGAAGTGAAGAAATAATTTGAGAGTAAACATCAAATCGAACTTGACCGTATAATTCAATGCTGCCATAAAATGCAATGTTCTAGTATATAAATAGAAGAACTTAATGTAGAAGGACTGTTCCACAGTGGTTAAGCCACACCTGGAAAACGTGCTTTGTTCTCTACACTTTTAAAAATTATACATGAGACTGCTGCAGCAGGATGGAAAATAAAACCTGAAAGATTCAATCAAAGCATAAAAGCCCTTTTCCTCAGACGTGTGTAGGGAGTACCTGGCACACTGACACTGTACAAACAAGCTAGAAAACAAGACCTTTAAAGTCAACCAGTAGTCTAAGATCATGCAATTTAGAAAAAAATCCTGTTGTTTTCTTTTTCATCCAAAAAAGGATGAATCTCCAGAAACAAGGAGAAAGCTAGCACTTCAGGTTCCTCGAAGCTTTTAGAATATTCCACTCTAATTTGTCCTTTTAGTTACAATAAAAAAGTAATCTGAATATAGAACTAAGTAAAAGGTCATGTTACACTGGTGTTACCTACTATAAAGGTGTTAACCAAGCCTTTCAAAAGAGGTCAGTAACAGCTGATGTTGGTGGCAAATCTTGTATAATTTTAGAAGAACCCATTTTTGAACAAAATCAGGATATACAAAATAGAGTTTCTTTTCAAGGCATCTCAAGCTATGTATCTATAAATGTAATATTTCCTGTGGAAAATCTTGGCCCCTCATTTTTAAATGACAAATACAGAATGCTCGTACTGGTAGGATATTTATCTACAAACCATGTAATAACCCACACCTGGGGCTTTTTTTTTTTGTGTTGGGGATTTTTTTGTCAGGTGAAGGGGGATGTTAGACACAAGCAAATATGGAGTGTTTCTTTTTTTTTTTAATAGCAATTCTAAATTTGTTTTAAAAAATAACTGGAGAAGCCTATGCAAATCACAATAAAGCCCTTAATCTACCGAAGTGCTTCAGCAAATGAAGAACTCTTTGTATTAATTAATTAGTATGATAATTCATGGATTTAAAGTTAAATATATGCATAAGTGATCTGCAGAATCAAGACCATTTTAAAGATCTTACCTGAACCAATCTGATGTTAGAGTGATTTCATCTATGTACTATCATTTTAGCTTAATGTGTTTTAAGGTTTTTCATTTAAAACTGTGAATGACCTAGTAAAGAAGGGAATACTAGCTGCTGAGTAGAAATCATATTATGACAGTGAAGTCAGTTAGAGAAATTATCTCCTTCCCGAACAAAAGACCAAATGTGGAAAAATTGTTCTCTGTTATTTTTAAGGCTGCATGAGGTAACTGTTGCGTTTCTGTGATTGTCTTTTGTACGGGGCAGGAGGAGTGCGTAAGCTATGGACAGTGCTGCTGTAAATTTCAGTGGATTGGCATTTGCTCGCCTGCTTCACAGACATTCTCCTCATCCTGCTTTCCTGGGCAGAGAAATCGAGGCACAGAGTGTGTAAGCAGCTTCTCCAAGCCCTGCGTGGTGTCACTAGCAGGCCCAGGAATGCAGACTGCTGTCTGAATCTGACCTGCGCAGAACCAGCCCTGCAGAACCTCTAAGTCTCAGAAAAAAATCTCATAAAATTTGGGTTATTCAATGCCAAATCAATTATAGTGCTGCTGTTTGCAATGCCAGGAATGGCTCTTGTTCCACTGGGACTCAAAGATCCGAATCGTTACCTAACAGGGGCTAGCTTTGGTAAAGAGAGATTGCTCCAGCTCCAAACAGCTGCAGGTGTAGGCGTGAGATCTGAAAAATCTGAAATGCCCCTGTCATAAACCTACATGTTTTTTTTAACTGTTGCTTTACTCTTTCCTCCCAAATTATTTCCCACAGAAAAAGTATATTGATTAAAAAACATGAACATTCAACTGCTTTCTAGAAGGGCTGTAGGAAAACTTTCCTGAGCAAAAAATTCTATCCTATATGATAATATTTTGTATAGGAATGATTAATGCAGTCCTGTTTACGGGACTGACATCTATTTTAAAAGTTTAGATTCTTCTCTGGTTAGTGTTTTGCATAATTTTAAATGCACAAGATGAAATCTCAGCCCTGTTGAGTCACATTGTAAAATTCCCCAAGTGAGTCCTCTTTTCAGTTCCAAGACCAAATTCTTTTTTATGCTTCATCTTTGCTTTTTGCTTTGTTACCTTCTCAGGAGATAAAATTTTGTTAAATTTGTTTGTGGCATTTTGGGTCTTCAGTAGAGGTTTCCTTCAAGGTTCATAGACTGTTTCTAGGAGGCCTATGAAAAGTAAATGCAAAAGTAAGCCTACTGTCTATAGGCTTAAAGGTTACTATGCAGAAGTCCAGCACAGTTGGAACATATTGAGGAATCTGTCAATGAAAAGAGGCTGACATCTATTTACCTGAAATCTTCACCTTGTCCTTGCAGCTTCTTGCAAAATGGATTCCTTCAGCTCTTTCAATTCAGTGTGAACTATAAAGAAAAATCTCTGTCTTGTGATGCTTTTATTACCAAAAGAAACCTTTCCTAGTAAAAGTTTACATCATCCTAACAGTACTGTACATTTCCAATCCCAGGCTGCAGGCTGGCCCTGGAATACTCAAAACTTGGCTACATTTGGTACCAAACTCCAAAAAAGCTTTCTAGGAATTCTGCCCGGATTTCCTGAAAGATGCTCCCGTGTCCGTGTTACTATCCTAAGTTTCATCTTTTTGTGATGAAAGTTGAATTCAAACAACCTGGCTGGTCTGGAGTTCATTAGATAAGGTTTGTTGTTTTGCTCTCTGTGTCCAAATAGGATATTATTTTTGGTGCTGGATTTCTTTAAACCTTACCAGTTGTTCATATAGTGGAGCAGAATGAGTTTTCCCTTTGTAGCCTTCTCATTCTCCCCACCACAGTGTGCACTGCACAAACACAGTAATGTTCTTTTTACTTCTTGTACGGAATCAGGATTGCAAAGGGGAACTTAAAACTGTAAGGGAAAAGCAAGCTGGAGGTTTGAATAAGGCACGGCAAGGCTTTCTGTAAGTCTTCTCTTAGGGCTGTGTTTTGGCACTCTGACTCTTGGACTGCATATGTCCCTGTTCAGCAGAAGGAATTGTTCAAGCAATCTGTGCTAAGACTTGTCAAAGTCTAAATTAAAATGCAGCTATCTCATCCAGTTTTTGCCCTTGTTTTTTACAATGTGTTTCCTGCTGGTAAACTAGAAAAAACATGAAAGATATTTATTTCAGTGATAATTAGGACTATTGATTATTCATCTGATTTTACATCTTTTCATCTACTAAATGAGCATTTTATATCATTTTCCTCTCAAGAAAGAAAGAAGCTGATGATAAAATGACTTCCACGAAAACAGAGTCCCTCTGGCATATTTGTTTTATGAGACAATATAACTGTACTTCTCTTTTTAATTAATTGCATTTATGATCATGCTTTGCTGTGTGTCTGTTACTTCTCACAGAATGATATAAGACTTTTGTCCCATGGCTCCCAGCTACATTTCATTTTATTATAATCACCTTCGTTATAAGAAAACCTCTTAATTATAATCAAAATGCTTTGAGGCTGAGAATGGTGCTGTAATGAGTTGAAATGTATATGTGGTATTTTCTCAAATGGCACAGGAAAGAAAATGTACAGGGCAGTGTAGGAACATATATAGTGCCATATAATTCCAAGAGTTTACTTACTTCAGGGAGCAGAAGTGTTGACTATAGTTCAGATCTCATAAATTAAACTCTCTTTGCTGCAGCTGACTAGCCATGTGACCTTAGGGAATATCCTTATTCTTTTCATACATTTCCTTTTACTTTGATAAAATAAGAATAATGTGACTGCAGAGAGGCACAGTGAGGCTTAAATCGTATTTTCACAGTGTTTGGAGATCCTCTAAGGAAGAGCATGTATAAGTGTAATTATTTATTATCTCATCATTTTAATCTTTTGAAGTACAGGAGTGTGTGTATATCATGTCAGCTTGCACACACATAGGTGTAGTAACATTACATGCATGTTTTCCTAAGCAGCAATAATCTTTATGTTGTGAGTCTGTAATGCCAAGAGAGTTGGGCAAAATTTAGGATGGCAGGTGTGCTGCTAGCCATTGCAGACATGTGACTGTCAGGTGCTGTCCCTGAGGAGAGATTTGCAGCACCTTCAGTGAGCCTTAGGAATGGATTTAGCAGGCTGCTACACTTTGTCCACCTGTTTTTTTATGTTTGATTTTGCGCGTGTGTGTGTGTACGTGCACGCATCTTTAATATACAAGGATTGGTATTTTACTCTTGAATAAGCTTTGGATTATATTTTATTTCTTAGCCTGAAAAGTAATTATTTGAAAGAAAGCTACTGTTTTTTGTTGTTGGGGGTGAGAGGAAAGGAAAGACGGAAAGTGAGTGCTAATAACTGTTTTTAAGAAATACTTGTGAGATGTTACAAAGATGACCATTAGAAAAATCCTCATATAAGCTTAGCAAGGAGTGTTCTGCTGCTTTGAGGACTTCAACTTTTTAAAAGCACTCTGGCCTCAGAAAACAACCATAATAGCCAATACTGACAGATGGTATTAAAGACACAGGCAGGGAACCAACATGGTTTTGATAGTTTGCTCCCATTACAAGCTCTCTCAGTGCATGCCTCGTGGGTTAATTATTTGAGCTCTCACAGAAGGAATCCTGGCTTCTGGTGCAGCAGCTTGTCGCAAGACATGCTAAGAAATCGCACATGATTTTGAGGCTTGTAGCCTGTGAATGTGTGTCACCCTGGTAACCGTTTGCACCTGCAAGCATGAGTCATAAGAGCTGAGAATTACAGGGTGATTTTCGTAGTCTTTTCTGAGCATTGGAAATTGTTCATAGACAAAGCCGTGCAGAATAGAAAAGAGCTCTATTTTGACATTCTAGTTGCTTGGTGGGCATGAACAGAGCACCTATTCCGTTCGTCTGTGTCCCACTGCAATGTCCATGTACACCAGCAACAATTTAATTTAATCTATTTTATCTGGTGATTATTATATCTATACTTGTTATATAAAAAAGACAGAATTTGTCAGTAACTACAGCATTTCATTTTTAGGGTTGTCAGACAGTTGCTTAAAATACACGAAGCCCGACCTTTTTTGTAGTTTAAGAAATGCACTTGTCAGAAGTAAAGTATATCTTAAAATTCTGAGACAGCTAGTAAGAGAACTCTGCTGATAAGCTGGCATTTTATTCTGCAGATATCTTTCTAATAACAATGGTGTTTGTCTTCCTGCACAATCCATTTGATTTGAGGAACAAATGCTTTTTATAAATTGGATAGTTTCAGTGGCTTCAGAGGGGAACTGACAATTAACACCAGCTGAAGATCTGTTCTTAAAAGCTTTTACCAAAGAGATACTGCTGTTTTGTAGCACCTTTCATCCCTGTATCTCACAGTGATTTGCAAACATTAAGTCTCATAGCCCCCATCTGATGTATATAAGCATTGTTAGTCTTAGAGAGGTGTGAAATATTCATGACAAAATTGGTGGCATTTAACGTTTACCCCCCTTACATAGCTCAAGGATTAAGGAAATGCAAAGTTATTTGAGATTATCTGCATCAGAAAATTTGTCTTTCTCTCTTTCTCTACAGATATGTTCACAACCAATATGCCTGTAACCTTTGTGCATAGCCTTCTTGTAATTGTTCCAGTTTTCAAGAGAATTGATTTGGGTTCTTTCACATAGTTGTTGCATTATAATTCTTCATATTTCCTAATTAGCTAAATCTAATCAGCTGTCCACTGTAAAGAAGGACATCAGGCAAGACCCTCCCCATCTACTCAAGAGAAGTGCAATTTTAGATAGAATTTATTTAAGCAAAGATTTATTGTGAGACTGCTATGGGAAAAGGCAGCTGTAAAGCTGGAAAACCTGTTACTGTTTGATTCCGCTGTAACTATAAAGAAATACGTCCCTCTTCATACCACTGTGGATGTGTTTTCATTAGTAGAACAGGTCAGTACTGTGCTTTTGAAGCAAATCTCCACTCACCATACTTGAATTCGTATCGTAGAGAGGTCTTGTAGCTCATGAACTGGATTTCTTTGGGATTAAACTGAACTAGAAGATGCACCCCAACTACCAGTGGGCTGTCAGTCACTAGCTACAGAGCTATTTTGAAGTAAAAAATTACTGAAATGTGTATGGCATGGACAGTGAGACTTTAGCAGCAGCTGTTTCATTCCCCAGATCTCTCCTCTCCTCCCTGTCCTTCTCAGGATTCTTGTCCTGAATACATCCTTCTTTAAAAAATGTTGTAAGTCTCAGTCTCCGACCTTTCCTATTTATGAGGAGGACAAAGGTTTGAAGAAGCAAATACACCAATCTTGTTTTGCATCTCCTTCATGCTGCAGCACATAGCAGGAAGGGAAGGGAAAGTCACAGTGACTTGTGCTACCCCATTTCTTTTTTGCACTATGATTTTTTTATTACATGCATTTCAACTTCCTTAGTCTGTTTTGTCTCTTTATGGTGCTCCTTTTAGGTTTGTTTTGTTTTGTTTTAGTTAGTAGTTAGATTTGGTTTTCTTAAAATTGGCTTGCATGTTGTTGTGCAGTGCTAAAATATTTGTTTGAGCTTGGCAGGTGTAGCCTTATTCTAGTACACGTATTTTACAGACTGTTAATGGTCTGTGATTTGAAATAATTTCAGTATAACTGAGGAAGCAGCAGGAAGGGGTATGGCTATTGAAGGAAGTTTTTATTGGAATGTTAGAATGTCCACACAGTCCACTGAATTGGGACCTTGCAAAGTAAATAAAATAAATAAAACTAATAAGCTAACTAAATAAAACTAATGAACTAAATAAAACTAATAAAACTAATGTAAATTAATGGACAAACCATTGCTTCCTATGTCCATTATAATGCATATAATTTATCAGTACAAAAACAAACCTTCGTAGCATCATCTTCAACATACAATTTAAGAGACTGGTTGGAAATTATGAGCCCTGCTGTAAACTAGAAATTATAAGGTGCTGTGTGAATTATAGGTAAATGCTCTCTAGATTCCCAGTGAATGGGCACATATAATGTCCTTTATTTCCTTATCTTTCTTGACCTTAGTCCATGCTGCACTACTTGGCTTTGTAAATCAGCTAGAGAATCCATCAAGTTCCAGCCCACACAAAGAATACTTCCCTCCAGCATCACAGATGTTGTGTGAAAGCTGCCTCTCATGTTTCTAAATCTGCTTCCTCCACTAGAGTCATCTTCTGGCAAAGCCCAAAATGTTCTCCAATCCCTTTTGACATGTGAACTTGGACAGCAGAAATGGGGAGCTCCACCTCTGATGGAGCTAAGTCATTAAGTCACTAAGTCATTTTTCCTTTGCTTTAGCATGTATCCAAACAGGATAGGCCAAAAAATAAGGCAGAATTTTCATTAAGATTTTCAAGCTTGCATTTTAAGCTTTTAAGCCATCTTGCAATCACTGCAGATTTGATATGTAAGCCCATGCAGACATTAGTAGCTAGAGAACAATGTCTTAGGCACTCTGTGCATGCTAAGTCAGCCAGAAAGTAGTATCTGAGCTGCTTTAGGTGACTCCAATCATTGGACTAATGGAAGAAGTAAAGATAGAAAACAATATTCTTCCTGTGGTTAGTGTACATTTGTTATCTTTAAGGCTTTTTTTTGGGGGGGGGGGGGCGGTGTCGTGTCATGTCATGACAAAATTACTGACAAGTCCGAATAGATACAGTTTGTCAGTGGATCTGACAAAGATACTCTTTTCTTTGTTAATATGTTCACTTATAATGTCCCTGAAAGACTTCAATTCTGTTCAGCTCGATGCAGACACTGCTTAGGCTCGAGGGTGAATGGTGGCTTCCTGATCTCAGCCTCAACATCAGCAGAACATACAAGTTAATGCTACTTTAGACAACTGTTAATGAAATTTGACCATTGTAAGATCAAGCATGCTGGAGTTCCAAGTCTTCAGAACTTTTCTCATTTTCATGCCAAGTTTATGATGGCTTGGTCAGTTGTTGACTCCTGAACTACTTTTTGGTGATCATTTTTTATGCAAACAGTACCTTCCAACTAATTTAAGCATAGCTCATTGCAAGTGCGTTTCCTATCTTGAAAATAATAGTTTATTACTTTCTTTTTCCTGTAGTCCAAATTGCGACCAAAATTCAGACTTGAAAATGTGCATAAGCAGTTAAAATATTTCAGGTTGGGTTAATCAGAATACTTCTTATGATCTTGTCTGTGTGTTTTATTGTGAAAACTTTGTTTAATATTTTTATTATAGAGTCACAAAAGCCCAAACTTTCCATTTTAGAAAACAAGTGAAGTGCTATGTGGAATAATCTGGGGATGTTTTTTCAGAAACAACCCATCGTATTTTTAGCGTTGATGAGTTGGCTTTCCTAATGAAAATTGTTTAAGAAAAAGAAGCCATGACAACCCCTGTTTTTCAGGTCATTTTGCACAGTGTAAGCATTTTAAGCTAGGGAATATCACTTTTAGTGTGCAATTTTATTCAACTGTGTTGATAAAGCTGTAAATGTGAGAGATTGGACTGGTATGCGGAGCACTGAAGCAAAACCCAGAAGCACCAGAAGAAATGACATCTTAATTGTCTGTTCTGCTGTGTATCTTAGTCTCAAAAGCAAACCCCACCCCCCCACACACTTCAGTAAATAGTTTGCTATTGCTATTTCAGTTTGCTTAATGGTTTCTGGTTGTTAAATTTCATATCATAGGGCAGATTTAGCAAAGCTGTGGATGGAGAAGCGGGAGGGGAGAGGCTCTGTAGCCACACAGAATCTCCTGTCATATGCAAGTGTGATACTTGGTAGCCCTTTTCCTTTCTACAGCTTGGTTAACCTGTGTTGGATTAGATGTTTGCTGGGTGGAATTTCATGAGTAAGCGGAATTTGGGAGGCACATTTTTTTCTGTGATAATTTACCAGCAACATTTTTCCTGTAATACTAATATTCTGTATTTGAAATTCAGTGCTTTGCATACTCATTCAGTGGTCCGTAGTGGTAAAAATAAAAAAATACAATACCATATTCATCCTTTTCTCCTTATCAAAGTGATAGAGGTACCGCTCTACCACTCCTGGAAGACTATGAACAGCCTGCTGGAAATGAGTTGCAGATTTCCTTGGTCAGAAAATCACGTACTAGCAAAAGGTTTATTTGAACTAGGGATGGTCCTAAGCTGCAGTGTCTAGTTTTAGAGACAAGCTCAGACTTTTATCCAGCAGGTACTTTGGCATTCTGGCTTGGACCCATCTATATCTGTAATGGACTATATAATGACAAATGACTGCCATTTTCCCATCTTGAAACTGTCAAGGGATTCTGCTGGAAAGGATATATTGGAAATGACATCAGAGTTTGTGCTGCAGACCTTGAGACATGCTGCAGAAATTTTCAGCTGAGTCACCCTGGTAACCAGCCCAAGTGCAAATCATGGTTCTGCAAAGGAAAATAAAAGGCAAGAAAGAAGAGTAGATGGGTCCTCTAAGGAGAGGTAAAACCAAATAAACTAGCACGTCCTGCAGGCTACAGTGACACCTCAAGCGTTGCTTTGTGTGAGGGAGAGGAAGGAGCAAAATGGGGGTGCTTTGCCATTCGCACTGAATTTTAGTAAAAGCGTAAGACAAAACAAGCCTAGAGCAGTGCAAACTTTTAGCTTCCTGGCATATTTAAGAGGCTGTCATCTAAGCAAATATTAGGCAGAGAGAAGCAAATCAAAATATTACACTGGTATTCAAATGTATTGTGCAGCTGTCGACTTTAGACAGCACAAAGATGAAAATTTTGAATTTCTTTTCAGGTACACATGATAGGCATAATGTTGTGTTTTGCCATAATCATTAATTTAAAAAAAAGAGTCCTGTGTTTGGATCTAATCTACTTAGGATCAGCTCCCTTTTTAGTTACTACTGTATTTTAAGAAGGCAGTTTTTCAACTCTCTACTAATGTAATTTATCACCTACATTCAAGGCTCTGACAAGATACCGGCCCTTGTGTTATGCATAATAATTGCTGCTACCCTCTTCAGATTTACTCACTGTGTGCTCTTTGCATAGCTGGAGCAGTTCTGCTCCCAGCTCTGTTTTTCTGGTAAGGATATCATAATGAAACAAAAGTGTTAGTTTCTCATCTTACCACATGCAGTCTGTATAATACAGACTTTTAATACATATATATATAGCATATAGCAGCTTGGTATAAAGTATACTTATATCCCTAAATAGAAAAAGACAAATTTGATGTATTAACTCACTAGATGAATGACATGTAATAGGGTAATTCATTAGGGATCAGATACAAATGTTGGCAATCAGTTCTCTGATTAAAAGCTGCTTACCTACTAGTGGCTGTTGGATGCATAATTAAGGCAGATTCTTTACAGTCTTTATGTCGAATGATTGCAAATACACAGGATTTGGGCAGTTCTTTCATATGACATATCATTATAGGCCTTTAGTTTTTTTCATGATCTAAAGATTATTTCATCATCTGAAGTGGTATAGCACTAAAATATTTTGGGCATGGTTAGAGTTCTAAGCTCCATTTCTCAATGTAAGAATCTCAGTCTAATAAATTATCCAACTTTCAATATTTACTAGCTATAATTTCTAGTTACACTTAACTCTTGACAGGACTGAAAATTAAAAGCTCAGTTTTGATATATTAGTAACCTAAAAGCCAGCAGCTAGAGTGAATGTACGGTATCAGCTGTGCTTTTGGTTCAGGGAATTACCATTGCAATACTTTCAGACCAACTTTGTCTTATTGCCACCCAGGCAAATTCCATGTTGCAGAAATTACATTGGAAAGCAATATTCATGCCAAATACTCCATATAAGGAGTTGTATACAGACAAGTTCTTCATCTGAATATTTCTATAAATTTAAAAAAAGAGAAACGTATGTGAATTCTTACAATACATCTTTTAGATGTGAATGCACATTCCTTATGGGTCTTTAGGTGATGGATAATTAAAATTCTCTTGGATTCTCACTATCTCACATGCTCACGTATAAAATTTACAACCTCTCAGCTTATTGCTGAAAGATAAGTTCTCATGTTAGTACAACAGAGATCCAGAAATAATTGCAGTCTCATCATGAATATGAACATCCAGCTGGGATTTAAAATATCAGTGATAGAGCGCTAAGGGTAATGCATTAAAGCAGAATTCTCATTAGTGAATTGAATCTCCATGTTGTGGTCGGTACAAATATGTCTTTGCTAGTTGGAAATTGCAGGTGCAAGAAGAGGAGGAAAGAAGCAAGGCTTCTGAGCATGCTGCCTGAAAAATTATAAATGCATTTGTTAGGAAATGATTTCATTAATGAAATATCCCATATCCTAGTCATGTCAAACCACTTTCCTGAAGCTTGGACAGTTAGGGTTAAAACTATACTAATCTCACCTCTTACTTTTGAATTTGATGGCATAGGTGCATCTTAGGCCTGAAGACAGATCTGTTCCATAGTACCTTTTAGTCTTCTGATATTGATCAGTTCTGTGCTGCAACAGAAACAAAACTGGGCACAGATTTTGCATAAACAATATTGCGTCTACAGTACAGTTTTCAGTTTGAAATTCTTCTGTCAGATGAGTCTGCAGAGCTGTGGCCACAACTATCTTCCAAATTAAAGTGTTGTAAAAATGGATATATTTAACATGAAGTAGTTGTACATGCGTATGCCTACCAACGCAGTATGTAGTGAATGGGGAAGTTTTAAAAAACACCTGCTCTGTCAGTGCGTTTGCTTCATCTGTTTGTGTTGTCAGCTAGGTTGGGTGACTTCTGTCATCCTGGTTCAGAGTAATTGTTCTTTTGATTACTACAGCCTTTCCTCATCATCTGACAACATGGTCAAAACTGACGGGTTGACCATTTAAAGGAAGAAGCAAATAAAAAGTGGCATGCTCTGGGTAACCTGTCCTGTATGCAGATCAGTTCAGGAAGTCTCTGGTTCCATAGTTAGAGAAGAAGTATTTGGTCCTCAGAACATGTTAAATACATTTGAGATTTCACACCTGGAAATGAGAACATTCAGTCCAAACTGGTAGTTTTAGAGAAGTCCTCCCACCAGCAATGAGGAACAGGAGAGATATGAGAGACATACTTGGTTAAAGCCCAAAGTGTCTGCTAGTTGTACATCAGGAAATAAGATTATTTTGGGTAAGTTTGGCCTTAAGAACCATTTTGTTATTACAGGCAAGCTCTTAGGGTGGCTTCATTATTGTTCTTTCATCTCTTCATAATATTAGCAAAATTAAATGTTTTGACTGGATTCTTCTGAAAAGCTTTAGCTAATGTCTTATAGCCATTGTGGAGACTGTGAGAGAGAACTATATTGAAAAACAGGATTAAGAAACATATTCTTGCTTGATCACAGATTCTTTTGTCTGTATGCTTTTAAACTAATAGTACAAACACTTGGTAACGGGTTCCCTAGGTCTTGCACTTATGCTCCTTTGTAAAAATGAAAAAAAACCACGTTTGTCCAGGTTTTATGAAGTTCTGAAGAATCTTGACCACCTTCCATAAATGTCTGTCAGCTAAATTCTCCCATAATTCCACTGGAGAATGGATTTAATTTTGTAAGTTGGTAGCTACTTCTCAAAATTAAGACAGTTTACTATCTTGACATCCCCACTCAGAAGAAGGGGGAATACAAAAAAACATGCTTGAAATAGCAACTCTGGAAATGGTTCAGAATTAAGATCTATGCATTGATCACAATGTACTATCTAGTACTGGTCTGTATTGATGTGTGGCTATAGTGGCTTTATAAGGTTTAGACACAAGTGAAAAACCCCAAATGCCATGGATCTGGTGTAGCTTATTTCTCACAGAATTACTTGGTGAGTAAGTGATGCACCCTTGGTGCATTGTCTGGATGCAACTCTTAAAAGTAGGAACCCTCTCTTGAAAATCTCTTTTGGTGCAGAAGGCGGCATTGTCCATATTCGTGGTGCAAGCGAAGTAGCAATAAAAATCAAACCTCTTAATCTTTGAAGACCTCTATCTTGATACTCTGTCATAAGCTAAAAGGATTCTGATATCAGGTTGCCTTAACACACATTGAAGCAGTGGGGTTCTTGTGGGTTTGTGCCAATGTAAAATAAAATTTGTATTGGTGTTAATATCCTTATGACTAGCGCTATGGAGTAGCATTTTGATTCCCATCTTTACAGAACAAATTTCCATTCTACAGGAAGGAATGTGAATAATTCAGATGGTTGTACTTTTTTATCCGATGAATAATCTATTATTGATCCATAAATCAGGCAAAGACCTCTTATACCACTGTCTTTCACATACATTGTCAAACCAAGAAACTGATTGAGATCTGAGGATTGTATAGCACACTTTGCATTTGATAATGGTGACATCATTATTTTCACCATCCTGTAAAATTACCACTGAAGTTACAAATGATGCTTTAGTATATCTTGCCTACGGGTTGGAGATGCTGTATAGTATTATTGCAAATTGCTGATAAATAATTTTAAAAATACTATATACCTAATGTATCACACTTCATTCTCATACCTTGAAGTTTTACGAAGAAATTGTCATCTTCATTTAACAGATGAAGAAACTTAAACTGGATGGCAATTTGGTAATACAGGTAAGAGTAGCACTGTGCTCTACCTCTATATCTAGTGTCACCTTCACAGGAAAAAAAAATCAGTTTATTTTGGTTGGAAACTTGTCTCTCTGTACAAGATTTTGATTGTGGGTAAGGTGACACAAGATTAATTAAATGGAATTGCTCTTCATTTCATCAGAGTGGATGAGAGAAAAATCTGACCCAGAGCCAGACAAGTGTCCCAGGAACTGCTTGCTTCCTATCAGATGGGTTACTGTTTTTTACTATTTTTTTGATGAATGTGTGCTATAGTAAACTTCCTCCTTCAGAAACTTCTTTTTTGAGCTCTTCTTTAATAAGTGCAAAGGCATTCTCCCTGCCTTGTTATCTATGTCCCATTCCTAGCACAGAGAGTTATGACATTTTATTCTTTATGTAAATGTATTATAGGGAGGTAAAGCAAATAAAAAGTAATGAGAAGATGAGCTTTGATGGTACAGTAGAGGGAATGTAGTATTTCAGTGAAACAAGTGACAGCCAATAATGCTGCCCTGTTTTATCTTTTTGAACACATTTTACATTTCATTCTAGTGCTCTGTATTAATTCACATAATATGCCTGTTGATAACAGGTTTATTTAAAAATCATTACAATTATAGAAAAATGAGATTTGCATAGAAAAAAAGGTCTTTGGAACATTTTGAATTTTTCCCTTCCCTTCTTCTTCCAACCTTCAACATGCACAACAAAGGACTATTATGGCAGACTTTAATCAAATTTCTGTTGGCATTGTTTGCTAGTATTTCTCAAAAACCTTCACATAAATCTTCATATAAAGAAAGCAGGTGTAGAATCTAGGCCTGCCAAATTCACTAAGGTTGTGAGCCTAAGGCAACCCTAATTGCCATTAATGGAAATCAGGATCTACTTACAAGTGCTGCAACATGTTAGAGGGGCCTTGTGGTCCAGTGAGTCTTACTTTTGAGCATGTGAGAGTTTTTCATTTTATTGCACGTGCCAGAGAGGGAGCCCTGGATGGAGCACTTGCTCGTTCCTCTGCAGAGCAGGTGCTGCTCTGCGCTGCCACCATGTCTCCTCTTGTCCAACGACCCAAGTGCCCTTCTGCATTGGTGGATTCTCTCCAGCAGTGGAAAGGTAATTTTTTTCTTTTGCTCATTTAGTTCTTGGCTGTTTTCCTGATTCTGCCCACAAGGAGGCCTATGAATAGCAATTGTAAGAATTTGGGGATGTGGCTATCTGCCCATTGCAAATTGGGGAAGAAAGCTGTGTATAAGCCATTGAGATATTAGTAAAGCCTAAGTGTCTAATACCTTTTTCCTTACAGCTGCCCTACAGTAAATCTTCCATCGTTTATTATGACATTTTCACTGTAGTATATGTTTTTATTCTGTAGTATGAAACTGTTTCTTAAGTGACATCTAATCAGATGTCAGTCTAAGCTATGTAAATCTGAATGTCCTGCAACCCGTCTGACCATTTTCCTTATTGTATCTGTAACACTTAGGCATGGTTTAGCTGTGCCTGTGAAGTAATGGTTGCCACACAAATTGCTGTGGTTGTGAACAAGCTGTCACCATACAGTGCACAGGCAGAGCAGATGGCATGGGCAGCTTGCAGAGGCCAGTGAGCCGCCTTGTCCCCACAACTGAGTGGTGGCATGTACCATGTTTTGGGGATACTCTTACAGCACACTTTCTGGGGGTCAAAGCATATGTTTTCAGCTGGCTCTGAGGAAGAAGGATATTTTGCCTTTGAAATGACTAGATACGATGTTGTTAGCGTCACATTGACAGCAGAGGTGTCTGGAGTATGCTAGTCAGCAGGCTAATCAGTGCAGCGCTCTGGGACCTTTCAGTAGGTCAGCTGTAAAAAGTCAGGTTTATTAAGGAGTGCAGAATTAAATTTCTCTCATACTTGGAATCCAGTTATTGACATCAGTATTTCGTTGAATTAGAAAGCAAGCTACTTCCAGGCTGTTGACATTTAACTAGGTAAACATCTTCCGTGGGCTGAAGGGGGACAGGTCAATGCAAAACACCCATGTGCTGTGACTGCTCCCAGTGATTCTTGGGAAATTGTTTTCTGTGTTATCTGTGAAATTCTCTTCCTTCTCCATTTCCATACTTTGGGGTGATCATGGCTGCTTTAGTGCTCCTGCCCCGACTTGCTAAAGGAGCGTGGAACGGAGGCAGCTGAAAGAGCAGGGAGAGGGCTTCCCTGCAGTAGTGCGGGCTGGAAGTACAAAAGAGGCCTCCAGTTTCTCACTCTACCCATGTCTTCTCCTTGGCTTGCTGCTAGAAGGAGGAGGCCATTCCTCACTGTTCTGAAGAGGAGGCCCCCTTTTCCACTTCATTTCCCTTGCATTCATTTCACTCCAATGGATTCCTGCTGATCCGAATGAAGAAGCAAAAGCAATCCTCAGCTCTTCACTCCTTTCTGGCAGATCCTGGTGGCCAGAGTGAGAGGGCAATGATTACAGTAGAGAGTAAAGCTGAGAAGGACAGGAAGGGATAGGGGAGAAAAGGAAGACAGAATTCCTCTTCTGTTAGCAGTAAATCAATGCATGCAAGTGTTTCTAGGCAGCTGTTTAGCACACACCTGCTCAACTTGGAATGTTGCAGTTTTTAATCAGGGTTTCCCCACATTTGTGTTTTTTGAATCTGTATTTACATACAACCAGTTGTAACAGTTATGTCTTTCCATTGTTTGGTATGCAATAGAGAAACTGTCAAATTAAATTGAATTTTTGCTTGGTTTTTTTTTTAAGAAGAAAAAAAGTGCTCTTTTAACAATATGTTAAAGAAAGGCAAACTAGTAGTGAAAAAAGAAAGTGAAGATGTTACCTCAGGTAGGAGTGAAACAGCTACTGCAGAACAAGCTGAACTTGTCAATCCTAGAAAGTAGGGGTAGTGAACCAACGTTAATGAAAGGTCAAGACCACTGTTATTTAGACAGGACTTTTTCAGTATGATAGTGCTTAAGAAAAGGCATTGACTCACTAAAGAAAGGAAGAATATAGCTCAATAGATAAAAATATATTCTTGGTTTAAGAAATTAACTGAAGAAATGGGTGGATCCAGTTGGTCCTATGTCATTGCTTTGACACATCTCCATACCATTTGTGGATTTATAATGTGTTAGAATGCAAGAATGGTGATTTATCTTGGTTGTGCAAACTGTTTGCCGATTTTATGCATGAAACCATTTTCATTATCTGCCCAGTAGAATAAAAGACAAATTAAAAATAATAAGGGAGTAGCAGACGTTTTTGAAATGAGATTGCTTTCATTTCTGGAATCTCTGACCTATTGTCTCTCTTGTGAGGTGAAGCAATTGGGTACATGCTAATGTAAAAGTGAGAGAATAGAGAAGTTTGATATCATACACATCTGTTAAATTATTGAAGATTCTGAATTATTTTCTCAATGGAAATTTTCTCATGTTAATAACATGTTTCAACTCTTTAAGTCAACACTGTGAATAATTCTTATACAATCACCAGCAATATAAAATAGTATATTAAACTTAGAGGATGTTTATGATCTTTTTAATACAACATAAAATATCTTTTCTTTTTAATTTGGTTCACTACTAAATTTCTTTCTTATGTTAAGTTACTCGTATAGCTTTCAGCTCTGAAGAACCCTGTTAGAAGTTCGTTGGTATGTAGCACAGCTGCCATTCATCTATTTTAGTGTACTTTAAATTATTGCTTTCCAGTAATTCAAGTTGTATGTCTGGCTGAAAAATACAAGTGCATATACAGAGATTGGCTAGGCAAAGAGCCTGTTGAACTAAGAGAAAGGAATGAAGACAAACAATATGTCAAGGAATGGCTATACAAGGTGGCTGAGGAAAAGGAGCTAAAGAAGGAGGGGACTGGTGAGGAACCAGCCTTTGGGAGCTAGTGACTGAATAGAAGATGGATTGGAGTGAGTGGAAGTGACGATGATGTGAAAAAGGAGAGAAAGACCTCAAAGTCTTTCGAAGACAAAAGCTTTGTCCTAGGGCACAGATGAAACTGATTTCTTTCTTCCAAAGAAATTTGGAAGGCTGAGATGATTGGGACTGGAATAGAGATCCCAGAAAAATTGTAGTGTTGTTGTCTGTTTTTCAGAGAGAAAAGGTAGTGAGGCATGATTATAAATTCACTAAAAAGTAGTATCATTACAGAAAGTGTATAGGAAGATACAGCTTATCAGGCTTATTTTGTGAATGACCGAGTAAACCCAGAAAATATGCAGTAAGTTATCCCAAATCTGTCAGTCCTAAAATCAGTTTCTTGCAATTCTTGAGAGAAATTAGGTATGTTGTATGCATGCCTCAAGCAGCCTGGCAAATCCATAAGTGCAGGGAAGAAGTGATGTATTTTTTGATGAGAATTAAAATATTCATAGATAGCAGCTGAGCTAGGCAGAGATGGGATACTGCTTTAGACTGGCTAGATAGGCAGGTTAAAAGCCCGGACCACTATACTGTGTCAGTATGCATGCCAGTCACAGATGCTAGCACAGTGCAAGCCTATGCAGGTGGCTGAAACCAAGCTTCCCCTTTACTGACGGACCTTTCTGTCTGACGTCGTATTCCTTCAGCTGTTTTCGGTGTTGAATTGATTTCTACCTTCTTTACATCAGGCCTAACAGTCTGTGTGTTTTTTATGTTTTTGCAGTGGCTGTGCCAGCAAATTTGCTAACCACATTGTGTCAAACTTGTTTTTAGTTTAGCGCTGTCATATGCAGGAAGCAAACTGGTTGTTGGGATACAGCAAGAAATCTCTTGTTTCACTTTGATTTTAAGGAAAGAAATATATTTTGTTTTTTAAACTAACTATGTAGGATTTTTGCCTTTTGTACTTGTCATTCACCATGGAAATATCCTCAGTTTTGGAAGTAACTCAGTTTTCAAGTTTGAAAATGCATGCCATTTTGGTATGTGTTTTCATGTCATTGTACTGCTTTGCTAACAAACGTTTTAACTGGAGTGCTTATTTTAAATATGAAGCTATTTTTCTAAGCATCAATTTCTGTTTGTGGCAAGGATTATTTAGGAAGGAGGTCTGAAAATGCTAGGCAGGGAGCAGCATGGCCACAGGTTATAAGTGATATCCAGGTCGATAGAAGCATAGAGCTCTCTGGGTCTGCCTTCCCTGTCAAATAAAATAGTGGTCTGTATGGACTCTGATGTGCAGGAGGGTTAAACAGAAGGGAGGATGTAACTGGCCACCAGTATTGAAATAATTACCACATCTCAGTCTGGGGCTTGCACCAATGTTCTGTTGTGACGTGAAAAAGAGGAGAAGGAGTAGGGGCCTGCTTGCCCAGACATTGGTGGGTAACTAAAACCGGCCACATGTAATTGTGAGCTGAGTCTTCATTATGCCATAAATTATTAGAGGTGGATTGAACCTATTTACAGAGAAAATAACATTCAAAACAGATTTAAAACATGTTTGTTTTTAGGATGTATGTGGAATGATCACTGCAATGGGAGACTGTCCTACCTATGTTATCTACGTGGTGCTGGTTAGGAAGTTTCTGCTTGTAAAGACCTTGCTAGGTCACATTCATTCTGTTTTTCACAGACATGGTTTTCGGCTCCTTTCCTTTTTTTCAGTTATCTGACGTAAAAGGTTTGTTTTCCCCTGTTAATATTGCTGCAGTTTTATTGGTGTAACAGAGGAGTTAGTCTTGATACCTATCTGATTTTTATTTCCTAAACTGCAATCTGCACTTCAAATTTATCGGGAAATTATTAGTGCTAAGCAAAACAATAAATCTAGATGCTAATCTTGAAGGCTGGCAGTCTGATCACATAAATGTGAACTCCTTTATCCAAAACTTGAAAATCCCCTTCACAGTACTTTCTAATTGCCAAACAAATAAAAAGCACTTCATGAAAACCTTAGGCTTGCAAAAAAGAATATAAAAAATAATTAAAATATATATTCAGAAAACTAAAAAAAAGTCAGACTGTGGTGTGGAATTTTGTAGTTTTCTGGGTTTGGGGAGATTTTATTTTACATTATTCTTGGTAAACTGACTGGTAATGGAAGGAAGTTGGGCAACACTGGATCTCAGCGAAGCGAGTATTTTAAAAAGAAAACACAGATGTAAACTGAGTTCCCTGCTGTGATACAAATTCAAATAGTTGGTTTTGTCTTTGGCAGTACAAATAAGGAGGAATTCAGAAGGAGCACCTATGTATTTAAGGGGGTTAATTTATTGTTATGTTACAGGAATAAATCAGTGTGTGGTATTAATTAACATTCTTACTCTTCCCTTGCCATGCAAGGGGATGGTGTGACATGGCTGTGGGTCCCTATCTGGTGGTAGTGGATTTTTTTGTAAGTAAATTTAAAAACAATTTTTTTGAGGACTCTGCCAAAAAGTCTAGGTTGATAGGCTGGTAGATGAGAGATGTTACTTTTTTTTTTTTTGAGGTAGGAAACTAAGCTGTGCTAAGAGCAAGCCATTTCCCAATGTTGCACAGAATCAAGGAACTGAAATTTACTCTCTTTAGTTGAGTTCTGTGGGTTAGAACACCTTTCTCTCATGGAACGCAGCCAATCCTTTCCTATACCCTCATTTATCTAGAAATCGTTCTTTATACCTATATAGGGACATTCCTGGGTTGTCTAAAAGGAGACTAATAGTATATACATAAGCAAAGCACCAGACTGATAATATTGCCCTATGTTATGGGGATAAAGTGTTTCTAAATGATACCATGCTAGGAGAGTTTAGAATTCTCTTTTACAATGATTTTAATTAAAGGTTTGATCTTGATGTTATGATATTGTCTCTGGAATAAATGGCATTGAGCCAGTGTAAATAAGATCAGATAATTACTGAGTGGGTTTTGCAATTTAATAGGCAATTCATGTATGATTAAACCCCAACTTTCTGCTCCATTTATTTATTAGACACTGCTTTTAAATTAAAATTTTAAAATTTATTTTTGTTTTAATTAATATAGCCTAATTTGTCATTTGCATATAGTGTCAAACATTTAGGGAAGTATTTGAAATAATTAAAAATTGGTATATGAGTAACTTAGTCTTTGTCTTTCTAAATTCCAGATGAGGTGTATGTTTAAATAAGTAAGTAGTAAGAGGGAGAAAGTGCTTCAGGAAAATTCAGCACAGAAGCATGCAAGACTGACCAAACAGCAGCTGGTTTGAATGGTTTTAGTGTTTAGAGTAACAAATGTCTTTTGAATAAGAGTATCATTTCTGCATTAATAGTAATTATGTAGAGTCACCATTTAACACTTTTTAAAAAACCTAAGTCAAAATGTGGGTTAGCATTATCATGCCATCAATAAAGTCAGACTGTAAGGACTTTTATTAATGATAACAACAGAAAGGTGGACTGTCCCTGTGAGAAACTGAAAAAGTGTCAGTGGATTGCCTTGTGTCAAATAAAGTGGCACCAAATTTAAGACCATATATTTTTCAAGAGAACAGATTCTAGTTACTCTAAGTGTTGAATGCCAATTGCAAAAAAGCTACAAGCTACAGATTGTTATTTCAGGTTTCAAAGCATGTATTCAAAGCTCAAGAAAACTACTGGAGAAGCAAGTCTACAGACTTTGTTACAAAACCTGGTTTAAAAAAGGAACCAACCCTTCAAATTTTTCTTCTTTGCTTTGCCTTTGTACTCTGTAAACAAGTTTGAAGGAAAGACTCGAAGTTGAGAATACCTGTTTCTCATTCCTCTTCAATTATTGATCTTTCTGGCAACTGCAAACAGATTGGCCAGTTGCATGTATATGCATGCACACTTTATGCAGGTGTGTATGCATGTTGCATGTATGCAACTGACCCAACAAACCACTTCATTGTATTCCCCATTGCCAAATTCCATTAGTCGTTATTGTCCTGGTCTAGACTGGTCCTGGTGATCCAGCTGGAAAACATTCCAAGCTCTCTAATCTCTGGAAGGAAATCTTGTTTAAAAGTGGCAAGTACAGCTCAAAAACACAGTCCTTGCAGACGTTTTACTCAGACACAGTCATGCGGGTATTGTGGGAAAATACGGGAAAGGTTGCAGCAGAGAAGATGTTAAATCCATTATACAGAATGGTAAGATGTGTACCTCTGATACCTTCAAAGCAGCTATTGCAACTGCATTTCTTAAGAAAGAATAATTTGAGAACAATAGCTTGTTGGATATAGTGTTAAAACTATGCTGATCTGATCTGTTTTTGTTTTTGTTTTTTCTTTTTTTTTCACAATGGTCAATCCACTGACTTGGCTGCATCTTTTAAGTTCAGCTATGAAGGAATGGCTCAAAAGCCACTGCAAGTGAAGTAAGAGGCATCTTTTACTTGTAGCATCAGTTTCATCAGAAGAGTGGGAGGCTTCCTTGGAAGCCTTCGTTTTCCATAATTTACACCTTGCTCCATGGTAACTTTTCTGTGGCTGAGTTGTTTATTGAGGAAAGGCACACGTCACACATGCCTGTTTACGGGGCAGCTGCAGCATTCTCAGTCTGTTTCTCTTTGAATTTCCATAGGGTTCAGTGGGTATAAACTGACAGCAAGTGCTATTTCTGGAAGAAACCTGAAAGTGTAGTTGAATTATGTAATACTTTGATGTATATAGCTCTTTAAAAATTATGTGTGAATTTTAGCTTCAAAACAAGAGAGAAATGTACGTGTTTAACCCTTCCACCCATGTGCACATGCAGGCGTATGCTGTGGTTCTAATGAAAGCAGAGAGATGTTATTTGAAAGAAAAGAGGAAGCAGAAGTCACTTAAAAAATTAAAAAGAAAAATATCTTCATCAACTTTTTTCCTAGAAGTGAACAAATTGGTACCTTGATTCACTTCTCTGTGGCAGTGGTGTTCATATACCTGCCACTGCAGATATTGCTGTTCTGTCGTGTTCATTTTTTTTAAAGATTTATTTACAGACATATAAATGAGCACCTTTCCAGGCCCTAAGAGCTTAGTCATCATTTAGTCAGTGGGTTAAATGAGGATGGTTCAGACAGTGAAAGGGAGAAGATCAAGAGCTACAAAAATAATGTTTGACAGTTGGGAGTATTGTGTTGTTTACTCTTTTAGGTGGAATTTGTTTTAAAGAGGGAGGTTGATGGCAAGTCTTGTATGACATGGGGGTGAGGGTCTTTGAGAAAGAAAGGGAGACTCATGCATTTACAGATGGAGACTGCAGCACAGGCACAAATGTCAGTTATTTTATTCCAATGTAGGAGACCCTCTATTTTTATTTATATATATCTCTGTGTGTAACTAATATATATTAGAGATGGGGAACTAGCATATATCAATATATCAATACATATCAACTTATATACCAATATATGATTACGCACAGAACTATGCAAATATGTGTTAGAGGAAGGGAGCTAACGTACAGTTATTATCAAAACATGCTATAATCAGCTTGGTAGTCACAAAACATACTCAGTACCTCCTGTTGTTGAGCAGGTATGGGGTCCAAGACTTTCCTGTGGGATTGAGAATCTTTCTCACCTGGCAATTTGTTTTTAAATATTGGAATTCTAATGCAATCAGCCCCTTACAAAACCAAACAGTAAGATCCTCAGATGTGCTTTTATATCCCAGGGAGTTAGAAGTGCTTTCTACTGAAATGATCTGGGAGTGTCCAAAGGGATTTGATTCCATCTAAGGCAGGAAGACCATCCCATTCTTCCTTCAGTTTGATGGATTAATTTTAATAAGGGGCCTCTGGGAACTCCTCTAGATCCCCCTCCAGCATATCAATTACATTAAGTAGCTGATCTTGCTTAATGTGGTGGTAGTAGTGCTTTTTCATGTGATCTATCACGTTGAAGTTCACAGCTGCTAAGGGTGTATACTGTAAGATCAGGCCCTTTACCTAGTGCTAGATGAGTCGTGGAAAGCAGAAACAAGTTTTAATTTGCTGCTAAGGCTAATTCTGCCTGGAGGTGGGGAGGAGGCTTGGTTTTTAATTTTTACAGAACGAGGAAGGATGGTTTTGTCTAATACTTCACTCAGAAGTCCCTTTTTCTGATCAGGCACTCTGACATGTACAAGCTCTTCATGTCTATCCATCCACACCTTATCCTTTCTGTCTTCATCTGAAATACTCCACTCAGTAATACAAAATTGAGGAACAAATAACATAGTACAAGTGGAAAAATATACTGCTGAGTAAATGAGTTGGTTGCTACTGCTTTCCAAATGCCTGAGCTTTAGCTAGAACAACTTATAAAACCAGAGATGTTCAGTATTATTTTAATATTTCTCTGCTTTTTATGTTAAAGTATGTGAGCTCTCATTCAAGATACAGTATTGGTGTGGTAAAATAGTTTTATTCTGTTGAAGGAGAAAATGGAAAAACTATTTCCAGTATATTATTAAATATGAAACACATACCTGGTGTTTTATTTAAGCGTTCAGCTTTCACAGTGTACATAGTACCCTTAATCATAAAACATATTTGTGCATTTTTGAAGGTATAATATATACTTTTTATTTTCCTGACAATTGCAAGGGAATCAAAGATTCCATAGCATTAGATAGATTCTGCGTTTGAACTGAGATTTTTCTCTGCCTAAGGCACATGCCACTTGTCCTTAGGCAAGATGCAATGAAGATACGTAGCAAATGGGAAAAATGTGGCTGTTATAGTTAATAGTGGTTATTACAGTGTGTCTGTATTGGCTACCTTGGGTGTACAAAGTTATCTTTTGCTATCATTAGTAAAATTAAAAACTCAGTATTTGCTGCCCTATGATCTTTATTCAGTCAGTTTCCTGATTCTGTAGGTACAGAATCTTTTTACTGCAGAAGGAGGAGGCCTCTGTCATTTAGTTCAGGATAGGTTTTCTTATGTGTGAGGTTCACACAGATGAAAGCTCTGGCTCTTTTCAAGTTTGGTGGCTTAACACAAATCTCTAGTGGTATTAGAAGAGGAAACGGGAGGTAGAAGGAAGGTTAGGGCTCTGAGGTGTCTGAAGGGGGCATATTTTAGTGCAGTGTAAAAAGTGAAAACACTATGACAATTCCAAGGACAAGTGAGGAAGAGAAGAGTATTAAGGAAGTCAGTGAGGAACAGGTTATTTCAATCAAAACGGAAAATGGATCTGGATGAAAGACGATATCAGAAAGAGATATGAGACCATTTATATTCTGGGTGAAATTAAACATTTTGCATATTGCATTATTGAAAACAGCTTTCCAAATGACTCCAAAGAGATCCTGACCTCCCATCTCCTCCTTTTCCCTCACTACTCATTAGCTCTTCTCAAGTAAGTAGAATGCCACTTGCTTCACTGGTTTCTTCCATCTCTTTATTTAAGAATATTTTAGTATTCCCTAGCTTCAGTGTGTTTTTAAATAAGAAACGGTTATTTGAATACCTCACAGCATCTGTGCCAGTTGTCCCGAGGCACTATGAAAACTCAATAAGAACAGGTAGATGTTCTTTCTCAAAGCTTGAATTTCTTGTTTCTAGACTACTTCTTCCTCGAGTATAAAAGAGATCATAAGAAATTCTATACAGGAGGTTAAAATTCTACTTTCAGTTTACCTGTACAATTCCCATGATTACTGCTGCTTTTCACATGGTGTTCTGAAAGGAGAATTTGTCCCTGTAATTTTGAAGTTGAGAAAAGAGTAGAATTAAGAGTTTGCTTAATTAGAGCTCCCTTTTAAGATTTATTTTAAGCTGTCTTCCTTCAGCCTGTAACATTTGATAGTTTCCAAAAATGCAATTTAATCATATCTGATTGCTTGCTGGAATCTGTAATTAACTTAGGTGCAAGTGATTTAACAGTATTTACCAGGTGCCGCATAATTTACCAGGAACTGCCTGGTGCACATATGTGTAAAGCGTGTTGGCTGTTTAAATTTATCAGCCAGAATATTTTAGGTTTATGCTCAATACTTATGATGGGCTTATGTGCTTATATTCACTGTACTACCAAACTATCCCTTACAATTATACCATATTATAGTTGTTATTTCAAAAGATTCCAGACTACCTATGTGAAGACTAACTAGAAAATTATTTTTGTACTATAATTAGTTGCTAAGATGAGGCTAACATTTTCAAATAGTTCTAGACATGACACCATATAAAAAGCTTGAACTAACTCATTTGAAAAGTAGTTTTCATCTCAGAAGACCTCTGAAATTCCTTTCCTTCAAAAAGCCTGGAAGTTGTTTTAGAAAATATGTTGCTCTGTTGACACTCACATTTTTTTCATGTTTGGGAATCAGTACTTGCCTCAGCTGAGTCATTAAAAATGCCAAAAGAATAGAAAAATTGGCTGACTCTCTGCAGAATTGAAGGAGTTTTGGACTAAATGTTTGGAGTGCCCTTCCATGAGCAAGACTTGGACCCTATACTATTCTCAAGCCTGCTTCTAAGTTTCTGGATACCAGACAACTTGATGAGACTGTCATTTAGTCTTTCTACTTCATTTTTTCCACAGTTTCACAAAGGTGAAATTTATAGATGAATTAAGCCTGGAATTAGAAAAGCCATGGTCCCAGTTTGGGGGTGAAGATCATTAGACATTTTAGTACCTCATGATCTGGCAGAAAGACTTTCTTCTACTGTCTGACATCGCTCCCCTCTGTCCCCATCCTGTCTGGCACCAGCACTAGAGCTGAAGGTTTCTCTCGCCACAGGAAGTAACTATCGATCACGCTCGAAATGTGGAATTTTGCAGTTCTTATGATCATTAGTATCCAAAATTCGCTGGAAAATTATTATGAAAGTAAATCATGAAGAAAAATTTTTAACTGGAATACTTGTCTAATCTAAACATCAGTAGCAACTATGAAATGTAAAAAGGTCATAGGCGCTCGGTAGTGGTTATGAGTTTTTCAGAAACTGTGGTTTTAGAACAGTATTTCATAAGAAGATGTTGTGATAAACCAGGACACAAATGGTAAAATGATACTTGCCTGCATCATTTTGGCAGTCAGACACCCAAGATTATGTAACTTTCATTTTCCCAAGTCCAAATGCAGCAAGTATATGCCAACAGCATAAAAACGTGGGAATCTGCAGTCAGTTCTGTGTATCTCTTACTACATTACATTAAAATGAGTAGGAAAATTGCTCAGTTTTATGCTCCTGAATACACTGAGAGGTTTATTGTTCATAAAACTGGTGAATCTTGTCTTCCATTGAAAAGACTGTGCAGATCTTAAATTTCCCAGGGAATAATGCACTCCTGTCAAGCTTTCCCAGACTCCCAAAAGCAAAAGATAAGGGGAAAACACCACAGAAATCAACAGACTTGACAGTTTATTGTTGTGTGAACCCATGAGAGTTGATGTAAATGTATCACAGACTCGCAGGAACACTAATAGATTTTAAGATGACATTTGAAAAAATGTAATGTAAAATGTAGAAGTAATATTAGCAGCAACAGCCATTGTAAATATAATCCTTTCTGAAGCTCTGGTACTTTAGAAGGTGACAGAAGGTTCCTTTATAATCAGATGTGGGGAAGTTAACAAAAGTTACTAAATGCCTTTTTGAGAGACTCTGAACTGCCAACAGCATCTCCTCTCCCCAAAATTGGACTGCCAAATAATTTGTACAAAATCCGGAAAGTTTGCTGCTCTTGTAAATCTACACAGTTCAAGGAGTGATTGTCAGTGGAAATGAATATTCCTTTCAGTTTGTAACCTTTCTGGAAAAGCCTGAGCCTGACTTCTGAAGTGACCCCAGAAGACTACTTAGGGGAACAGATACTGTGCAGTATTGTACAGTGAAGTGCCATTTCTCTGTGTATATATCTAGATTTAGGTACCCTACGTACTATTTCTCTGTTTATGGAGAAGCAAGAGAAGTAATTGTTCTTAAATTTATCCCTAAGCTTTCCCTCATTTCTGCTACCTTCTACCCAGTTTTGCCTTCCCCTTTTTTATTTTGCTGTTCTCTGCTATTTTGCTTCCTCCTGATCTTTATATCATTGCATAATGTTGGTTGTTCTCCTTTCCTCTTCCTTTCTCATTTTGTCTCATTGTGTATTTCTGATTATTCTTCCCAAATCACTAAAGTGGGCTTCTTTCCTGTCTTGCAGAATCAGCCTGTGTGGAGACATCGCATGCTCCGAGTGATTTCCAGAAACACTAACTCGGTGGGGTCATCAAACAATAATGAAGGTTAAGTGTCTAAAGGTAATTAGCAATGTCTTTACTATTTTATTACTATGGAAGCCTTGTTCCTGGCAAGGAGGATCTTGTTAAGAAGATGCCATGTCTCTAGGAGACAATTCAGTAGTACGACAAGTTGTGCATTAATAGACACTTAAGCAGAATATAATGGATCACAAAGACAGCAGTTGCTGCTCTTCTTGAAATAGAACTGAAAGACAGTAATCCTGCGCTGCATGTAAGACGTTATAGAAATGATCTTGTCAAGATTCAATAAATGTTAAGATTCAATAAATCTTAGGTTGTCTCCTTTAAGATTTGAAGATCCTAAACTCTGATGTTTATACATATCCAGTAAGCAGAGCTGCTTGAGGCAGCAGATGCAGTAAAGTTTGTAGAAGTGCCTGTGAGCCAGTAAAAAATAAAATGACAGCTGATTTGCCAAGGGAAGCAAATACCTATAAAAAATATATGCTGTGGACATTGAAAACCTAGAAACATTTTTTTTTGATGTTTTCATCAAGAATTTGAATCAACTGCATTTGCAAATGAGTATTGATGCAGAACTCTGACATTACACTTAGCCAGTGCAGCAATGGATGAGAGAGGCACTGTTAGACCGTCACGGGTGGCTGAATATACTGGGAAAGATACGTTTCACTGGGAACTTTTAAGTCAGTTTTTTTCTAAGTGCTCAGTGTAAATTCTCACAAAAACGGTTCAAGCACCTTTGTGTGCTGATGAAGATTTTTCAGTGTGTTTTTCAGTTGTCATCTTAAATGTAACAGAAGATTCATTGCCATTTACTGCTTCAGTTGAATATGAGAAGACTTATCACCACTCTTTAATCTCTTTGCAATTTTTTATAAAACTCTAATATATTGCTTCATGTTAAAAGTTGTCAGCACCGTTGGCAACAGCTAAAGATGAACATGAAGGAGTCATACTTTTCTGGAAGTGATTAGTTTTGGCACAGTGCTTGTTCCCGTGGCTAGGCCCTGTGTGCACTGCTGTTCTTGTCAGGTTCATTATGTGTGTTTTCTCTTTCCAAGGTATTATGTCTTGACTGTGAAGCATTCATCCAGACTCAGATTTGGCAAACATAGTCTGAATCTAGCAGTGTGCTGGTTTTCAGGAATAAATAATTTGTTCCTTTTAAGGGAGGGAAGGGATTTGGATTTTAAAATGCTTCACTGTATTTTATAACATAAAATTAGCTTTACATTTCAAAATGTAGCATTTCATAAGTAGTTGCTTAGGAGTGACTTTGATGCTCACTGAGTAAATTATAACGTGAAATTTCAAGCTCTTTTTTAAATGTTAAATTCTTAGAAAGTTATAATAGCTTTAAAAGTTCAGTGCTGTTAACATGGCTGTTGACAATGTATTTTCCTTTCCAGCTAAGAGTAACATATAATACATGAAATTTTTAAGCATGTTTTCTCCTCTGGAAACCTTTAAATTATAACATGGCTAAGGAAACTGAGTAAGACACAGGTATTGTGCATAACTTCCAAGGTGTCTGTGAGAGAATTAAGAGGAAACAGCAGTGGGATAAACCTTTTCTAAACTAGATTGTATTTACACAGACAAATTCCTTTACTGGATTAAACTGATGGTTCATCACTCTTTGGTTTCTAACAGAAGCTAGGAAAAAAAATCTAAGAAACTCACATTAAACAACTGTAGGATTTAATCCTCTCTGTATTTATTTTATTTCTCATCTCAATTTACTAATAAAGGGTAAGGCTTCAGATTCCTACCTGAAAGAAATATGAAAAGGTGTTAGTATTTAATACTGTGCTAACAACTAGTCTCCAGTCAGGATCTTCTCATGGTAAATGGAGTTAAAAAATGTAAACAGCTTTTAAATATCAATAGATTTTTTTTTATTGCTGTGGGGAAAAAAGGAATAATCCTAAAAATATTGAGTGATCGGTGCTAACTCTTGAGGAGAATGTTTACATTTGCATTGCAATATAAGTAATTAATTTGTTAGTTTTCTTATAACTTCTGTAGTACTTCGGAAATAAATGGACATTTATCTGCAAAAGCAAAATCCACAAGTGCCAGGGCAGATTTGTGGTAAAAGGGGACTAATTCATCACTGATCTTGGAGTCTTTTGTGGTAATGTCAAGATTATGTTTTCTACAAATGACCACCCATAGTTTCAATACACCAGTCCACACTTCTTTATATTTTAGGATAATTTGTTTTGCTTTACATAATACTGAGTTCTGGGCAATCAGGCCTGCATCAAGGGCCAAAGGCCCTCTAATGATGATAATGAATAGCAGGTGTGGTTTTGTGGCAATTTAAGAAGCAAAAAAATCCCCAGAAATATGGATTTAAAGGAGGACTTCAAATTTTGTTGACTCCAACAAGCTTTTGATTTAACATGAAGGATAGCAAGTACATAGCCCAGGAGTCTGAAATTCTGTTTACTCAAAGGTTAATTCTGGGAGAGATGGCAGCAATGATGCCCTCCTATTTTCGTGCTTTCAGTAAGTACTAGGACTTGGGAATAATTGTCTCTGTGCACTGTGTTTGTCACTATGAAGCTGCTGGCTTAGGTAGCTGCTGTAGGGTGATTAGGTAGCTGCTGTAGGGTGAATGATGATTACCTAGTCAATATTTGTTAGGCCTGATGAGAAACCAGTTTCAAGATAGTAAACTGGTTATATTTTTCTAATAAAATCATTTTAGAGTGAAAGTAATACTTCTGTTTCTTGAACTATTAAATAATCTGCTGAGGAATAAGGAATTACATATTGCAGTAGTTCTTATTTCAGTCAAATCTTCACTAGTTGTGGTACAGGCTTCAAGCCAACTGGATTTGTTATTTAACATGTCAATGAGTCATTTTTATTAGATGATTAAATTACTGTGGTGAGTTTCTGAACTTTGTTACTCCAGTTAAATATAATCTTTTCAAAGTTAAGGGTTTGAATGTGTGTTGCTTGGTTTTTCAAAGCCACTGGGATGCAGTTTTTAGGCATTGCATGTCTAATGCAGTTATTGGTTTAGAAAACAAACAAACAACAAAAAAAGAGGCAATAGTACATTTTAATCTTCTAGCCTGCCAGTATTGAAGGAAGTCTCCCTCCTCTTTTTTGCTCAGTGGGATAATTTGACTGATAACCTTTATATAGTTCAGGGACTTCATTGCTTTCTGAATAGAGTTTCTAGACAGTATAGATTTAGATTACAATGTCGAACTACTGTAGTGCCTCAGGGAAATATATTCTCATTAATGGACTTGTTAATGATTATCTTTGAAGAGACTTCTAATAATATCAGATGTAAATGCTGTCACAGCCCTCTAAGTTTATCATACAGATATGGAGATGCGTCATTAATTTACATAGACTGGTTTTCAGAGCTGTGCAAATTGATGCAGTATCATAATGGCTGAAGGAAATTAAAAGTTGTGCATTATCGATTTAGTATTTCAGATTTCTATTTCCAATTTGTAGGGTTTAAGAGGTAGAAAGAATTGAACCAAGGCAGTAGTATGGGTTGTTCAAAAGCGATCAAATTTAGACTGCACCTCTATGAATTTCAGCTTCACCATGCTCCCTTGCCTTGTCTTTAAGAGGCATGTGAAGAATGCAAGTTTATATCAGTAAAATCTCTCTACTGCAGTGTTGAAATCATATACGCCATACAAGCAAAGGTATGGCAGTATGAAGTAGTTTTTGGAAGCTTGAATAGTTTTTAAATGATTTCTTTACCAGGAGTTAGTTACTTTTGTTAAAGTGTAGTAGTACCTTACTCTTTTATCTTACCTTTGATGGGTTTCATCACAATGTACTGAGTGCAGTAGATCAGAATCTTTTTCAAAACTGTAGATTTAGACTCTACACATTAATAGTATATTTGCTTATGTTCTCAAATGTTACATGAATTTGATGATGAATATTTGCTTCAGTAGTTTTTTTTATAGCAGACACTGGATTCTTTCTCTTTGTTGCTGGGGAAACCTTTTAACCACCTGAAATATCAGTATTTTCAGAACAAATAAGAAATGTGATGTTTTTGTATACTATTGTATGCACACATGAAGGTAACTTTTTAGAAATGATACTGAATTTTTGAAGATGTCACTTGTTTTGGGAAGTGGTAGAGTAAATAGCTAGATGCTAAGACAGAATCAAAAAGGAGGAGCTTTTCAATGAGGTGTTTTGATGTCAGTGTTCTACTCAATGGGACTCCTCAAATGAAAAAAACAGGGGTTGTGAAGAAGGGCAGAATCTGCAGTGGTGGTAAGCTGCCCTAAAAGGAGAATAAACAGGAGGAGCTGGAAGTGTAGCTAGTGCTGCATTGTAACCAGTTGTGAAATCGTGAGGGAGAGAATTCATCTCCAAACTCACCAAGGGGCAAACGTATGGGGATTAAAATAATTTGTCTTTGAAATGAAGGTGAGATATTCCTAATGAAAGATAAATCAGTTAACACAGGAGATACTATTTCGAATTAGCAAAGAAGGGAGAGAGGACTGTAGGGAAGAACTAAACATGCAAGTCAAACCAGGGAGTAACTGATCTCATACAGGAGAAAAATCACGGCAGCATGTAGAAGAAGTCAAAAATGAAATGCACACTGTTAGAATGGTGCTTGTGTTGGGGAGATACATAGTGTATATGATGAGTCTATTCAGTTATGTTTTTGTATGGGGCAAAATGCTGTAAAAACTTTTTTGTGTGTTCAGCATAAAGCAGCTGCAACTTTGTGTGCTGATCTTCATCTAATTATTCTGTTATAAACTCTGAAACTTTGAGAGAATATTAGTCAAAAGTGGTTTAGGAACTGATGAAATTTGAAGGAATTGATTTTGTTTCAAGTCATGAGCAATCCCATCTGAATCCATATGCCCCATACTTTTATGGATATAGATGAAAGATTACAGAAGGTAAGGTCTTGTAGAATTGGAGAAGATATAAAAATGAGTACTGCCAAAGCAAATTTACATCAGAGACTTCTGTTTCTTTCATTCAAGGCAGCAACAAAGAAGCCATCCATGAAATCAGATCTTTTCACAGCTACAGTACAGAATTCATGCTTAATGCTATGCTGTCCATGGTCAATGCTGGGTCACTTCTAGCTGTCCTGGGTGGGATCCATCCAAATGAATACATGGGGGGCATGCTGCTTACTGCTGACACAGTGAGTGTGCAGAAGTGGGGGGTGGAGAAAAAGAAAGTTATCCTGACTGTAACTAAAGGGAAGGTAGGGTGTCTGTATTATTTGCTTTTAAGTAGAAAGCAAATATGACAATGTAGGCTAATTTTCTTCTAATTATTCTCTTACAAAGCATGAAACTTTGAGACAAGATTATTGAAAAGTATTTAAGTATTTGAAGGTTTTGTTGATATTTGAAGGAGTCAGTGTTTCAAAGCTCTAAAACATTTCAGTGACTTTTTTTTGCCATACTTCAGTGTGTTTGCACATTTCAAAATTATTTTTATTTTTGCAGTCTTAGTGAAGTTCTTACATAAAGCTTCAGTAATTTTCATTTGACTAGAAGAAAAAATTCTAAAGAAAGGCTTTGTTTTTAATATTACCTGCACATGTTGATGTGCACTCACGAACCTTGCATTGCTTTTAAGTTATTGACAAATGTATGGAATGAAGTATTTTAATTACTTATCTCTAATGAGAAGAAACATGCAAATCTCTGAGGTTGGTGTCCACTGCTCTTATAAAAGGCCATTTTATTAGAATTCTTTCATGAGCCAAGAAAGAAATCTGTGCTCTTTTTCTGAAATATCACATACTCCTCTGGCATTGTTCTTGCTACAGTACACTGTACTCTGTTCTGAATTCCCTAAAGACTGAAGAAAAATGCTTGCTCACTTGCTCTCTGTTAGCTGTTAGGATGTTTTGTAGGGAGTTGCCAAGTCTTGCAGATTTTTGACAATATGTAGGGTGTTTTGTAAGGTCTGTAATGATACCTGGCTTGCTGTGAAAATTTGGAAGTGAAACATAAGCATTTTTTGTACCATGTTAACTTTACTTTTCACAAAAGTAGTTCTCTCTCGCTTTCTCATCCATACTGATTTGATGTGACTTCTGTGTTGCAGTCTGTGCAAGGATATAAAATTTGCCACCTATGCATCTCAGTCTCTCTGTCACACTTCTCACTTGCTTTTAATTTCCCTATTCCTTCACTTCCTATTCCCCTTGCAGAGTTCTAATCGCAAGAATCCCAGTCCATCCAGAGCTCTGTTTCCCCAAAGAAATACTTCAGTGCACACATCACTTGGTGTGCTGGCATTTCTTGTTAGTATGCAGTGTCAGGTTAGCACCTCTAGATAACCTTGATAAATTAAAAATTGGCTTATCAATATTCAATCAACCTACTCCGTTTATCCAAATGTCTGACATCCTTTCTGGCAGAGCTGAGTTAAAAAGGCACTGCAAAAGCAAATGGAATTAAAATTGCATATTTTCCCTTTAAACAGAAATTAAATCAGTCTGCTGGTAATGTCAGCTTAAACACCATAGTTTAGTAACAGTGAAATAATATACAGTGGCAGATGTGATATTACAAAATGTTAGTTTTCATTAGACAATTCTTTCTGGAATACAGTGAACAGATAATTCAAAATTTCATTAGGAAAATTTGGAAAAGGCAGGTTTGGTGTGCCCAGTTCTTTGTATTACTGCTGAGCCTTGCTGGTTCTTCTATGTCATGTTTTAAATGTATAGAGCTGTAGAACTTCCACAGATATGGGGGCAAGTAGGGGGATTCCCTGCTGATTTTATGTTTTAGCATGCCAACAACTGCATAATTTCACAGATCACCTCTCCATTCATCATCTTCTTCATTGCCTTGGCAGTTTAGAAATGCTCAAACATCTCTCTGTGTTCACACAGCAATACTTGCACCGTAGTTCTCCGTAACTGTCTCATCCAGTTCATCGACTGGTCTTTTAAGCCAAAAGATTCTTGACTCACACCAGTCTTTGTGCCCATCATCTGGTTTTGGAAATTACAATATCAGTTAGTTATTCAAAGGACATGACTGTGTTGCTCTGTTATTATAACAAAAATGTAACAGCACATCACCTGAAAGGACAGGCTGAAAGAAATTCAGCAGGCCACGGTTTTCAGCGGTCAGTGCTTTTGGATGCCCGTGCTGTGATACCAGGCATAGTTCCAATTTTCAGTGGCCAGATGGGCAGCAGCATTGTAAGTGAAGGTGCTTCGCATGTCCCTCTGTGAACATCACAGAAGTGAAGGAGTGAAACATCACTTTCTTTTACAAGGGATCCTGAAAGTACAGGACATTCTGTGAAATGTTTGTAAACACATTTTTAATTTAAGATAGTTAAAATTATTTCTGCCCTGCCAAATCTAAAAAAAACCTTATTTGAGTGATTTCATTTTGAATTAATTTAGACAAAATGTTTAAACAAAGTCTCCTGGGTTTCTTGCCATTTTAAAGAGTTTAAATTTAAAAAGTAAAAATACTGTTTAAAATGAAAAATCAGGAAAAGAAAAAAATTAACCTAAAAGATTTTTAAGGTATTTGTTTCCTAAGGAATTTTATTTTGCCCCCTTCTCTAAATTTTGCATCCAACTGCCTGGAAAAATGAATTTACTGCACAGTTCTAATGGCTTAATCAATCTGATTAAGTGATTCAAGCATTCAAGTACCTTTTATATTCCTAGACTGCTTCCGTGACACTCTCCTTGTTTGAACTTAACATAGTCTTAAAACAGAAGCCCAACAAAATATGGAAAACAGAGTCAATGAAAAGTAGTTTTCAAGGAAGTCCTCCCAAAATTCAAAAGTTTCCCTGGAAAAATATGCAAAGGAATCAACCTTTTATTCTAGAAAACCTCATAGTAATTTAAGATGATTTAACTAGGGAATTAGATTCTGAATTTTGCAGTAGCGTATGACTATGAATGTTACCAACTTTTAAGGCTGTTTCTTAACTTTGTTTTTACATTGTAACTCACAAATTGATGTTTAGTAACTCCTCAGAGAGTCTTTAAACTTCCCAGCTTGAGTTTGATTTATGTCCTGCGTTACTCATTGATTGTTGAACTGTTCTTGCCTTCTTTTTCCCCCTGCCCCAAGGGCAGTTATTTTAAAATTAAATACATCTAAGCTGGGTTTAATTAAATCCTGTCAAGATTCAAGGGTTTGTTTTGCTTTAAAAGCTAAGTACAATTGTTGCTAATTTTAAAGGTGCAGAAGAAAACGCTTCAGACAATTCACATATATCCTGGGGATGAACAGTACAAGGGGAAAGGCAAGCAAGGAACTGCTGTTCAAACTTTATCTTAGCAGGTTGTTGCACTGTTATGTCAGATAAATATTTGTCTGGCATCCCTTAGAAAGATGACGTTGGGAGACCAAAATAGTACCTTTTAAGGTCAATGTGAAATTAATTATGCAACTTGCTTGGTTATAGCAGCATAATGAAGCATTGTTCAGGAATGTGTCTGTCTTTATTTTTACAAACTCTGTGTACAGGAAAGGAGCAAGCAAAGAATCTTTCCAAAGGGCTCTCTCTCCAGAAGCAAAGAACAGAAGGAGATATAAAGGTCATCAGACATTTAAAACAATTTTTTTTTATTGTTTTTAGTACAAATAATCCTAGATGCAATATCAACAGCCTCTTTAAGAGTCAAAGTTTTTATAGTAGTGTTGAAGGAGGATGATGCTTTGGAAGAGGCAGAGAAATATCCTTAATCATCAGAACTGTGTGAAGGGCCACAGGTTAGTGGGAGTAAAGCAGGAAGGTTTAATGACTCACAGGCCATGGAGCAGTGATAACAGTACATAGCATATTTATTATGTTTCACATGAAAGATATTGTAAGGTTTCTTCAATTCTAGAGAACTTTTACTGCATGAAAATGTACTTGAGCAGAGTTTATAGAGATAAGGGGTCCAGAGTTTTTTTAAAAAAAGAAAAAGGTTTAGTAAAGTGAACACCTTGATTCTAGGTGGGGGAAGGTATCTTTGTATATGTTTTCTAGCTGGGGCTGGCAGTGCATTTTTGAAAATGAGCAATTGCAAATCATATACAATGGCCGAAGGCACGGTATGTGATATAATCATGATTTTGCTCTATTGGTTTCACCGTAATCTAGGTAGAAATCTAAAGCAAGAATGAACTATTACTAATAGGCTTTGTGTTAATAACTTCTTTATAGTTTGGTCCGGCCACACATTTACCCTGGATTAAAGCTGCCAGCTTGAATTCTATAAAACAGTGGATATTTTAGTATTGAAAAAGTGCAGAGAAAAGCAGCCCTGTCCTGCTGCTGATATTATATTTCACGAACAGCTTTCTAGAAGCAGAAGGAAAAAATGTGCTTATTTCAGAGTTGATCGTCTGTGTTCAGAAAGTCCAGTGCTTCTTTAAATCACTGGGCCTACAAAATTCTATTATATAATTCTATTGTAAAATTAATCTGTACCTATTCAGTAGATAAGATCACTCAGTTATATTGTTTCTGCAAGGTGGGTCCAGTCTTTTGAGAATGTCAGGCCAGAAGACCCTCCCTGTCCTCTGCTTCATTACCCATTCCCCACCATCACAAAACCCAACTTTTTCTATAGGGTTTGGAATTACAGAGTAGGATGGAGTAAAAGAAAGCAGCTGAAATGAATAGGAGGCAGATGGGGGATGTGGCCTGGGACACTCTTCAGAGGATGGAACTCAAGATTGTTCTAAAGGTACAAAATATCTTGTGTGTGAAAACAAGTAAAGAGGAAAGAAAGCATAACTACCAGTAACAGAAGCTTGAAAAATCCGGATTAGAACAAGATTGACTGGGTAGGAAACTTTGGCAACAGGCGGCAACTTCAGCCTTCAAGTGATTCATCCTTTAAGCAGGCAAGAGTTTAATAGAGTATTGGTAGAATTTGTACTTTTACTCTAGAAAGAAGAAACAGACCCTAAGGAAGGTAATGTTAAGGAGAAAGCTCCTTCTGAATTTGAATTCTAATAGAAAACCTAAAGTTTCCGTGCAGTTTGCTGTCCTGCATGAAATCTGGCCGAAGTCTGACCAAAGAAGTCTGAAGAGAAGAACCTCTTTGCTTTTGTTTTGTATTTTCACTTTAGCTTAGCTCTGTGAAATGTGGGTTTTCATGATCCTCTGCTGGAAGCTTTGCTAACTTGGCCATCTGTGTACTATGCATTTTCTCTTGAACAATATTAATATTTCATAGTACAAAATTCACATTTTGATGTTAAAATCAGCTGTTACTAATTGTTCTTGTCACCTAAGCAGTATTTACAAAAAATCTGAGTAAATCTTCATGTGTACTTGTTTGATTTGTACAATACTTAAGGTGAACGTTATGGTTTTAAATCAGGCCAAAAAACCTTTTCTTTTTTTTTTCTGCCATAAGTACTAAGTCTTACAGAGAGCCAGTCATCTAGAGCTACTGGCAGAATCTGGTCTTTAACAAAAGTCATTGTAGTTACCTATAGGTAGAGCTGTATAATGTCCTCATACCACACTATCCTCTCACCTAACAGATTATCACTTTTATCCCAGGAGTCACATACGGCCTGGCCAAAACCCATATGCTGTAGTTTTTTCTTGTCTGTTTATTCATTTTATTTCTATAATGTCCTTTAGAAGGCCCCAATCACTCTGCAAATATTGAATGTTGTTGTATAAGGGTGTTCTGAAGCACAGAGTAGTGAAGTAGCTGTCAAATCAAAGAGGCTGTCAGTGGCAATCCAGAATGCCTTGTCTTCCCTTTCCTCTACTCCTTGCTTAGAACATGCTAAAATTTCCTTTGAGCAACTTACAAAAAAAATAATAATAATAAAGTATGAAAACCACTAATAAAAATGATATACTTTTTTCATATGCAAAATGAAAATCAGTGAACTCAAAATATTAAAATATTTACCTGTTAATTCAAAATAATTTAATTTTTAAAAGAAGTTCATCATCTTATTTTCCACAAAATATAGAATTGCAAGGTACTTTGTGTCTACTAATGGAAAGAGGGAATCAGATTTTTTTTTGGTGGGCATGTGGAGGAGGAAAACCTGAACACTGACTGTGTCTTTTATAAGATCACACGTGCTCTAAGGCTAACGTAAGCATTAAAATACAGAGTATCTGTAGCCATATGAGAGGAGGTGAAAAATGGTGTCTGGAAGAACTTTTTCGAAAACTGTAAGTCATGGGAAGACTACGCTGGTGCGGCAGTCAGTGTGAGCTGCTGGTGAGAGGTGCATGTCAGCCTAACCTCAGGCAAGGGAAAACAAGCCCAGGCTTGATAGGCAGATGAATAATGTTCTTTTGTGAATTTCTTCAAATGTACCTGTAGCTCCAACAGAGAGAGGTCTGGCTCAGATTTTAGTCCTAAATCATCTTTATTTTCAGATGTTCCTTCTATTAGATAATGCTGATCAAAGAAATTAAACAATTTTTGTCTCATTTAATGGATGCAAATTAAGCCTTTCCTTGGTCTCTGATTGTAAATGCCTTTGAATGTTGTATATTGACTACCATAAGCCTGTGCAGGACTCTACAGATGAATATTTGCTGCTGCTGGAGGAGGAGGTCCCAGGAGGAGGTCCCAGTTTTTCCAGTAGCAGACTTGCTTGATAAAAGCCATGTTACTGTGTTTATTCCATAGTACACTTTCACTGGGTTTTCAGAATCTCTCTTAAACCTTCAAAGATGCTGAGCAAATTATAAGTTGGGAGCCTTCTTGATGTGTTGTGGGACCCAAGCAGGTCCTTGTTAGAGAAATATCTGGGGCATTTGGATATTGTTAGTAATACAGCACAAGAAAAGAATATTTAAGAATTTACAATCTCCTTCTGATATAATCAGCGTGTATTTGTGCTGATACTTTTTAAAGTATTCTCTTATTCTGACTATGCAAAGAAAATATTATTCTGTGAACTAGAACTCCTTCAAGGTAAGTGATGATAATGGTGTCATATTTTTCATCTTAACTAATTGCAGGTCTAATATGTGAATCACCATCACATATTCCTTGTATAATGACCATTTCTGTCCTATGCTTCATGTTTAATGGAGTAAAATTCCTCTTTTTTTTTTTTTTTTTATTGATCTGACCTCATTGGAGAAGCAGAGAAAAAGTAAATCATTTACTTCATTTTAGCATCTAATAAAAATGCCCAGATTATTTTTCTTCTCCTAGACTTTATTTCAACAAAGGCAAAACTTATAAAATGATTTAATTGTAGCTTCTGAAGAAAAGAAAATGGCTTGAACTAAAGAGGTATTAATTTCTACTGTACTTTCAATTCCCACTAGCATTTATGGAAGCTGATACTTCTTAGAATTAATGCCCAAAAAGGGAGTTCTTAAAACAAGGATAATAAATATTTCACATCCCTTCTTGTGGCCAGATGCACTCCCATCATGACATAGGGAGATGAGTGTCCTTCCACTTTGACAGGCGCAATATGTATGCAAATTGTATCCTGTTTTACATCTGTTTATAAGTTGCCAAACATTTGGGCATCTTTGTGCTTTGTGATGGGTCTTTAAGTTTTCTGCTTATGAGAAGCAAAATATTTGACAGCCAGCTGTTTTGGTGGGTGGCCATATCTGCAAATGATACAAATTAATGACGTTTCCTTGCCTTCCACAAAGAAAGCCTGATTTATGGTTGTATTAAGATTCTAATACCCACTGAAGGAAGTACTGTCTAGTGGGACAAATGGCATGGATTTCTTTCTGTAGGATATACTGAAAGACCAATACAAGGCCATGTTTTGAATTTTTTCTAGTGTGACTAAATTCATATGTAAAATGACATATTTCTGCTGAAAAAACATACAAGGGAGAACACTGTAGATGCTGCACTTCATTCTTGAAGCTTAACTAGAACAGACTATTAACTTGAATATCAAACTTCACCCTGAGGATTCCTGCTAATGCATATGAAGTCAAGCACAACTTTGGAATAAACTAAGAAAAGGCAAGGTTTGTTTTAACACCTTTGTTCCTGTAAGTTTTCTTTTTATGACTGCATAAGCATTTATGCATGAAAAAGGTAATTTCTGGCTAGTGATCCAAAATGCAGTGATGGGCACACGTGGGAGAGCGCGAAGACTGCGGGGGAATGGCGCAGCCCCGTGCAGAGCAGGGCAGCAGCGGTCGGATGCCTGAGCTCTGGCCGCCTGCGAACCGCCGTTCTCCCGCGGCAGGGCCTGCCCAGTGGGAGTACATTTCTTCGGCAGGTCGGAGGGGGATCTCTGCAGACCAGGCGGCTGGGCCGGGTCTGATGTGCCTGAGGCCAAAGAGCCCCCGGCGGGGAGGGCTCCCAGCACATGCTCTGTTCTGTCTCTCAGCATGTAGAGTGCAAGTAACCCCTCAGCAATTTAAACTTTTTAAATACTAATAGGTGAGTAATGAAAATCCTCATTAGACCATTAACATGATAACAGCTAAGCAGGTGATTATGGCCAGTCAGTGCCAGCAGAAATTACTGGTGACTTTCATTTTAAAATGAAAGATCTAATAGCAGAGACTTCTTGCTAGGATGAGGAAAAACATTTTTTTGCCTTAATGTTGTATTGTACATATTTTTCCATTTTAATGATAAGGCTAGCCAAAAAGCATGAAAAAAATCTGTAATTAGCTCCAGCTATATAAGTATAAATCCATATGTTAGCCTTTAAAAAAAGAGCCATTTTATGTTAAATACATTAAAACTTTCCCATTAAAAACTGAGCACCCATGGATTAGTTTGTCAGAGAAAAACTTTTGGAGCACTTGCTTAGATTTGGCTTAGCGCTGTTCACTGCCAGCGTTACTGCCAGTTATTTCACCCAGCTCACAACCTTGGAGCCCAGGGTGATTTGATTAACAGATGATGAATTATGCTAACTTGAACTGTGGCTTGTGGTTGAAGTCCCACTGCATTGCTACTTTGAGTCTCAGCAGAACTCAAATATTAAGCCATATCCATCATCAAACTAGCCTAGTTCAGGTTTGAAGCATTTCTTAAAATCAGTTTAGAGATATCTGTGAATGGATGTGAGTTGATTTAGTGAAAATATATATCCTTATAACTTGAGCTAATCCTGCAATGAAGCAAGGTTGAGTAAAGGTATTAGTAAGTCTCCCAAATGTAAGCGGCTCATCAGAAATGTGCACAAATTTACTGATCAAATTCAGCTTGTGAGGCCTATAATTTTTCATTCTGAGGTGTCTGAGTAACCATAAAACAGGCTTCTGCTTTTTCTTATTTATGCTCGAAAAATCCCCCAAAGCATCCATAAGTGCCTATTCCTCTGAAAATGCAGACACTGAAAGGAGAGGTGTGCGTGTGTGATGAAGAAGGATGCTAAAATATGAATAGAAGGTATAATTATAGCAGTGCTATTCTGTTGAAGCAGAGTTCTCCATATTATCATGAATTTCTGAGCTCTTCCCAGATGCTGCAATACTAAACCTAATTTATTGTTAGCTTTCTTTTGAAGCAGCTTAGATCGTGACTTAAATTATCTGATTAACTGAGTTAGCTGCATGTTGGGTGCTCCACAGTTCAGCCCTACTGTAGGGTCAGGGAACTGCCTACTATATTTTTTCATTTGTCTCAGGAAGATACTCAGTTCTTTTGCTTCTTTGTTAGAGGCAAATGTGCAATGAGCAAAAAAAAACCCACAAAACACATGAATGCTAGAACATTGAAGAAATACTTATAATTGTATTTTGTAAGTAATTTCTATGACCTTCTTGACTAATATTCCTTGCATCCTTCACGTGGTTAATTTTTCATAGTGTTGGCTTCTACCCCTTACTTTCCCTGCATTTTTTTCTCTAAAATTAAAATATAAGTGAGTGAGAGCTTATGATTACCCTGTTAATTACCACCCAGGCTCAGCTTGATTGAGCCACAAAAGGTGGGGAGAGTAGGCTAGAAAGAAAATACGCAAAAAAGAGATGGTCATATTGACATACATACCTTAAAATGCTTGTTGAAGCACATAAAAATGAATTCTGTTATGAAGAATATTGTACTTCACAACCCGTGGATACTGCAGTTAAGCTCCTACTTTGTTTCCAAATCTATTTATAGTTCCTGGATTATCTGAAGTCTTTATAAAATTGTTTAGTACCCATGGTTACCAAACACATTTCATAAACTAACACAATTCTTATGCTGCAATATATCAGCAGGTTTGTCTTTTCCTTGCAATAGTTTTCTGGTACAAATCCTCACAGTTGTAAATAATAAACTCCAAAAATATTTATGTAAATTATGTTTGCAGTAATCTGTATTTAACATTACTGCTTCTGCATGGCTTTACCTTTAGCATGGTATCATGGCACTTCGGAAACATAAATGGTCTTGGTCTGCTTTATATTCAACTGAAAATTATCACTCTTTAGGACATACACCATTTCTGAGTAGATGAGAAAAAGCTGAAAAGCCTTCCTGACTAAATCTAAAATGGAAACTCCACCTAAGTCACATTGCACAAATAAAACTTCTGGTTTAATTTCCTTTTCTATTGAAAATGTAAGTGGACAGCAACTGTTGTAGCTGTAGTAATTGTAGTGTAGTGGTCCTGTGATACTTCCTCGTCATTCACGCTTTCTTAATGTTTCATTCTTTTCATCTGATGATTCAGGCAGTGTGTGAAATTGAGGCGGGATGCTGTGGATTCTCTGTGATGTGAAGATGTGAGTATTCACCAAAGATTTTACCACTATAAAAGAATTCCTTGTGGAGGGAAGCAAACTCATGTAATTGGCACAGTACAATGAAATTAAAACTATTCTTTCTCTATCCTTTTCTTTCTATCTTATTTTCTGTCTCCTTTTTAATGCTTTTAACCACTCTCTTTTCTTTCTTTTGTCCCTCTTCTCCTTTGCTGCCTCTGATATCTATCATATATGCATACAAAAATTGTGTGATGGTAATGTGAGGTATAGTAAGAAAAATTAATATTTACAAACTCTGTTAGTTTTATTTATTATATTTTAGCTCCTTTCCTGTTTTCCTCTGACAGTCCCCTCATAAGTGCTATGTATATCTAATTAAATCAAGTAGCAAAAGCCAACATGACACCCATATGTGTAAGTAATTAGCAGGTACAGTCAGATTGCCAACAGAAGTGGGTAATATTTTGACACTAATGGGCCGTTACAACGTTTGGGCATTATAATCTCAGCACTTCTTTTGTGTAATAGTGTTGTCCTGTGCATTTTATGCTTTTCTTGCTGACAACAGCCTGAAGCAAAACCTTAGCTAACCCAGGTAATCTACTTGATCCAAATTTGCTCACTAAGGAAAAACAAAAGGAAAAGGGGCATATTTGGAGTAATGCTCATATTTCAGATGAAAGGTTAAATCATCTAAGGCTCATATTGTTTTCCATTATAATCACTCTAGTTGTTTTTAAATAAAAGCTTACAGGAATCCACTCAATTCGCAGGAGAGCTACAAAACTGTAATGTGTATATTCTTATACACTGTTTATTGTGTTACTGCAATTTATCTCCCCCTTTCAGATGTGTGTGTTATACAGTAAATACTACAATTGGAAAGGTTTCTGAAATGCCTGTTGCTCATAATTGATTTCTGGGGGGGGGGGGGGGGGAGTAAATAATAAACAGTATATATGGAACTTTACCTGTAGAGCATAGATCCTTGTTTCAATTGCACAGTCTTTCCTAAGCAGTGCACAGAGACTGATAGGTGCAGCGTTATTATTTATCAATAGATAGGAAATAACTTTCTACTCACTGCTGTCATCTTTTATGCTGTCATCAGGGACTGGGAGACTGAGGTAAGGAGAGAGTGGTTAGTGTCCTGACAGGAGGCAGGAGTTGCTTCTGCCCCGGCTTGGCCTTTTTCACAGCCCAGCGCATCCTGAGATTTCCAGGCGGCAACCCTCCCCTCTGCCTGGGAGGCTGCGGGCTGCACCTGCATGAGTTGCTTTGCAAGGACTGTGCAGAACAGCTTCCCATCAAGAACAACTAAACAAACACCCACTCTGTCTGTACAGGGTTGTTGAGGAAGGGAGAGACTATTTGATCTTACATTGCAAACCTCCTTATACCTAGAAAAAAAAGAGGATTTTCCCTTCTCTTTTTAGCCTGGCTTTGATGCTTAACAAACTTGGCAGAGGTAAGGCATGGAAAGTCTGTCTGTGGGAGGAAGACATCAGATGTCTTGAGAAATAAGATGCCAACAGCTATAAGCTTCAGTCCTCATCTTATACCTGCTTTGGGAACAGCACGTGAAAGCAGACCAGAGCTATTAACATAAGTGTGTGTGAAATGCCTAAGCAGAGAGTGGGCAGTTGTTCAGAGAGCAAAATGCAGTGAAAATGAATATGTTCGCATGCCTATGTGATTGCACGCTGTTCCTCACCCAGTCATGGCATCTCTCTAATGTGGGAAACAGGCAGCCACATTTGACGAATTAGCACGCATTAAGCCTGTCAAGGAGGCTACAGCGAGGTGCTGCCTGACAGCTGATAGCTCCCAGCTGAGGGGCAGCAAGGGCTGGCTTCCTAATCTGCTTCCCCAGATGCAATTGTGCAGCGCACTCAGCCCATTTCAGTGCAACTGGCCCTGAAATTGCTGCTGACTCTGTCCCATAGCAGGCCCAGCATGCTAACGCAGCCTGTAACAGCTGGTGCACAATTTAGGAAACTGTTCTTTGCTTCCTCCTAGCTAAATTTTACTTCACAAACTCAAGTTCTAGGTTATCCCAAACTAGAAGATTTTTGTGCAGATGCCTAGGATATGTAATTTCAGGACCATGCTAAGATGACTGAGTATGCGTGACCTAATATACTGTTGACAATTTGATCTCAGCATCTGTTGTGTAAGCTAATCGATGTGTCTTGACCTTCTGTCTAGTGTACAGCTGAGCTGAAAGATGAACAAACACACTGTGCAGATTAAGATAAAGCCAAGAACAAGCTTTCCATTAATGTCACTGGAAGTCTGTCCACAGGATGATCATGCAAATGTGATGCTTTTCCCCATGCATCATTTACTCTTTTCTTTCTTTCAAGACACTCATGAGTTTCATGGTTTTTTTGTTTCTTGATGATTTATGAGGAGAAGTATCTGCTTCACACTATGCAGTCTCTGGACATTGTTCTTATTTAGTATCACTGTCATCTGGGTCATGTGAAATCACTGCCATTATGGACCTAGATGACTGAAAAGTTTTTTAACTTTTATCACTTGAACTAACTATTTATCTACAATGTAGAGTGAATAATTTAACTGCATTAAGGATGAATGAAACTGTACTTACAATCACAGAGCAATAGAAGAAACAGCAAGAAAAGCAGATATTATTATAGAAGATAGATGTTAAATTGGAAGAGAAGTGAATGATACCCACTTTGAATATGAGATTTTTGGATCTATAGTGATTTGTGGTTTAAAATCCATGCAATCAGTGTAATTTACTAGTGAATAAACTAGCACTTGACATTACACATTATTTGTGAATTTTGTATAAATGGTGGTATAAATAATAGCAGGACCAGCCCTGTTTATCTGAAGAATTGAACACAAATACCTTTTTGTTATTGTAAACATAAGTTTTAATTGTAAGAGGGTTTTCTGTATGTGACATGCTCATCCCTGGTATGTTCATGTCCACATCCAGACACTCATAAAGGTCAGTTCACTTTCAGATAAGCAATACCCAAGAGAATTAACCAAAATTTTGAAACTGAGCATGCTGGAGTCTCAGTTTACTACTACTTCTTGGCTTCTTCAATTTTACCTTGTCAAAAATAGTGAAATAATGGCATTCAATATCTGTGATCTGAACTGACTTTTATGACTTCTAATCAATCAGCATTTTATGAAAGAGAGTAATAATACTTGCCTTACTGTATTTCTTAGAATTCTTAAAGATGTTTTTGAGATACCGGTGCACTCAAATAAAATTTCTACATTGGAAACTGAGGTTTTGTGAATTGTTTGTAAAGCAAGCTAAAGTTCTTAATTTCTCTCTCTCTTTTTTTTTTTTTCCTGTAGTGATTATTCTCTCTGGTTTTGTTTTTGTTTTTCTTTGAATGTGAGTTCATTTTAAAACCAAGTTTTTCCAGCTGCATACTGGGCAGGATGAATCCTAAAAGGCTGACTAGTTCAAACCTGTTACCTACATTTACACAGAACTCACTGCAAAGCCCATATACAACAATTGAGACTTTGCATCAACCGTAAAAGAATTCGGCTTGGGTCAGCATATTGTATTTTCGGCAGAATGATGTTTCTCCTTCTTTGTTTTCTTTCACTATTCTGTTTCTCTGATTTGTTTTTCAGCCTGTATGCCCTTTGCTTCACTTTGTATGATACTACCTGATACCACAGGTCAGTGGTCGGAAGCAGAATTGCAATGGTGGACTGTGCTAACAGAGAGTGTATATCATGATCTGTGAATGATGATAATGGCCTTGATCCACTACCCTTGCAGGATCTACTTAGTTTTGGGGTGTTTTTTGCTTTTTACAGGATTTTCAGCTGAAAGATTGTGTATGGCATTCCACTGGAAGTGTTGAGTGTTAATCATGTCAATAAAGTCTGGCAACCCCTACATGCCAGAGTGTGGTCTTGGATATCATCAGCAAAGAATGTGAGCTCCCCCCAGAAGACAGGTAATTTGCTTTCCAGCCATGAAAATACAAGCGGTTATTTGCTATTCTAACAGAGTATTTTACTGCACTATTTTGTCATAGTGAGTCTTCATCCCATCAGATACTGATCTTCCTGTCTCAGAAGCTTCCTACCATCTGAGACATGAACTGCATATTTTAAGTCTCAGTTATCTTTATATTAACCGTGCTCTGTGTATTGTTAAAGGTCTGGACATCTTTTAGTCTAGCATCTCTTTAATGTGCTGAAAAAAAAATACCAAAAGGGACTTCAATTCAGTGAGAATGAGTACATTTCTTCTTAAATAATTTTTTCAGTAATTTGTCTTGAATTTCCTCAGCACATGCAAAACTTTTTCTAAGAGGAAATCCCCTTAAAGAAGACTTCCTCACTTTGTTACAAATTCAGCTTCTGTTCAACACTGGCTGTATCATCTTTATTATACTGCCAAAAATTTTTATAGCAGAAATGGGTGTTATTACAATATTTTACCTATTTTTGGCATAAAAGCACTCTTCAAGTGCTATCATCTAGCCATTATAGGAAGCAGGTGTTTCCTTTGCTACTATCCATGCTAGGTAATATAATGCCAAGTGCCCTCAGAAGTACCTAGGAAAGAAAGACAGGCTGATGTTGGGGAGAGTTTGCCCATCAGATACATGGGTGCATACCCTGGCAGTGGTGGTTTCAGTAGCTCCAGTCTCAGAAGACTGAAAGCCTCCTCAGCTGAGGCAGATTGTTAGAGCAGCTTTTATAAACCCAGTCTTTTTGGATCCAGACTTCAGTAGTTAATTTCTTTTCCTCTAGTCTCCTGGCAAGTGATGATGAAGGTATGAACCTGATATTTGTCTTATTTGCTGTAAAATTATGTCAAAAAGAGCATTTGCGTTGTTATAAAAAATTACCCATCTGCTTGGCCCAGTGTTCATCTGAACAGCTTTCTGTGGAAACCTGGCTGCTCAGCCTTTGTGGGCTCATGCTAGTCTTGCCAGGGAGACCCCCAGTCCCGACCCCTCTTGTTGCTCTTGTGGCACTGCCACGAGGGAGCCCAGTCTGCTGGGAGCAGTGACACCACTGATGGTGCTGTGCCGCTTGCCAACACGGACTGACTGCTGCCCTGAGGACAGACAACATTCTGCCCCCCTCCAGGCAGGCAGGTGGGTGGTAGGTTAGGTTTTGACATCTTTCTATTGATAAACTGTGTTGTTATGTTCCAAATATATATGCTGTATTTCACTGGTTGCATGACTTTAAGGAATTAGATATAAGGATGAATGACAAAATTCTGCTAATCATTTAAGAAATCCTTTTTGTTTTGCAATATTCCTTCTTCTCCCTGGGTGCAATGTTCAGAACATGTCACCGTCAGAATTCAGAATACATCCATAAGCAGTGCTTACCTCCTGTATAAATATAACCATACTGAAGAATTTGAGTTTACAGTTCATCAATATTCATCTCATTTTAGCATGCTGTTAAAAAAGTTAGTAGCAAGAATATTATTTATCTTGCCACATGATCTTACAAGTGCTAGGGCTGTTTCTCAAGCAAAGCCTGAAAGGTATTTTCTCTCATTTTAAGTTGCAGCTCCACACAACTTATAAGTCTACAAGCTGTTACTCTTATTCCTCTCCCTAGTCAGGGTTTAATCAGTATTTCAGTCTCAAATGGAATTGAAAATTAATCTGAAATCTGATTTGGGATGCAGTTTATAGGAGAGAAGGGATGTAGAAATATGTACATATATATATATAAATAAAATAATACTTGGTAGAAAGGTCATCTTTTGTTTGTTTGGGAATGTGCTTGTACAAAATGAATTTCTGAGTTCATAAGACTGTGTATTGACCCAGATTCTTGGAATTTTACTACTATAAGCCTAAACAGTTTAACACAGCTATTATTCCAAGAGTTTTCATCCTTGCACTAGATATCTAGCGTCAGGATTGGATTCTGTTTCTTCTTAACTTGTTCTGTAGAACAATTGTAAACTGCTGATTTTGTAAAATGGCAGTCATTTCCAGAGGAAGTCTGTAATGTTGCAAACATAGAATTATAACTTCATGCAGTAGAAGAATCTGGATTCTGGGGGTCTATGTGTTTTCATCCCTGTACAAATATCTAAAAGTGAGCAGAGAGCAAGAAAGGGGGAGAGGAACTGACGAAGTTAATTTCTTTTTCTGTAAACATCCTCTTTTATTTTCAAGCTCCACTTTAATTACAGTGAGCTACAATACAGTTTTTAATGAGACTGGAAGGCATAAAAAACATCTCAGGCACACACACTGCCCCACAGGAAGCCAAGCAGGTGTCAAACTGATGGTCCTCTTTAAGAGTTAAGTAGATTGTATGCTGTTCTAGAAGCCCACTGTGCAATTACTTCACTCTTGTAGCCACAGATTGCTGCTGAAATCCTCCTATCTGATAGTATTCGAAGCATTTAACATTTTGAATCACAATGGACTAATACAGTTCAGTGTGCCATACTTTCTTTACTTTAAGATCTCAGGCACTTTAAAATGTGTTATTGAAAATTCCATATGCTGATAGAGATAATATAACAGATTTTTTTTTCCTTATAAAATACTTTTCTTGGTGACTCTGGCCTTTCCTTTATCATCATGAAGTATGCAGAAGCTCTTGAAGACAACTGAGTAGTCCCATTGTCCTGGGCATTGAAAAGCAATAAATCTCTGGCAATCACTTTGCCATTGTAATTAGAGAGTAAAAGACAGGACCTAACAAATGAGACAGACCCTGAGTCAGAAGATGAGGTACCATTGCATAATGCAGCTGAACAGTATGTCTAGCACAGATTAGCTGTGAAAGAATTCTTGGCCCGTCATCCCTTCCCCAACCTGTTTGCCAAGGTAAGGTGTTTTATGATGTTCCGGGTAATATTGATTTTTACTTTTTCCCTGAATGTCTAATCTTGAATTATTTTTTGGATTCAGTTCTAATTAAGATTTGCTACAGTCTGATATGCCTCCAGGAATGCATAGAGAGCATACTGTACAAAAGAAAACTCTACTTGGATACCTACTTCAGTGTTTGTTCTGTTTATTCCCTTTTTGCCACCTGAATGAGCTGATCGTGGCTGCACATATTTTTTATCAATTTATCAATTTTCTAATGTAAAAAACAGAGTATAAGGATTTATATGAAGGTCTTGGGATGACTCAACTATTGGCTTGTATCTCTGTAGCAGAAGGCTGTGGTTTCCATTTCCACCTCATGTACTAGGCTCATACCCAATGCTTGGCACTGTATTTTAGTGACAGGGAGTGTTTCATTATGGGAGATGTCATCCAGAAGATGACATGATGAACTCAGCTCTATCGTTTCTCCATCTGGAAATGAAAACCCCAAGGAATGCTTCAGAAAGAGCAGAAGTTTACCTTAGGGCCCTGCCAATTGTTCCTAAAGCAAATCCTGTTCCTGTGGCAGTGCGAGTGTGAGATGTTGTTCAGTACAATACAACCATGTTTCTGCCTGAAGAGTCTCTGCAGCATCACTGTCTACATTATTTCCATCAGTGCACTGCATCTGTTGAGCCATTTGTAAAATAAGATTTCAATTAACAGAATAGGAATTTTTCTTCGGTGCTAGTCACAGCAACTGTAACCAGTCTCAGCTTTGCTGCTGCCTCCTCTTCCTACTTTTGGAGTGGCTTATTCTTCCTGCAGCTGCAAAGTGAAAGACAGTTGTAGGAGTCAGTGTGTGGCACCACTGGAGCATTTAAATGCATCTGTCAAGGGGAGTCCTCTAGTTGATTGCACATTTTTCAGTGATACGGAGATAGAAATTCTGTAATTATGGTATGTGGTGGAGGTGGTCACAGGAGCCCCATATTGACGATTTATAAATGTCTGTAGCAGAGGATCTGGATGTATCTAGGCAAAATAGAAGATTTTTGTACATTACCATATTCTACTTTCAATCTATATTTAAAAAAAAACAAAAAACTCTATCTTCCTAAAGTCTACATAGTGACTGTCACCTGTGTTTGTTCTTGTTCTATCCATCTAGCCTATTCTTTTTTCTGAGCATTTCCATACTTCTCTGTAATCTTATTGCAGTTCTCTGCTCTTCTGTCCGTTTCTCCCCTACAGCTTCTCTTTAAAGAAAGAAAGAAAAAACTTTCAATTCCTTCATCCCCATTTTCTTCTTTTTCCTTTTGTTTGAGAAATATGGAAAATATTTGACTCTACCTTATGGAAACTGTGAGAGCTGAGGGCCAAATTTCAGCCCCGTGTTTTCGTTCTCTTGTAAGACTGACAACAGGGAAGGTGTGCTGATGAGTGAACCTTCATAGGTCTAGACACAGCCCATTGGTGAACTCATTCTTACCCAGTCAACTGGTAGCAGATTTCAGGTGGATTTTTGGTTAGGTATACACAAAGAAAAAGCCACTGTCTGTTCGCTATTTTTTAGGTTGGCCCTTTGACATTATACAGTACAGTATTTAGTGCAATAGATTTTCATACACTGAGGTCAGAACTTGAACTCTCCTTAATTCTGAATTTATTATATGATCAAATCAAGATTTTCTTTGGCCAATGGCTTTCTATCTAGCTACTTTTTGATTAACTAAATTCTGTTAAGAGACCTTACTGCAAAATTTTGGCCCAAATGGTTGTAAGATCAAAAAAACCATAAAACTTGCATTTTCTTACAGTCTGTGAAAGAACAAACCCATTTATGTTTTGGTTTTATAGTTTACTTTAAAAGTCTGTTTAGGAAAAATAGAAAATCAAAACTGCAATTATACGTGAAGTCTTGCATCATTCATCAACATGAAGAAGTAGCTGGACAATATTCAGAGTGCAATTGGGATACTGACAATGTGGAAAAAAAAAAAAAAGCTACGAAACAAGACCAAAAAACCCACTAAAACCCAATACCCAAATCCAAAAAGCCCATAAATGAGGAAGGATTCTATTCCTCGTTTTTAAGTCACCTAAGATAGCGTGTCTTCTTTTCAAAAGTGATTTAAGCATTTCACATAAAAGATCCACTTTAAGTCTAGATCTGTCTTTTCTAAGACAAAATTGAAAACGTTACCTAAAAGCAGTGGGACTCTGTACCATTATTCCATTGGTACTCTCTGAGGCTGTTTTTATCCTCTGAGTATTCTAACTAGATTGTTTCCACTCTCAATCTTTATCTAACAGGTAATAATGAACACTTATAAGAATTTTTGTAGGTTTGATGTGAATAGCACTAAAGTTTGCATAAATGAGTTCCTACAAATTAAGCTTTCTTGCAAGTTTTCAAATATCTTTGCCTTCAGGGATTATGAAAATAACCTGCAAGTAACTATTTTTCTTGTGGCATGTCAGATTCTTCCATTTACACCTGGAAGTGTATGGGCAAGCATAGCTGAGAAAATACTAAGAGATTTCAGAAGCTCTCAAGATAAAACACTGGTTGTCATCAGGCATGATGAGTAGCTAGAGGTAACCCATTTCTTTTATATGTGTTTGTGCACACACATACACACACACACATATGTACACACACTATGTAGATGCTATTTGACCCTTCTCGCAATTAATCACAAGAGCAACAAAACTTTAAAACATGGTCGCTGGTTCTGTTCAGAAACGCATATGGAGATCACACTATCATTGCGTTAAGGAAATAGTGGATACAATCTGCTGTTATGGATTTATACCGTAGCAAATGTAAATATTCTCAGCAAAGTATGGCATACTGCTAATATCTATAAAAAAAATTACAGAGGTTTAATGTGTCCTTGGGACTTATCTCAACCCACCCAACAAATGTGCCAAACTTCTTCAGTTACTCTCCAGATTTTATAAAAAGTCAACAAGTGTTTATTTTCTTGATAAATTTGATACTAAGCAAAGTTACAGTCAATAATGATACCTCACCTTATTACAAATATTCTGCAAATAGGTTGGTTAGGCATTTTGAGCTCTGGTACCTTTGCATATTAGAGAGAGCACTTGCAGCTCATGCCAGTGACCAGGAATAGAGGCATACTGTGAAGTACTAGTCTTGTGGATGTCAGTGGAAAACTCGCATGCTCCTCTTAACCACAAATCTAATTTTAAAGAGCAATTAAAAATGTATTTTAAAGGTACATTAAGGTGGCCTACTATCCCTAGGCCAAAGGATACCAGGATCACACCAAGGATACAGCATATTCTAAACCCCTAATAGTCACAAATTCCTGGCAGTCCCTTTTGAGAACTGAATCTTCCTCTGCGTCTCAGCTCAGAAATAATTCTTAATGGAGCTTGAGGAAAATCACTTCAATTTCTTCTGAAAGGAATTGGCAAGTGAGACAAAACATATTGTTTTATATCATCAGGTAGAACATCTTACATCTTTTCAAGTAGTTTAAATTTTCATGTAATATAATCTTTGTCCCTGCACTGTACCAATACAAAATTCAGTTGGAAGCCCTAAATTATTTGGTAAATTCTTCTTAAGATCCTTAACAGAAATAAGAGAACAGACATTTTCAAGAGAGTCTCATGTATGAGCAAAGTTGCATATAAAATATGCTGCTGTTAGAGATTTTATATAGTTTTCTCCTTTACAAAAAATTTGGCAGTTAGATGCTTTGCCAAACTTTTAGTGGGTTAAAACACAAAGAGTTCTATAGAAATCTGGAAAGAAGCCACTTGATATTCAACATGGGATTCCCTGAATGGGATTAGAAGTGATGGTCAAAAGGAAAAAATTGAAGTTTTAATAAAAAGCAATTTTCCATCTTCATTGTTTACTTCATGGTTTCCCTTTTTTATGTTATGTAGGTATTGCTAGATTGCAGGTGGCAGATGGGATTCTTGTTCTTCATTAGGCTTTAATATTACTTCATATATATTTAAAGTTTATAACAGGTCTCATGAATTCAAATGAAATGTTACAGTCCACAGCCACAACTGCAATAACAATTATACAGTTTTTAGAAAATAGCCAGCCCAGGTGTTGACACATGAATATTTATACACATCAGTCATCAGGGAAGCAAAATACAATTTGGATACGATCTACTCCCAATAAAATGGATAGGAAACACTCAATACTAGAAATAATCCTTTAAATACTTCCCCATCCCCAGCTGTTTCTCCCAAAAATGGGGTAGGAGATAAGGTTCACAAAAGAGAAACATGATGCAGGGTATTTCTTGAATTATTGTTAGAATAGATATTTTTCCTCAATTTGGAATCTTTTCTTATCTTAAAACACACTTAAACAAAACCTTTTCTACACATAAAACACAGAGGAGAAAAGCAGGATTTTTTATCCACTAAGAAAGCCTAGCAGTTTATACAGATCAAGGAAACAGAACTGAAAACAGACTTTATCTGGATTTAAACTTTCACTCCTTCCCCATTTTTATATTTTCCTCATGAAACCAAGAGAACTGGAGAGGCAGGAAAAAGGGTGGGATAAGATGCTCATGGCAATAAAAATGCACAAAACTACATAAAAATAAATGAGGTACATATTCTATCAATTTTAAATGCAAGTAAAAGCTTGTGAAATATGATTAATCAGATTGTTTAGAAAGAAACAAATCTCTATTCTTTTTCCTAGTGAAATGAGATGGATGGGGAACATCCTGCAGACCTGACGCATCTACTCTACGCCTTTTCCCAGTAGTTAGTCATTTTCTCACATTGGCAGGTAAGATATTAAAGATCTAATGATCATAATTATTTCAAGGAGAATAAGGAAAACATGAGTGACATTGACAGCCAGCCCTGCTGGAGCTAGTCAGAAAATATTTAGTTGAAAAGCTGCAATTACTATATAGTATTGGAGAAATGCTGACCTGGACAGCAACAGATCCAGTGTAACAGATCCAAAAAGGATTAGCTCACTATTGATGGTGACGGTGAACAATTAACTCACAAGAGCAGTTCTTGCTCTAGGCTGGGCATCAGCTTGATGCCTAGTTCTTAAACAGAAGGTGTTGCCTTGGGCAAGTCCTGAAAACATAACCTGTCTGTCCACTACCACAGCATTTGCCTCTCCCCTCCTTCACGTGAGATGTTTAGTTTGCCTCTGACTATGGGCAAGTGACCTGGCGTCTCTGAGATGCGAAGGGCTGATGTCTTGAGCTGAGCATGAGGAAGACCATTTTGTGTGATGTCAGGAAAAATATTATGCTGGTTAATATCAGAAGGCAGTGGCTGCCCTGGAGGCAAATTAATAAGCAAAACATGCAACCTAAGTATTTTTCGGTGAGCCAGTACCTCGGTTTAAACTGAGTTGGTGAGGCTGGGCAAGAGGAAGAACCTTTTACATTGTGTTTGGGGAGGTATCCATTCACTTTCATTTGGTCAGTGAGTTTCCCTCTGCTCAGGTGACAGCTGATATATTTCTAGATTCCTTATCCCTGTTCCCAGTACCTGGGCTGTCTTTGTTTTTCTCTGGACATCCTCTGCTTTTCCTGGACCCTCGGATGTGGTGATGGGACACAAGAACGCAGGGCATGACTGCAACCAAGTTCTTTTGTGTGCTTTTAATATCACAGTTGTACTTGTGTGCCTGCACCTTCCAGGCAGACTGCTACGGGCTGCGACATCATGCGTGTCATCTCTGGATAGGCAGGGACATCTCTTGGAACGTGTGCCAGGTTCATGCCAGCAGCAAGCTGGGAGACTGGCTTCTTGTAGCCCATTACCCACATTCAGCTCCTCAGCTGTGTAAGGCCCTCTGCATTTTCTCCAGCTGGTCCCTCTTTCTTTATATTTTCTCTTACTATTTTTCCCCTACTCCCAGTTTCGTGCTGATTTCAAGGAAAGGAGTCTGTTCAAGGCTTCCGTACATAATTCTTCATTAACCAAAATTAGATTAGAACATAGCTAATATTCATCTTATGAATTTATCCCCTAGCCAAGCCTTCAAAAAGTGAATTGTGTATAGGCTGTTGGCTTGTAAGGATCCTTTTGATCTATGGCAAGATTGATTGGTTTATCTATAGTAAGTCTGAGGCAGACTCGAACTCTGTATGAAAACATTTGCTCCCATGAATTCATTGGGCTTCACTCCAGCAAAATAATATACTTTTGCAGCTCAGGCTGGGAAGTCTTGTCCGTCTGTTTTCAGAGTTAGAGAATTGTAGTGAAATATGGAAGAAAGTATAAAAGTGCAGTAGCCAGGAAAGCTGGGAAGGAATGGCTTTTCATCTGTTCCTTTCAAATATGACAACTCTCTGGCAATGGAGAAGAGGAAAACTGGTTTCATGATGAGGTGATACTGCTATTACTTAGAGGGCCTGAACTGTGCACTAGGATTCTGTGTGTATTCAGTTGTCTTTCCAGTAACTTCTGTGCATTTCCAGAATAACTACAATTTCAGGAGTGATGTTACTTGAATAAAACACAGCAGCATAGGAAAATTTTTGCAAATGCAGCAAAAGTAATAGTTCAATTCACTGTCACTTATCTTGATCACTTATATGAGGGTTTTTGAGTAGCCATTAATTATTTGGCATAAAGTCTTTGAATTCCAAAAGATTTACAGAAAACACGTGAGGATGTTATTTGTTATTCTTCCATTTAAAACATTTCACACTTAATTAGGTATCACAAACAATATCTGACTTTGGTGTTTAAATTTTAAACCAGGTATAGTCACATTTAACAAGTAATAGGCTTTCTCATGGGCTTAAATATGAAGCAGAGAATAGTAGGTAAATAGTTCTAAATAAATAATGCATTGATGGAAAAAGAATTAGCTTGTGCATTTTTGGTAATGCAGAGCAGAGCCAAGAAATAATTGCTGAAGTTCTGTTTTCAGGAAATAGGAGTGTTTCCTCTGCAATCAACTTTAGACGTAAGTGAAATTTTTTTCCTATGCATAATCAGAGAACAGTATTGAGTAGACCACCCATCTGGCTATCATATGGGCAATTTTGCATTTTTTCTCCTTCATTTATTTTTGCTAAATATATTTTTAATAATATATGCAAATCTCTTTGGAGAGCATAGAGTGCTGCATGGGTAGGGAGTCTGCAATGACCTGATATTGTCATTATTTTATTCAATACAACTGTGTAGTGAAGGGCAATCGGTTTTCCTCATGCACTGTCAAAACTGGTATTGGATGCAGGCACGTTGGGAGTGATTCCACATCTAATGATGGATTAGCATCAGTGAGAACTAGTGGCAAAGAGGAGCTAGACTACTGTTTGCAACCTAAGATCATGCCAGCTTTTCAGCTGGCTTTGGAAATCAAGGTCAAAGTAGGCAGTGGCAAAAGTCCTTTCTGTAACACAGTTTTTCACCTGTAAATATTGTGAGTGTCTTTGCATCAACAGGGAATGTATTTTATATTTGCTTAATAACTGTAACAGCTAACAGAAATCTGTCATATCTAGAGAAAAAGGTTATCACATATTAACTTCTTGGAATTGCCTAAACAAAACAGATGGGACAGTCAGCTTTTCATGGACATGACAACTGAGAAGACTATAAATAGGTTACTTGAAAACATTTTTCTGCACTTAACGCAGAAAAGAGATTAGGAGTTAGATGTAATAACATAACATTCAGCTGTATGTGAGGCAATGTTCAGAGCTCTGTGCTACACTGCGATTAGAATTCATACATAAGTACTGCTTAAAGAGGAAAGACATTTTAATTCATGTCTTCCAAACAATTATCAACCAAACGTGACAGAATAAAGGCAACAGAAGAGAAGAAGAGGGTATGCAATGGGACTTACTTTGTTGCCATGAGGAATCTCTTCCTTAGTTATAGTTTCATGACTCTGCATTGCTGAGGTTGATAATTTACTGTACACAAGAGCAATAGGCTTGTGTAGAATCTAGTTAAATTTGGATCTTAAAAAGAAATGGGATAGCTGAATGTGTCATGTTCAGATTAGTGATTCAGATGTAAGATAGTCCTCCAGAGAGACCATAATGTTCTGTGAGAAAATCTAATTGAAATGTACCAGCAACACATTTCATCAAAGCAGCAGTGCTGGAGCTGGATGTGTTCTCTAGTCACACAACAGAGAGATACTAGTGCGAAGCGGCTTTGCCCCGTCCCCCACAATGCACTTTAACGCTGATGCAGAAGGGCCACACTTGCATCTAGAAAAAAAATTTTGCCCCAGCAACATAACTTCATTTGAGGAAACATTGGTGTAGGCAGGATGTCTGTGTAGGTGTTTCATCCCTTTCGTCTAGCTTGGCAAGGCTGGAAAGCACAGCGTGTTTTGGGATTGAGAAATCCAAGTGGTAGCAAGCTGGGAGGTGAATCCCTTTTCCTTCTGACTCCCTTACTGAACTCGGGCTGCATCCGAGATGCCTCCAGGAATGAGATTCTGTATAATGCGACCGTGCCATTCTTCTCAGGGAAGCAGGCCTAGGCCACCAGCCTTTTGCACACAGACACTAAAGCAGTTGTCAGCCTAGTGACTACTGGTCTAGACTGGTGTGAAAATGTTGGCTTCTCCCACTACTTATACTGCAGTCAATCAGCTTCCCAGAACTGGATTTTAAATTAGCATTGCTGCTTGGTAAAATGTTCACGCAGAAATAATGACATCCTGTTCAGCCTGCCTTCCCCTCTCACTTTTATCCTGCAAAAACAAATAAGGTGGCAGTTTTCCTGCTCCAAGAAATGATTGCTTTTGGCCACGGTGCCTAACTGGGATTGCAACTGAGAGTGAAGCCAGCCCAGCAAGCACTGCGCTTAACAAAAGTATTGCAAGAAAGTCCTGAGTGGCGGCAGGGTGGTCCAGTCCGAGGTGGGCACCGCAGCCTTGGACCACTGTCCGGCTGGCAGAATATTGGATCTGACGCTCCCCCTCGTGGCTGAAGTACGTGCACAGCCTGCCCTGAACCTAGTGTAACGCAACTGTGGAACTGCAGAAATTGCCCCCATGTTCCAAATGTGCTAGAGAAATCTGAACATTTGGTTTCAGTACAGCTTATTCTCTTTAATGAACAGCACATTTCTTTTCATCCTCTCTCCCAGCCAATTTTTCCCTGTTTGTGGCTGATAGCAGCAGCTGTGAGTGTGAAGAAATCAAAACAGGCAATGCTTAAATGTAGTCATTTACCTGTGTCTTACGTACTGCACAGACACTCCGAGTGGCTTGCTTCATGCCCAGTCACGCTCAGGAGAGATGCTTCAGCTTCAGACCGACAGATAACACTTTGTGCTGTGTGGTTTCCTTATCCTCATTGTGTTGAGGGTATAGCATTGAACACTCCTAGTTTGCAAGTCGATGTCTGCAAAGTATTTTGATGGCATTGATCTGTTTTGATCACACCTAGGTTAATGTGTTCTTCCAGCACCTTAACAAGCATGCAGCCTTTAGAAGCTATTTCAAACTGTTACCACAGAGGATCATGGTAGCGTACAGACAACACAACGGAGCCAAAAGCACTGGAACTGCATAGTAGAGATGTTTGTTGTTGAAATTTTTATCTGAAAAAGTAGTTTTAACTTCATTTACTATTTAAATGTATATGTAAATTCAAAAAGCAATCAAATGCTTTTGGAAAAAACCTGACTCAAGAACAAGCATATCGGAAATTCATATGTAATTTAATATGCGTTCTTATCTGTACTTTTGCTCATCAAGTGGAAACTATGAGATAAATTGTTTTAAAGAGAAAAAGTGACAGATACATAATTCTTGTGTTTAATATTAAAGGCCAGACTGAATAAGAGCATACCAAGAGAGCACGGCAGCCTATATGCACCTGTAGACGGGTAGGAGAAAAAATTACAGAAAAATGTGGGGCAGTACTCTGAGAGAGTATATTTGAAGAACTTGTGGAGAATAAAGACAAGTCAAAGAAAAAAATAGGCTAAAAGAAAAATTTAGGTGTTTTCTTTAATCTCGTATAATCTAGACGCATCTAAGGAAGAAAGTTTGAGCTATAAACTTTGTTTCCTAACATTGGAAGTAAAATGTAAATGGAAAATAAATTGTAAAACTTTTGTTCATATTACTTTTATGACCATGTGATACTTTCAGTTAGATCAGTATTACTTGAAATACACCCAGAGTTTAATCCTAGTAATTTTTTTTTTCAGAATTGATACTTAGCATATGATTAGCACTGTTATTTGAGTCCTCATAGTCTTAGAATGTGTATTTAGGTTTTTTGTTCTCTTATCTCCTCTTTGCCGGACCAAGTAAATGTTTAGTTTTGTTATGGTTTTTGTTTAGGGGGGAAGAAAAAAAGAGGGCATTTGCAATGAGAGCTTGTTAATTTTTTATCAGTTTTATTTTCTGCCCCAAAATCTTGGCTAAGGTCAGGTCTAAGGATTGGGATAGATTCACAACTTTGTAGTTTTTGAAATGCTCAGGAATCAGAGAGAATGGTATGCTCACATTTCAGAGACTCTGTTTCTTAACTGAAAAGTTCAGCTATCTCATTCAAAACCAATGCTAGAAGGAGAAAGTAGAAAATAAAGAGCTGTATAAAAAAAAAACAACATATTTTTGTGCTTAAACAAACACAGAGTATTAGGAAATGGTGAAGGGAATTACTATGAGAAGGGTGGGTAATTTGACTTTTTTGGTTTCTGTTCGACTACATGCCCTAGGGTAGGATTTAAAGTACGATGTCAAAAGTACCCAAGAGAGGCCTTAAAGGGGAGTTCAGAGTCCAACATGTTCCTTGGTCCAGCTGTTGGTTGCCTTTCAATTGACGTAATCGTTTTGTCAGCCAGGAAATCCTGCATAACAATAATGTCATAGTAGAGCAGATCTGTTGGATTTGGGTCTCAAGGAATTGATAGACGTAATTATTTTCGTAATCATTTCCCCAGCCCAGCAGGTTGGTTGGTTTGTCAGTTTTAAACAAATGTAGTTCTCATCCGCTTGTGTCCCTTTACGTTTGAGCAACTGGGACACTGATCTGGGGATGCAGCAGCACATATTTGTTTATCTCAGTAGCGCAGAACAGCTCTTGCGGTAGTTACTGGCGTGTGTCTTCCCCCAGGCATTTGGAGCTCTCAGCAGAGCTGTGAACAGAGTCAAGGCTCCAGCCAGCAGCCTTCTACTGTGCTTAGGGAGGACAAGGGTGTTGCTACCTCATATTTCATTAGTGTTATGATAAAGCAAGCAGGCAGAGTTGCTTTAAATGTAAAGTATTCTCTACTGTCTTATCTGGCTGCATGTCTGAATTCTTCCTGATGCTTGACCCTTCTGTTCGGATCCCTTCACTCCCATACACTGAATTTTTTTCCAAGATTTCTTCTGTGGTGTGGTTCATTTAACTATGAAAATTGGACTTCAGAGTACTGTGGAGCCTTAAAAGTTAAAACACAGAAAATGAGCCAAAGTTTAATTTGTTGTTTTTGTTTTGTTTTAAGAAAAATACTTTAATTTTTAAGCTAATGTCATGAGCTTCTGGGTATAAGTCAACATTTTTTAATGCTTAAGAGGAAAAATACTGGACGCAGTATTTTTGCGCAGTATACATACGCAATGGAATATTTCTGTCTAGAATTATATCCTGTGGTGAGATACATAGCCAGACATATGGCCAATGAACTATTTGTTTTAGATAAGTATTGTGTATATTTTATGTTATTTATCTGCACAGATATGAATTCCATCAGAGTCAAATTATTCAGTATCCTCAAACAAATTAACTGTTCAGTGTTCCGTATATTATTAGGTTATATTTCCTATCAAAAGACTAACAGTTGTGCTTTTTCATGATAAAATACCGTGAAAAAAAATACCATGAAAAAGAATCCTGCAAAATCTAACCACAGTTTTGAGTCAAAATACCCATGCGGTATGGCAGGCACAGGAAGATCCTTGCCAATATAGAAGATACCTGTCTGGTTTCCTTTAGGCCTAAGTCATTGATATTATGACATGAAGTTCTGGGAGTCCAGTAGTGACTTGAATTTTTCTTCTTCTCCTATCAACTACAAATCCAGTTGTTTTCAGGCTTTTTTTTGTCTGTAAAATTTTTAATGTAAAATGACAATAGATACTGTGACAAGTACTCCAACACCTCAAATTTCTGTACCAAGACCCAAACCGTTACTGTTTGAGATTAGGTTGGAATATGCCCTTTCTTCCACTGGAGAAATAAGAGGGTTTAAGGTGCTCAGTGTGTTGTTCTGCTCTGCCAACCACATCTCACAAAGTCTGGGAAACAAAGTCTTTGTAATACCCCCTCTGCAAGCTCAGATATGTGGAAAACATTTCCTCTAATTCTCCCCACTTAAGCCTGCTTCAGTTGGTGCATGCAAGAAGTCAGTCTGTATCAATAAGCAGTCATCTAGTAAGCTTGTAAAAGAAAAATATGGCAGTGCACCTGAAGTAGCTTTAATTTGGCTTTTCTGAGGATAAACTGCAGTGGTGATGACATGAGCCTCAGTCTAGGCTGCCTGTGTCTTCCCAGACACAGGTACTGGGTGAGTATACCTAATTCATCTCTTAAAGTTCCCCTGCTCTTCCCATCCCTGCTGACTAGATTAAAACTAGGTTGAGATTATCTACGATGTGACTGCAGGGGGCATTGCCTAAGGCCAAGGTGGGTCCCAGTCTGGTCTGCTCTAACTGCTTGCAAGTGGCACAACATGCTGCTCTTTCCTCAGGATTTGCATTAAAGACTCAGCTGAGTTCCTTGCTTGTTGTTATTTATACTCAAAATGTAAACACAGGGCAACAGATTTTAGGAATCTTTTCTTTCTCATTTCCCTTTCAGTTGTAAATGAAATGACTAAGCATAAATAATGTGGTAAAGTAATCAGTTTGCACATTAACTTTTCTTTAAAAAATTCAGCAAGAGGCAATTAGTTTTAAAAAAGACCTAATTCAATAGGTTTCTCCAGTAACTGCTAACCATAAATAAAATCACACCTCCTCAACTGAGGAAATACTTGAATATCTGACTGACCTTTGTTCACAGTGATTTCTTTATCCATATTATAATTCTGGGTTTCAAAGATTTTGCATTTGTATACATTTCATCATATTTTCTCTGAGGACAAAATAGCAGGTAGACATTTTATACAGGTGAAATACTATCTTTATCTTAAATATTTTGGAAATAAAACAAATTATGATATTAAAGGTGGCTAACTCTATCAGGTAGCTATAAAAAAGGCAGAAAATTGGGGAAGAAATGGAAGTTGAGACAGCCAAGTTGGTTGACATCTTTTATTTGCTAGTAAAAATGCATTTTCAAGCACATTCACAACTTTCATGTCTCCTTATGTGACATTAATTTACATAAATTATTCTTGAGTATATCTGGCAATTCGCAAATGCCAAAATGAGCAAAAATGAGGATTGACTCACATGTAACTTTAAGCCTTTCTGAAGCTGAAGCAAGCATACCTCTAGAGTGGTCATTTGGGAGAGCTTGTTAAAAGAATGAGTGAATAAGGAAGATATTTTAACATCCTAGTCTAATAACATGGCAGGAGGGGAGACTACAGTAAACCACAAGTTCCCATTTTCTGTATCCAGTGAATAAAGAACTGTAATTGAGAAGGCTCTTATCATACATAGAAACAACACTTTCATTTTTCCCCTATGAGGGATGACCATAACTGAAACATTTGAAAAAGCTTTAGAAAAGGGCTGATTATAAAATATTACAATAGCTTAGCATAAACAATTGCTTAATATGTTTTGCAGGTGTAAAGGGATAGAAGAATGGTGGTTCCCTCATTCATAGGCTGTGTAATCTTGGCGTATAAATATAGCCTTAGCATGTGTGCATCTTTTCATGATCACTGCTCACTCGTGCCATTGATGCCTCTTATGCTTTGTGTGTTTTTTATCCTCTATAATCCTTTTATTCTCTCTGTGACTTTGCAAATGTACTCCATAATACATTGAAGATTAATCCTATAATTAAAGGAAATGGTTAAATAATGAAAATCTGGCTTGCTTATGCTTAAGTGGCATGTACAATCCTCAACCATTAAAGTACATCTAGAAGCATATTTCACCTGAAGCAACAAAGTGTAAGCTAACATTTTTCAAAAGAAGGCTTACAGTTGCTGCTGCATGACATACCAAATAAGCATGAATATCTTATCCTATATTATGCTTCAGTTAAAACATATTTCACTTAAGACGTAAAGTTTAATTCATCTCTCTAGCGTTAAATGACAGTAGCAAACACCTTTCTTGTTTATTAAACAGAAAAGCCTTAATTTTAAGAGTATACCAGGGTAACATCTCACAACTGATTGAAAGTGCAGTGATACGTGCTGAATCAAAATCTAAATATCCTACAGCACAGGTTGTTTCAAATTCTGTTTGATGCCTATTCTGCCTATAGACAAGCAAGTCATAAGCTCGCTCAAGTGGAATCCTATTTCTTCAGAGTTACCAGTTTGTTCTCATAGCTGCCTTCATTTGAGAAAGCTGTCCCACACCTCCTGCCCTAACCAAGTCTTCCTGCTGGCTGAGCAATAATAGACTAAATAATCCTGCCTGTTGCCAGCATTCAGCAAGGCACAGATGGAAATTACAGTCATCAGATGTTTGAGCAGCAGAACACACTGCTTCTAGTCATTTGTGCTCAAGTGTTTCACCTGGGGGATAAGTTTATCCACTTGATCTCTTCGGTTCTGGCTTGAAATGGAGCCCTGGTGGCAACTTTTTATAGTTAATGGTCCATCAGATATCATTAGAACTTCCCTTAACTTGCAGGCATGGAAAAAACCATGACATATTTAGATCAAAAGATGAATTCTATTCTTTTTTGGATAAAAAGCCACATCTGATAAAGTGCTACAAAAATACTGAGCAGGCTACTGTCTATCCTGCAAGTAAAACCCTGAGGCTAGAACTGACTGAATCATAACAAATGTTTCATTAACTGCCAAAATATCTGTAGGAAGCATGACCTTGTTGGGTAACTAAGCACATGTAGTTTTGAATAAAGTCAGGAGTGTCATGTGCATTATTTGAAAAAGGTTGAACAAAATATTGTAATCTATCACCCCTCTGCAGGCTATGTAAAGGGGAATTCCAAGCAAATGCGAGGGAAAGGAAAAATGATGGAAAGGGTTTTATTGAGTCTGAGGCCTTGACTGGGGAGGAGGGGATCAAGGGAAGACTTACGAGCTGCAGGAGGTAAATTTGATGAGTGACCCAGGTAGTATGGGCCCTGCTCAAAAGTTCTTGGCCTCAATATTGTTTTAGCGATCCAGCATTGGTGAGCTAATATGGTAAGGTGAACTGTTACCCATAGATATCTCTCCCCCCCTGTTACTGTAAACTCAGCTTTCTCATACCTCTTACTACTCTTAGTAAGGTCAAGTTGTGGGGTGTGTTTATTATTTGGAGAGGTATAGAGTTAAGTTTCCTTAAAGGTAGTAAGAGGCTGAGAAATATAGAGACAGTTCCAGTGGGAATATATTTGATCTTGATAGTGCTGAAGTCTGTTCTTAAGGGTCACACCTTGTGACAGCCCAGAGTAAAGCGATTCTGTCAAAGCATAAACTAGCAAAGCATAAGCAGCTTACAAAAGAAAAAAAATTTTATGCATCATTTTTACCTTTAAGCCTTCTGAACTTGTTTCTGACCAGGGCATATCCCCAGAGAGTAAACTTTGATTGGATGCCTCTCTGTCGTTAATTGCTTTATAACGCAATTTCTCTCTGACCTAAAGTTGTAGTCTTATTTTGGGTAAACTGGGGATTTTCTTCTTTCTTTTTCATGCCAAAAAGCACATTATCTTTAAGCATTTAGAAGGAGATTTTCAACTCTCTCAAGAGCAGAATTCCTCTCATTATAGAGTTTGCTTTGCTCTTTGCACAGATACAGTTCTTGGTTGCTGACAGTCCTGGGGAAGTTTTCATGTTCAAGGGAAGTTTATTTGATTAACTCTTTAAATAAAATGGAAATAGCTACCTTATTTTCATAAAACAGCTGTATAATTGTTGGCTATTACTTATATCTCAAAATGCGTTTGGAATTTTTTTTTTATCACAGAACGGAATGCTATGGGGTACATAGCATTTTAATATTTTTATATGTGCTGCTCTTTGAGCCTTTGCAATCCTTCATTTATGGTGGTACTGGTTCTATTATGGAAAATGTAAACTCAGAATCCATTAAGAACTCCCATTACAGGCACTAGATAATGAGAAGTGATTCAATATGCATATTTGGCAGCAATGTGCAAGCCTACTGGGATAGCTGGAAAGAAATAGTGTCGTAAATTCGCAAGGTAGCAGTTTAAACAAGGTGTGATCACAGGAAAACTTACAACTTAAAGGCTAAACTCTGAATGTCCAGCTGAAGGGTTAAATCCTTTTGGCATGCATGGTCTGGGAATCTACAGAAGGCACAGATAGGTTTCTAAATCCCTCTGAAAAATATGTTTTTCTATATATCTATATATAATATAGATATGTATGTATATATATAATAAATATAATTTATCAGCTTATTCAGCATTTGCTGTCTCCAAAGTTACTGGGGAAAAAGTGCATGCTTTAAGTGAAAACTTTTCTTTTGTCAGTCATGCCATTGCTTTGCTGGAGAAATACTTTAAGGGGTTCAGATGAAAGAGCTTGGATTGAATGGAGAACTTCAGTGGAAAAAGCATTTGTAGAGGGAAAAAAAATGAAGAGCCACAACAGAGAGAACATGCTCAGAAGAGCTTAGGATACCTGCAGCAGGGCATTTGTGTTCTTGTGCAGTGGCCTCATAAACCTGTCAGATTGATGTACCACAGATGCTAAAGGAGTCAGTGTATCAGCTCCTGATCACGTGCAGCTAATTAATTCCCACAGCATCATCCATATCTGCATTTCTCTGGCCTGCCTTTTCTCTTTGCTCTGCATTTGACTTTCGTGATTGCTTAAAACTTTGAATAGTAGTAATTATGTAACATACGTCTGTCTTACGACTGGAGTCAAATGCTGGTCTGTATAGAAATCTCCATTGCCTTGAATGGAAATCAAGAGAGCTCATGTTGATCCTGAGGAACCACGGGTGGAAGGACCCACAACTGTTCCATACTGTCTTTTCGGAAGGGTGGGAGCAGGTTGTGTGCATTTTGTTTTCATGGACTGAGGTAATTTTGAAATGATGTATTGGGGGCTTCCATTTGAGCCAAGTGGGCACTGTCTGCCTCTTAGGAAGTGTATTAGCTTGGAATGCACCACACTAGTCTGATGAAAAAGCATTCTCCTTGATCACATTGCAGGCTAAGTAATCTTGGAGCCTACAATAAACTTGATGTGAGTGGAGTCAGATTGCTACTAGCATCTGAGGAAGTTCATTTAAAGCTATCTTTGCTTTTCTCTTCTGCAGCATAGACAGACTTGAGTTAATGCTTTATAACATGACCTTGTAGTTCTTCAGTGAATCTCTCGAGCAATTTCACCTAAATTACCAAACATGCTCAGCGACTAACAATTGGAGATGAACTAATATGAGGAGTCCAGCAACCTCTGGATGATGCTTCACAATACAAACTCAGTTCAATCCATTATGTAGCATTGAACTACCAGGCTCAAAGGGCTGTGATTGGCTGCAGAGAATGTTTTGATTTCGGAAATCGTTCTGGAGCAAATATTCATAAGTTAAGCTTATAAATGTAAATACCTCATTTTAAAATGTATTTGTCTATAGTTGGGAATTTCTAAAGCTGCAAAGACCTATTCAAGTCTAAACTAGATTTCTCACTTACAGAAATCAAGTAATCAAAACCTGCTTTTTTCACAAAACTGTCATTAATATTATCAATGTAATAGATCAGAGAAGACCGTGTTCTGTTCTGTGTTTGGTCCATCTATATCAAATAGATATATCATCCTTGTTCACTCTCTGAGACTGTAATTTGATACAGGTTTTTTTCAACATCATTGCTGAATAAGAAGTCCCCACTGTGTTTTAAGTCCTAGCATTTGCCAGTATTTTGGAGATTGTATCACTCTTTGAAAGACAGCGGCTAACAGGGAAAAGGCGGGATTGAAGGGGGAGAATGAAGGAAAAGAGGGAACGTAGTGAGAGAGGAGAGACTCATTCAGGATGTTTTGCATTGCTTCAACAGAAGAGAGTGAGAGCTGTTTCAAACAACTCGTTTCAAAAGCATCCCTGTGCTGTCTTGGGAAGCATCAAATGAGGACAAATGTGCCTGACCCTTTCCAGCTGCTGCTGCTGTGTTTGGTAAGAGAGAACACATACTTTGGACCTGCAAAAAGGAAGAAAAATGGTAAGAGAGATGTTCTCACCAAAACACCTTCCCATGGCTCTGGCCTGTCACTTATTAAAAGTTAAGGTTATATCATGGTTTCTGGATTTAGACATGGCAAAACAAAAAGCTTACAAAATACTACAAATCTCAACTTTGTGTTTCCTATTTTAGAGCTTGGGTGTTGCTGTTCTTTAATTCCAGACATCTGTACGTTAACCATACACAGATGCCTGGACCCTGAGCTCAAGCAGGGCAACTACTTGAGGTTGCATGCAAACAAGTGTGTTAACCAGCTGATGCATTAAAGGAACAAACTGTGCCCACTCCCACTGCCAAAGACAACCAAGTAAACCAGAAATTAAGTGAAACTAAATTCACCCAGTTGAATGAACTAGTTCTGGTGTTGTTTTGCTGTGTTTTCTCAAATTAAATGACACAATTAAGCAACTGAGTCAGCTCTTCTTACATATGGTCTGTAATTAAATTCCCTCTAAGTAGAGTTTAATTTCTTAAAACATTTTAAGGGAACAATTATCTACTACAGAACATAAGAGGAAATGACATCTGAAAACACTGCAAAGCAATGACATTTAGTTAAATGTGATAGCATAATATGTGTTTTTGTTGTTTGTTGAAATTACCATTTAATAAGAATTGCCTTTTTAAACAAATTGAGGACAAATTTATCATATGCTGATGGACCTGTGCCAAAAAAGTCTGCCGAAAAAAGTCATTAAAATACAGAAATGCTACCAGTTTCAAACTTTGAAATCTAAACTAAAATATCTAATAGCATTTTGTATCTAATAGAGTGCTGCAAAATCCTGGGACTTGACACGTGCTTGACTGAGAGTCAAAGGTAGACGAAAAATGAAAAGTAAAAAGAAGCCTATGATTGATGTTGGAAAAGATGATGAAGAGGAATTTGGTATCAGAATTTTTTTGAAGGACGTGATATATGAATCTTATGGTCCAGATCCTTAGATATTGCAAATCAGTGCAACTTCCTTAATTTATCTTGGTTTATTCCATATGATGATCCGACTTCTTTCTTTCTTTATATCATCTATATAACGTTCTTTTCTCTGAATTATGCTTCATTTAGTTTAGATGATGTAGTCATGTTTTCTTTCCACATAATTATTTCTTTGCTGCTTCACTTTCCAGCCCTTGTGTCTCAGATGAAGTGGGGGTGTTTGTGACACATCCTTACAGAAAACTGTTTAAGTAAAAAGATCTCTTATTTTGAAATGAAATTACTCTGAACAAATTCTAGTTAATCCTTTTAAAGAGAAGCCTTTTGACCTTATGTTTACCACTTTGTTTTTCCCTTAATACATTAATTTGAAGGCATAGCATTACCCTCCAGATAACAGCACCTGGACAAGTATGGCACTGGCCTTTACACCTGAGATTATGAAACTGATCTGTAAGCCTCCCTAGTCTAAGAAGTTGGGCTTGTGAGCTAGTCTTGCATTGTCAACAGTGAGTCCGCTGACCTGTTAGGAAGACTAAAAAGAAAAATTTAGGATTGCTGCAGAAAGTATTGTACTGAGGTTCAGAAGCGCTTCCTGTAAAATATTGGATGGATTTTTTTTCACACAAATGTGTTAGTCTATCAATTTTCCACAGTTTCTTATAGTTTTACGGTGATTCTGACTTTTGCGATAGAAATAAGAAACCAAAAAAAATTTGTTTTGCATTTCCACTTACTATGTGGAAAGAGCTATCTTATTTAGCTGCTTACTTGCTGCCAGGAATGCCTGTTGATATCTTACAGTGAAAGTTATGTTCAGTGCAGGAGATCAATGTTATGCTTTTGCTCTGCATTTAGGTCTTGCATAGAAATTATTCAGGAAGCCCATTGGGTACATACCTGGGTGATTTCCTGCACGCACAAGTACTTGTCTTTGCACGGACTCATGGAGAAATATATTTTGCTGGCAAGCCAAGGAGAAAACTCTGACCTGAAATAGCATCGACCTTATGGCTCCAGTGACTGTGTATGAAGATTACTCATTAATACAGTGAGGGCAATATTTTATAGATGAGTTCAACAGATCAATTCGCATATGTTTTTAAAGCTCTTGAACATTGTGGAGGAAGCAGACACCATAGAATTGCAAAATATTCATGAAAACGCAGTTATATTTTTCTCAGGAACTGGGAACGTAATGTAAGTAAACAGTGTAGGCTTTAATGGACATTTCTAACTTCTTCTGGAAGACACACAGGAATTATGCATGTGAAATGGTCAAAAGCCATCGTTCCTGATTTTCTTCCCAGTCTGCCCTGCTGTAAAATGGGGATTAGGATTTCAATTTGTGCTGTGCCTCAGATGCACTTCCTATTCCCTCCTACATCTTCCCCCTTTCTAGCTAGATTTGTCCTGAAAAACATGTGGGGATGCTCTTGGCCCAAAGGCTGAAGAATCCACCTTTGGTGCCAGTGCTTCAGAGAGTTTCTCACGATGTCACAGGATATGTTTTCTTAGCCTCTGCGCATCTTTAGACTAAGGGGCACCCTATTCAAACACAGAGTAATCCATGTGTCTTGCACAGAAAGGGGGTGGCAAGAAAAGAACAAGTTTAAATGGCAAGTAGTGAAAACACATCTGTTTGAGTACATTGTCCCAAGGGAATTGTTTGAGAAGATTCTGTGACCTTTGAAAATAGTTGGTCTTTACTACGGATAAGCCAGTTGCGTACAGGTGACATAAAGTGAATGGTCAGGAATGCGTGGAGGGGTGAAGCAGCAGTCAGTTCAATTCACTTTCTTCTTTGCGTTGTCAGTGCTACACTTCCCATTGTTTGTGATCTCTCTTGCAATCCCAGCTATAAGAAAGGTAGGTGCCGTTCCTGTTTGCTGTAAACTGGCGTAGCTGAGAAATCAAAGCTCCTGTCACTTAGTACATAATGCATATATATAAATATATAAAGTGCCAAATTCTAAGGGAAGGTTTTATGTTAAGAATCCTCTAGAACACAACTGCAAAGTGACTAATGTCTTTCATCTTTAAAGAACAGAATTAAGAGAGACATGAAGGGGTACATAATTTGCTGAAGTTTATGATCAGCATTTCCTGAAAGCATTTGCATTTAGTTATTAAATGTGAGCCCTTATTTATACACTAGTTACGATATGTATTCATATTTTATTTTGAACTCTAGCAATGAATTTTAATCCTTCTCCTTTCCTGAGACCAGTACAAAATGCAATTCTACATTTATGCTGTTAACGTGGGAAACTTGAGACGTTTTATAAATGACTGTCAGGGCTAGTGTAAGATGATGAAAACTGGTGTGACAAGGGTGCAGTTGTGACCTCAGGGTGTAAATACAGCAAGGGTAGTAGTTTTAAAGCATGTGCTGTGATGCAGCAAATAAAGCAATTCCTTTTCTTAAAAAGTTGCCTACCTGAAGACTGTGGTTGCACAAACAGCTCTCTAGCACAGAAATGACAGGACTTGAGTAGGAGTGTTCAAATGTACAAAATGTGCAGCCATTTTACTACAAATTGTACATGCCTTAGAGGGCAAGTTCAACAAATTGGCTGTGTTGCATGGATGTGAAGTAAGAAATGCTCAAACAGGAAGTAAGAAGTGTTCAAATATTTACTTTTATGATCCAGCAGGACCTGTCTGAAAGATCAAAGATTAAAAATATGTATCTACATGTGTTGCAATTTTTGAATGCATGTAGGTATACAAATAATTCCTGTTGTAGATGTTTAGCATACCTTTTTTAGGCTGTTTATAGTATTGCAACATATGCACTTTACTTGGCATCAAGATACCCTGATTGCAAGTAATTTGTTAAACAGTTGAATGGTTCTGCTACCACCAATTTCACATCCTCTTATCCTGGTGTAGCCCCTAGATGATAACAGCCAATTCTTACCCAACTCAGACTTTCCAAAAATAGGAACCAAATGCATGTGTACTAACCCAGGAATGAATTACCAGGAAGAAATGGGAAGGATGGCCATAAAGAAGAAAAGATGCATCAGGGTGTAGAATTATTTAAAGTTTTTACATGGCTCTAACTTTTTTATAGTCGATCCAAAGAGTTACTGTTATATATCATATAGTGCTATAAATCATTTTTTAAAAGTTTCTGAAGAATTAGAGATTTGGAGATCCTTAAACTGTGATAAATGTTGAAGTTCTAGAACAAAAAGCAAAAGCAATGTTCAAAATCCAGATAGAAGCTAGGTATGTTATATGCCTGAGCCATAGGGCTAGAAGTGGGATTAGGGGTGCAAGAACCTGGGAGCCGACAGTCCTGCAGAGCCCTGCTCAGCCCCGAGCCTGGATGGGAGCTGGGCTCAGCATGGGGCTGCACCTGAAGAGATGCTGGAGGGGTGAGGATGCCCAGCAGAGTCGGCATAGGCTTGGGGTAGTGGATCCAAGCATGTGACTGCATGGGAAAGAGGCCTGAGGCTGATCTTTGTGTCAGACCCAGGAGTGAAAGTGTAACCAGTGGTGTTGGTCCAGTTAACTGCATAATATCCTGAATTGAGGAGCTTTTGGTTGCAGCTGCAACAGGGTTCAATGGCATAATGCTTCAGAATTTAAAAAGCCGGTTGCTATCACCTGGAGTATTTAAAGTTTTGTTTTCTTTTGATATGAAAAGAAAAAAGAATACAGTCTTTTCTTGTAAAGCAAAGTTGGTATCTCTTGTTAAAAAATCCAGTAGATCTCTCTGTGCTACATAAGCACCATATGTTTCCTATACAGGGGAACAGCTTTAAAAAAAAAAAAAAAAGTCACAAAGGCTCCTGCCATTCCACTCTTTATATATGGTGAAATCGCTCTGCATAACAACCATTGAAGGAGTATCCCAATAGGTTTAAAAAAAAGAATAAACTAAGCTATATGATGCCAATGAGAGAGAAATTATGTATTGTCCAAATCAGATAAGTTAATTGCACTGTAGGTCCATGAAAGGCTAGTGAAAAAGGACAGTTTTGAATCAGGGTATGAGAAGGGCTACAAGGCCACATTAGCGTAGATCTAGTAGGCATAGTATCTACAAATTAAAATAGCAATTGTGATAGCTCAGAGACCTGAGCTTTGGGCGTGTAGCTGGCGTGTACGTTTCTTTTCTCATGACCATGAACATTCTTTTTTTGTATCTGGAAATTTTTGTAGATTTTCATTTGAGAACCATTTCTGAATAATATGAAGCTGCAAGAGTTTCAATGCCTGCCAACCTGCTGCTAAATTAAGGAAAACACTGTTGACGTCAACCTTGTCTTAGCAGCAGTGATGATGTTGTACCTGTGGTTTAGCTGCCTGGATGCTGAAGTACATTTCTTTAGACAAGATTCTCCTCACTGTTTCTTTAATGTCAGTAAATTTGTGATTGGCATAACATAGGTAATAAATTCAGACTGCACTCCATTTTTGTTAGTACATTGGCCTACTCAAGATTATCAGGAGGTTTGAGAAGCGTCTTTCATCATTTTAAAGCAGGACCAGAAACTCTCTACGTTTTGCTAAAAATACTATTCATGAAAAGAAAAATAATCTTAAATCCAAATGAGATATGAGAACAATGGAAGGAATGCAAGATCTAATCTACACCTAAATCTGTCACAAATGTTAAAAAAAAAAAAAAAAAAAAATCAGGCTTGTCATTTAAGCCATGATATTTAAGAGGTAGAAACTACCGTGTTTGGGCTTTTTATATCCTTATACAGGAGGGCAACCTTTGAAGCACTAGCTCCCCTGAGGTCAGAGGGAACAACTGGGATCAGTATTCTCCTTTGATAAACAATATGAGAAGACTTGACTTTTGGGTGCTTGAGTGGCTCTGGTTTCTGATAGTGCCAAGATTTTATTTCTGTTAGGCTGTTTTAAGGATGCTCAGCATCACTATCACTTTTCAAAACCTTGTCCTTAGGCCACATTATTACAGCAACTGAGTTAGTAACTTCATATGTTCTGCTTTTGCTAATCTGGATAGAATGGGTAAATCATTGCCATTTGGAAGTACCTGGAAATACTTGGCTAGAAGATACTGCAGAGGTGCTGCAATGCTATCATTGGTAGATAACATTATGAATTTCTAATAATATTTTGTTTATTCAGCTCTGACGGTTTTTGAGAACTGGGCTATAAATTAGTGAAATCATGAAAATTTACATTATTGAACTTATGGGAAAAATCATGTGTGAAACTGAAAAGAAGCATCATCAGTTTTCTTTCACTTCTCTGCTATAGATATGGGCACCTCTGTGGAAGATCTATGGCAGCCCGTAATTAGCTATCCGTATTAGATAATAGAAGATAACATGACAGCTGGGAGCAGGGAAAAAAAGCTAGGAATTCCAGATGTGGTTTGAAGAATATGAAATGAACTGAATATATTGCAGAAGAAATCCTTTCTGTTTGAATTTCAGATTCTGGGTTTACTGCTACGTTCAGCATGATGCAAATTAACTCTGACACAGGCATGATTCAGAGCCTTTAGAGTCCAAGGAAATATTTTCATTGCTTTCATTAGACTTTTGATCAGTCCTGAGTGCAGAATTTATACAGGCTTAAAATTTCAGCAGTAGCTTACACAAACATTGTTTCCGGTATTACCAAATATTCTGGAAGCCTGATTGTGATATACGTTTGATTCCTATTATGCCATGTAGTAGCTATAGCAGTTAATTAGCTATCAGCAGAAATTCTCTTGTTTGTACAACATGTTTACATTGAACAATTTTTTTAATTTAGTTGTTTAAATGTCCCTAAACTAAAGTGGCATGGAGGAGAAATGTGAGATTAGTTTACTAAATGTGTAGCATACAAATGGAAGGTTGAACTCCAAAATTAGTTCTGCTAAGACTTCTGCAAAGCGACAGAAAATATAGAGTAAGTAACTAAGTGCTCTCTCTGTCTTTAGTTTTCATTCCGTGTTTTAACAATGAAGCTGCACTTAGAAAAGATGGGATTTGTTTATTTTAGATTCAGAATCTTTATTTATGTAGATGATATTTGATGACATATGTAGTATACTGATGCTGAGTTTAACATAAAACATGGCACCACATTAAATGCATCTAAGGCAAGCCATGCTTCTGGCCTCCTGTTTTACGCAAGATATGTTGGTGTTATTCTCGCAAAGCAACTTATCTGTATTTATCTGCCCCTTTTCATTGTTGGGTAAATAAATGTATATTTGATAGATCCAGTCTGTATGTTTCTTGGCTGCTGATTACAAAGACCTAAGCACAGCAAATTGGATGTTAGTGCCATTCTATTTGAACAAACTGTCAGTGAATCCAGAGCAGCTGCAAGCTCAGATGCAGCTGGGCATAGCTATAGCTAATGAGTAAAACAGAAAAAGAGGGGTATATCCATATCCTGAACAGCCCAAGCCTGGAGCAAGGAGACAGGATTTTAAGGGTTGAGTTTTGCCTTCAATGAGTGCTTTCAATGGCTTTGCAGAAACGCCCCCATAATTACCAGGAAGAGCCTTCACCAAGCTCATCACCTAAAACGCCAGGAAGAGAGGCTTCCAAGCGTGTCCACCACCTGCCCCATTTTTGATGGCCCCTTCGCTTCAGGGGAAATCACAAAACTCTGACTACGTGCAAGGGGAAACGCGTCGGGAGGTACATATGTGCTTGAAGGCTTACACAAGGCTTGAACAGTGTGGTGTGATGAGACTTCAATTTGCCACTGTGGGTTTTCCAAATTTTAGGTGATTTTGAAGTTATTATTATTATTTTTTTTTAAGGACTTCTTTCTTAACCCGCAGCAGGTTGTGGCTCTGCTCAAAATGGACTGCCAGCCAAAGACAGAAGAAATGGAAAGGAAATGGGGAGAAAAAAGGATCCAGGTATAGAAGTATTTCTTACTCTCTTCTGTCTCACTGGTAACTATGTTCAGCTATTCCTCCTTAAAAGGATATTTAGTACAGTCCTCCTCACCCTGTTGAGTATAGCTAGAAGATTTGTGAGTGTAGGTATTCTGAAGGCTTACAAAATTTTCTAATTTCATATGATTAAGTGAGGAAAGGCTAGGTAAGCCTGACAGTACCAGGTAAAATGAAATCTTTTGTGGGTGGAATATTCCAGGAGTAAGTATTATTCTATGGATTTTTCAGTTCTAGGTTACCATATTTAAATCTTCTCTGATCTGGTAGTGAATGAAAACTGTTGGTGGTGGAATTGTTTCAGAAAGTTTTTGAAGAAGAATCCTTTATACCTTTTTTTAAGGAAAACATGAAAGCATATAGTATGTAGCCTGGCTCCATATTTCCCAGTAAAGCTGGAAACATCTATGAAACATGTCAAATTTTTCTTTTCCCATATTATCAACAAGTACGGTGATGAAAGGCCAAAATAAGGGAAATTCTGTAGACAAACATATAGGACAACTTGCAAAACTTTTATATAAGTAATTCTTTAGCTCTGTGATCTGGCTGACTTAGAAAGAGGTTTGATTCTCTCAAGTTTGTTTCCTAGGTAGTATCCTTAGAGTAAACATTTCAAAAAAACCCTGCTTTTTACCTGCCTTTGAATTCAGGTCATTTCCATTTAGCAGGGAATTCCTTCTGGGTGCAGTGCAGAGTATTGTTCCATTTCTGGCAAAGAGTAAATCTCAGGGTAGATGACATTTGAAATATTCGTCCTTTTACAAGGGTTTGTCCATCTATGGAGTTATTTTTAATGTGTATTTGATTTTTTTTGTTAATAGTGTCTCTGGCTGTAAGTTACGGAAGTGAGATTTACTTCCACTTTTTTCACCTTTATGCAGCAGAATTAGTGACATCTATCGTTACATTCCTTATTTGTGTTTCGAGATTCTCAGAAGACTGTTGATAATTCTTACATATAAGCTCATTCTTTTCAATTGCTTATTAGGCAGTTTGTTTACAAGAATGATTTGCTATGTTTTGTTTGCAAGTTGATCCCTGCATCTGTGCTATTTTATGCACTGTGCTCTAGTTTGTGTGGTTTATGATATCTCCTATAAGGTGTGTGAGTGTTCTGGATCAGAGTGGCTTAAATTCATATGGGTGAGTCAACCTTTGTGCCCTTTTTTTCATATACATTTATTTGCATTTTTGGAGCTCTTTTCTAAATCTGTTCTACAGAAATAAGGACCTGATCAAAAGAAGAGAGTAGTATAACTGTGGCATTCGAACAACCTGAATTAATTGGTCCCAGATGCTGTAGCACCACAATTATGCCATAGGTTATTTGTAAGGGTTGTGTGAATTGGTAGTGTAAAGTAGTAAGAATTTTTTCGTGGGATTCCTGCTGGTAGATACGGAAAGTGATTGAAGGGAAAGCTACTTTGGGAAATAACAGGAAGAAATAGATGTGTAATTAGTGAAAAATATTTAGTGTAAAGAGATCAAAGGTGGACTCCTTTTAACAAGACAAGTGAATTTCTGAAGGTCTGGCAAAAATTAAAATTGAACTTGTGCTCAGATAACACTGAAAGAGTACTCAGATGTCTGATTTAAACTGTTTGGAAGTGTTCCTGGACCTCAAATTTAACTTCCCCCAAGGGTGCCTTACCAACTTTGCTGCAGAGGGAATTTTTGCAGATAGTTTCAAGACAAATGAAAACATATCTTTAGCTTATTCATTTGAGGAAAAAATAAATGTAAGTGTTCATGTAAGTCTCTAGAGTCTTCATTCCTCAGAAATAATTAGGAACATTCATGATTGGAAAAAGCTTTGTTGATATAAGAAAGGTTTTCTACATTTCTGTTTAAATATGTAATTTTCTATTCATTGACTCCTCAAGGAGGGACACAGTTTCTTTATCCAATATACAAATTTCCAAATACCTTTGTAATATAGGAAGTAAAATATTGTTATATATCTGCAGAAAACCCAGTCATCTGGTTACACCAGATCACTAACATAAAAACTCTGTTGAATAGAAATTGCTGCTAATAATAAGGAATTCATTAGCTATCTGGAATGCTCAATGAACATCCTTATGAAGCATAATCAAAATATTGTAAACAAAAGAAAAAAAAAAGGATGTTATTTTCATCTATGAATCTTAAAGTTGAAGAATTCTTCTTCAGAATTGAGGCAATTGAAAATGCTTACTTTAAAACTAAAAGGATTTTGAAATAAAAAGTTAAAGCTGCCTAGACCCATTGTACACATCGTTCTGACCCCTGTTAAATTCTGCAGAAACTGGAAGCTTCTAGAGGGCTAGGGGAAAAAGACATATTTTTAACTTCAGAGAAGGTCTGAAAATTTCCAACTATCAAGTTCAGAAAAAATTATAACTGTAATGCTGATCACTCGTAAACTGATGCTGTTGACAAGAAAATGCTATTAAGTTCTTAAACCAATGAAAGAATAGTAGTATGGAACAGAGGGTTGCTGAAGGTTATGAGAGGTCATGCAATCCATCTCTCTGCCTGATAGAAGCGTAAGAAGGATAGTGTAACTGTCCTTTAGGGCAAATCCTTAAGGCAGTTGGCCTTACATCTGCGCTGAAATTACTTAGGCAGAAAATTTTAAACCTCTGTGATTCAAGTAAGCAAAATTTTTCACCCCTCACTCAGTTTTTCAGTGCTGATCATGGCTTATTTGTTCATCTGTGCTAGCAGGCAGCTAAAGAGGACGACACAGAAGAGGATGGAACCACATTACCTGGTCATGAACAAGCAGCCTGGTGGGTCAGCACCATGTCTTCAGTGCAAGGATATGAGGCAAGTTTGCCCCTTTCACTGAGCAATGATCAGTTACTTTATTACTCTTCCCAACAAAGTCCCCCGTAATTATATACTCTACTTCAGTGCTTGCAGAACTTTTTGTTATTGTCTCTGGATGTCTGAGTCTTCTCAAGTGTTTTTCTAATGTACTTTGCTACCAGATATCCAGAGTTGTGCTGTAGCTTTGCATTGGTACTTGTCATGGTTTCCCTGTAAGCAGCCTGGAGCGGAGGGTAGCCCTGCGTGTGCCAGTGCCTTCCAGATCTCCCAAGTTCTGGCTACTTCATCCCATTCCACACCACTGATGGCAGAAATATTTCTCAGCTGAAGTGTTTTGTAAATACGCCACACTTGCACACAATTCTTATCTTGCTACTGTTATCTCAGGACAGGAATTTGAGTAATATATTTCTCTCTTGCTTTCCACGTCTTCCTCTTTAGAAAAGTCATTGGCAAGGGCATGTAATGCCATTCTGTGCAAATGTAAGGAGAAAGCAAATACATTTTTGCACTACTGTTCCTTGCAGATTTCCTGAGAACAGCAGAGGTGATGATGAGGATACTAAAGAAAGATAGGGAGACAAAGATAAAACAGTAGCAATTTTCCAGCCAGAGGACCCTTCTGGCTTAGCCAGTCATAGTGACAAAAGTCTAGTCATGCTTCTAATAAGGCCGTTATTAACTCACCATAATTATTTTACCTTAAGGTAATACTAATTCATCATCATGGCATTGCTATAAATAAAATATCATCACTTCACATTTTCCAATAAGTTGAATACATTCTGAAATTAAATAAGATAGTAAAATTTGTGATTCACGCAGTAACACATAGCAGTTGCTACTAACCACAGAAACCCATCTTTTTGAATACAGTATTAAGGTTCAGTGCTGATATGAGTTTCAGAAGAGAAGCAGCATCTTCTCATTCCTCAAAAGATAATTGATAAAATTCCAGTATATCTAGCTCAGTCTTGTTCACTGTACATAGAAAATTGACTACTATGTAAATTATCCTGCTGTTAAAAAAGAAATCCACTGCATAGCATGGAAATCTTTTCACTATTGTATCTTCTCCCATCAGGTAACTTTGCAAAACCTGATCTTGCGAACTTGCACAGAAGGTAATGCCTCTACCCCACCTAAACAGTCTTACTAAGGCCAAAAGAAAGACTTAAAAAGCCACTCTGGCAATTATCGGAATTTATTCAAGAAGTATATAAATGCAAGTGTCTGAAATTTTTGAATATATTCATCTCTGGAATTCCAGTTAAGGTCCACAAAGATCAAATTTTGTCCTCTGCATCTGTTGTAGGGATGAAGCGAAAGATTAGGGTTTGCTTTAAATTGTGGCTAGTGGTTTCAAGAGCAATCTGCAAATGTTTACAGTGCTATGAAACTGAAGTAACGATTTGCTTCATTTGTACTGATTCTCTTCGTTCAGCTCATTGGATCGTGAAAGGTTAAGGATCATTTTAGATGATGTGGGCTGTTTGGGCCAAAAAGGACAATGTTCAAAGACTTTAGAAGGACTGAGCACAGTTGAGCCTTTTCTTAAAGTAAACAAAAGGCACATAAAAGTAGTAGCCTACAATTATAGAAAGAAATCTTGTATGATCAAAAAAAATTTCTTTAAGTAGGAAAAAAGTGCACGTTCTCTTTTCTGGATGAGAGAGACACATATATGGTCCTTGTTTAGATAGGAGAAGCTGGCACAGCATGGGTATGGCAGCTTCTGTTAGTCACTTCCCTCCTATAGATAGATACACTTTGGAAGATGAATCAGATGCAGAGTTTTGGTTTGCAAGTGATTTGGGCAGCTGAGAAATCACAGTTCTGCTTTATAAACAGCTGAGCCGTGCAGCCAAGCTCTTGCATGCCTGGTGGTGATGGGGACTGATGGCATAAACCAGGGCCAATTACTGCATGCAGGTAAACTCCTCCAAGAAATAACACTTCCAGAGTTACTGCAGTTTCCTCATTACACCTTTCTCAGAGATCAGAGTGAAGTCATTCACCAGGTTTGTAGTAACAACAGTGCAACGTAAAGGCCATCCCAAAGGGTTTCTGGTTCAGGACCCCTTTGATCCTGACTCTAGATCTTCCAGAGAAGAAGTACAGAGTTGGAAACACATTTAAACTTTTTGTTTGAAGATAGCAGTACTCAGCTGAATGGACATCAAAGTAAATTGGCAAATTAGCTATGCATTTGTATGCAGTGCTCTCACATTCAGGTCACTTAGGGAGATAGTGTGGCCTTGCTCAGCAGGCTCCTAAAAGCTGCTACTCTGCTGTGCTGTGCTGAAAATAATTTAGATATATTGTGTTCCTGGGTCCTCTTCATTCTCCTGTTCCCAAGAGGCTTGATTGATGGGGGAGAAATATTCAAAACTGATATTTGTGAAGGTGACTTAAGACTTCAGAAGCTCTTCATTGCCAAGTTCTGGGCTGCTGACTTCTCTGAGGGAGTCAGCAGAGAGCAGTGCCATAGAATAAGTAGCAACTAGGCATAAGAAGAGACCATTCCCTGAAATGAATGATATACAGGCAGAAATGTTTAGGCATGTAAGGAGTGAAATACAGAACCTCAAACTGGGAATCAATAGAAGCAAACGAGTCGTAGAAAAGAACAGTGGGCAAATGCATAAGTGAAAGGATGCATCCTGTTAATAATTTGTGACTCTAATCTATCTGTCCCAGGGTTATATGTCACTTGGTATAAATGTGCATCTTGCTTTATATGTGGTCAGTGTTTCAGATTTAAGTAACATTTTGGACCGTGTTGTATAAATGATGTTCCCATTATATTTGTACTGTATCACAGTAACAAACATAGTGTTTTAACATTCCTGCTTGGATTTCGTACTGCAGTTTCTCAGCCACATGACTTTCTTCCTTCACTCGTTTCGTTATCAGTGAAAATTAATATTCTTGTATTCTGCCCTCCTTATCACTTTTAGAGAAACAGAATCCATCTGCTCTATGTAGTTACTCACTGAAAATAAATGAACATTCCTTCTTAGTGCAAGGTGATAATAGTGACAATAAATCTTCTCCTGACCTTATTTATCTTGCATGTACCAGTCTATTCACAGCTGTTTGTGAAGAGCTGTGAAGTATCCTGTGATTATCTAAACACAGGTTAGAAAATATTGGCAGAAAAAAGTGGTTAAGAGCTTCACCTGTATGCATGAAGCTGTTGCGACCTATTTCATATCCCTCAGAATATGTCTGTATTGACATGCCATTTAAACCAATATGTTAAAATTAGGCTTCTAAAAAGATGGATAGGTTTTCAGAAGTTCTGGAAACCTAACAGCTCTCACTGAGGTCCGTGAAGACTTGGAGGGTCCAGATTTTTCAAAAAGGAGACAGTCATCTGTGGGTTCTAGTGAAAGGGGCTATAGACACTGGTGGCTGTAATCATGTAGACAGTGGGTATAATAACGTAGACATTGCTCAGACTGGAGGAATTGCCAGCTTACTCCAGAGAAAAGTCTGTGCCAGAAGTTCGTAAGGAGTATCTTTCCTGGTCTAATGTAATACTTTGCATTAAAGATTATATTCAAATTAGTGGTCACACAGAAATTGCTCAGACTGGTAGTCATTCTTATTGCACCAGAGCTGCGAACCTCCCACTCGATGGGGCATGACTGAGAGGCAACTGAGAGCTAAGGAGCTCTGTCTTAACACATTGACAAATCCTTTCTTACATTTATCTCATCATATCAAGATATCTTTGGCTCAGTCTCATCGGAAAGATCTAGTGTTTCAAAATCCTGGTTTTGAAAAATCTTGACAACTTCTATATTTTTGGCAACTATCTTTTAAGAGCAGTAAGGATTCATTCCCTGCTATTTTTTTTAAGTAACAAGAGACATTATGCTGTGAGATATTATACAAATGCAATAACTTTGATTTCTAATGAGTAATAATGCTATCAAAGGTTAACGACAACAACTAATTGTGCCATAGATAAGCCAAATTGATTTTTTTTTTTAATGACGATTTTGGTTGTACATAATGTCGGGAAACTGTGCATGACATGTATGAAAGGCAAAACTTCATCTGCCTCTGCCTTCTCCGGAGGAGGCACTAGGGAGAAATTGCTTGTTCTGCGTTACTGGCCATCCTTAATCTAAGAGCGTACAGATGTGTCTCAAAGAGCCAGTAAAGTTCTGAGCATTTGTCTAAGCAGGCTAAACCTGCAGCAGCATCTGCCTCCTGACCAAGCTGTGAAAATATTCCAAAACCTTTAAGAACCTTAAAAGTATTAATGAAATAAAGAGGATGAATAAGTGAAAACATAACAAGAAATTATCTGTACAGTTCATGTTTCTGTGTGCCAAAGTGAATACAAGAGAGCAGGTAAAATCTTAGTGGAAAGCGGGTGATGTGAGCTACTGTATTGCAGCAGCTATTGTAAGTCTTTCATTTCTGTGCAAATTTTGGGTGTTTGATTTGTTGTTTAGTTCAATATTATCTCTGACATATGCTTATATCCCCAAAAGTCAATGGGAAACTTTACAGTGCCTTAACTTTTGTCCAAGCCCCACATGTGCTTTAATTAACTCCATTTTCAAAAAGTCAGTTAACTGCTAAAGCCAGACTAGCTCTTCCCTCTGTTTGGGTAATAATTATTTTAGGTAATAATTATTGGCAGCAATAATTTGGGGGTTTTTTTCTTCATTTTTAGACATTCCCCTAATAATACCACCATTATCTCCAACAGTTCAAAAGCATCTGGTTTACAGTGTTAAACAAGCTGTAAACAAGCTAATACTCCCATTTACCAGATGGATAATTAACCAGGCTTCCTGTTACTTAATTTAAGTATTGAGCTAAATTGGAGCTAAATTATTCATCTTAAGGCTTTTGAGCTGTATCAGAAATTACATAATAACCGGATAGCATCTTGTAGAACACCAGAAAATAGTGAGTGATTACTGGAATGGCATGGAAATGGATTTGGCATGGCAATACACATATTTGAAAAGTACCTTAAAGTTTACAGATGTGGATTATTTGGTAACTTCTATAAAGGTCATGCAATTCAATTTCAGTGCAAGAGTTAGCAAGGTCGCACATCATTGTGAGTGATGCTAACTATTGTTTTATTGTATTGATTTTATTCAGGATTCATAAATATGGATTAGTTATTCACTAAATAAATCTTGTGTACTCTCAGCACAGCTTGTTTGTGTTTGACCTAATAATCTCCATAAATATACAAGCTTAGTCCAGAGTTAGTGCAGTTAGTGCAAATCAAGCCCAATCTTCATGCTTTTCTGCTAGCACTGAGTTCAGAGAAGCTGTGCATTGAGATGCAAGCACAGTTGCTTAGAGACCTGGGTACATGGGCACTCTTTTTCTGTGCCCGTACTGGAGATGGCTTGTCAGGCAGGAATGGGAAGGAGGAATCCAGAAGAAAAGGAGATCCTAGGTGCAGAAAAAAATTCCTTCTTTTGTACTTGTTCACATATCCATCTGACTGGTAATAATACCTAACTGTTTTCTTGTTAAAAAAAAATTTATTGAAAATTCCATTGTTCTGGTAGATCACATAGAAGAAGTTTTTGAGACAGATGACTAAAAGACCTGTGAAATCTGAAGTTCCCAATCGCTTATAGATAGTTACAGAAAGGCTTGATAAATAAAGCTGCCAGTATCGTACATCAACTTAAAATGAGCAGATACGCAACATTACTTTGCAGTGCTTCATAACTTGAGATGTCCATTTCTAAATCTGATGTCCAAAGAGTGCAGCAATGGAAGTGGCCTTGGTAGAGATGAAGTGCATTTCTCCTTCTCTTAATCTGTTGACTAAAAATTCTGAAAATATTGGTCCTAGAGAAGAAATGTAGTTGTTTAGAGTAAATATGCAGTTAGGTCATGTTGCTGCTGAACCTCAAACATTTTAAGAACTTCTCAAAAACAATACTTTTTGTATACTTTCCCCTTCCTCCAACCAGTCCTGTGTAGCAAGAGATTCATCAGGCTTAAACTGTTCGTTAGTATCCCAGCTATACAGCACTTAACTGTTAATAGAAATCTTGGAATGTGTGCTAAAGGAAACATATGTCTTTGCAAATCAGGGAGGGATTTATTTAGTATAAGAATTTTATTTAGAGATTGCTCATTAATTCTTTAAATCAGCGTTTGGTTACAAGTGTTTACTTAAGTTTATGCAATATAAATTGCGTAACTACAACTACTACTCAAATTATTCATTATGAATAATGTATTTCAACAAATATAGGCCTTTTATGTGTTTGCAGCTGATTTGCAATCAGTTCATAATTTTTATGTCTAAGCTCATTTTTTCAAGTTGTTTACTACTTTAGGTTATATGAAGTGGGATTTTACATATCTCCAAGTATTTATTATGCAATTTTCAGGGTCTGTGATTTATTGCCTGAGATGCTTTTTCCCCTCCTTGAAAGTCTCTGGGAGTCTACCTGTTGAACAGCCTTCTGAAATGTTTATTATGTTTGAGTTTACTGTGCAAGTAATGGAAAGAGAAGTGTAAACTGATGGCAAGCATTTTCTACTTCAAATCTTCTTGTGTAAATATTAATACATGCAATTGTTGTGCTATCTTCTAATAATTTTTTGTTCGTTCCTTCTAAATGAAAATGCACGAGTCCAAATATTCATGACCACATTAATAATAGTATGTGTAGATTGGCATCTTTTATATGAAAGAAGTAGAAAAAACTGTGAGAAAATAAGTTTATCGAAAAGCCACATTTTCTGAAACAGGAATGCTTCTTTCAGGTCAGATCAATTTCTGACAACCTGCTGAAAATCAGCTTTTTCAGAGCCAGATATTCTGATGCAGCCCTGCTCACACTGGCCCTTCTGAGCTTGTATGGACTCATATATTTGTCTTGTTTTTTCTAGCTGCTCGATTTCACATTGTGGCTGTTGGTTAAGTTTCTGCTCGTCACTGGTTTGATGTTCGTTCTTCAGTTGCCCAGAGTCTCCTGTCACATACGCCCTTTGCAAGAGACAGTTCGGGAATAACGATGACGTGGAAATGAAATGGCTGTTTTCTGTTTCGTTCCTTTGCCCGGGAGGTAGGATTTTCTGGCAGCGCAGGCTGAGGGCCCTCTGGGGAAGGCCAGAGCTGCAGCCGAAGGGAGAAGGGCTGCTCATCTTCCTCGTGAAGGAGCGGTAGCAATCCCTGCAGGCCCTGTCCTGGAACGGGCAGCGACCGCGTTTGTGTCAAAGTGAGGCCCGTCTTGTGGAAGACTTCAGAAATTTCCAAAAGGCTTTGAGGCACACTGTTCTTGAGTCCCACAAAGGTGGGAGCATCATGAAAGAGCAGCACAGGAGGCTTTGTGCCCAGCATGCAGGTGGTCAAAATGGGATGTTTTGACTCCTGCATTGCTATCCATTTTAATCAGTGAGCGCCAGGCGTATGCTGTGCAGGGGAAGGAGCAGCAATTAATGTAGCATGTAATTTGTCCTGAAGTGACATTGATTTGTAGTAATGCTACTTAGCAGAAAGAGCAATCAAGTTGTTGCACAGAGTCAGGGAAAGCTGAACAGGGAACATTGTCCAAGGCAAAAAGTCGCAGTTCAAGGTCCCTGATGTATGCCGCAGGGTTCATTTAGCCTCAGGTCTGGGACTGCACCTTTACAAGTGCACGCACAGCCTTCTTGGAGCAGTACTGGCCCTGATGAACGCCTGTGTCGCCCTTATGTAAGATATGAAATTGAAAGCTGTACAGCTCTTCGAAGCTTTCACTCACCATCTTCTGAAGAGCTACTTAGACAGAAATATGCTATGCCATTTTTATCTGTGCTCTGCCTAGTACTGTCATGGCTGTGTTGACTTAAATTCTGATGTGATTTTCCGGTACAGTTTTCCTCTCCTGATAAAATGTCCTTAATGTGACTAGCTAAAATAAGTGTCTGTAAGGAGGCTACCTATTAATATGCCTTGTAATTAATATGTCCTAAATCTGTGTTCAGGAGGCAGAATTTCAGTTAGCCTCTCTGGCTCTTGGGAGTTCCCTTTTACCGTGAGCTAGGACAAAAGGCCAAATAGTCGGGGGCTCTGCATCTCTCTTCCGTAGCCCTCCAGTCTCTAAAAAAAATGACTCATGGATTGGTTTCCACAGATCGATGGCCGTGATCCTGTGTGGGGAGACTTTGTTGCCAAGACAACTGTTGCCAAGACAGGCTAGTTTTCCTTGGGAACAATTTCCCTGTGTTATTTTTGTAGAGCGAACTATCTCCTTGGGTCTGTTGTTAGACCCCTGCAAGGAATTTCCCTGCTGGAATTTTAGCTCCAGTAGGCAGGCAGGAGCCAGAAGGAAGGGCAAGCAAGCCCCATGATCCAAAGGGAGTTTGCAGGCTTGCATGGATCCGCACAAATTCGTGATCTCTAAGACCAGACGCACTGTGCAGACATGGGCCCCAACACCTAGTGTGGTAAGCCTTTTCAGGCCATGAGATCAAAATGAGCTCTGAAGCTTACAGTTCTTTTCAAAAACATACAGTTGAGAATAGGATGAGGTCCGTAGGGATATTCTGTGTTTTAGTACGTTGCTATAAAGGTTCTTATGATTTAGTACGGGGGCTGATCAACTGCTTGTGTATGCTGAAAGCACTGGATTCCACCACCTCCCCCTATCTGCAATGAGCTTGTGCTTTTGGGGGTGACGGATAGGTGCTCAAAGGACCACTGTATTCCCTTTGAAATTGCTTGTGGGTTTTATATCACCTGACAAATTGAATTTCTTTCACTTTATTAATGGCATAATGTTAATACATGTAACGGTCAAGAATCTCTCATGTTACAAAGCCTTCTAAAGTTTATGATTCAACAACACATTACCATTCCCTTATTAGTTTCCAATCTTTGCATTAAAAAATCTGGTTCAGTGAAAATTTGCTTTGATTATTGTATAATATTAGATAAAAATTCAACTGAATGGATGTAAAGCATTTAATTGCTAAGCTACTCTCCTAAGAAATATAAAGCAAACAAATTTGACACTCTTCTTCTTGTCCACCAGAGGTCACTTACAGGCCACTTGATTCATTATCGACTGTGCTTTGACTTGCGTAGTTAGCATACTTCCCCTGTTGAGTACTTCTGGACCAGCGGTGCATGGTCCTGAAGACTCTATTGTTGACTTTGAATCTTGTCTTAGAATCATTAATATTCAATGCAGAAAGGCAAAATCCCACTGAAACATAAGGAAAATCATTAAAAAAAAGTTGGTATTTAATTGGCCCCATAATTTGAGTAGTTAATCTCAGTAACTACCCCATGCTTTGCAAGCTTCACTGAGTATATTAAAGAATTTTCAGAGCACAAAGACTCTATCTCGTATTACCAAATCTATGCAGGATTCTTATCAGGGTGCTTATCTGTTCAGTCTTCATAAAGTTTCTCCATGTGCGCTTTAATTGAGAAGCAAAGTGTCTTCTGATATTCTCATACTTCAACTATATGTGAATGTCAACTTTTGCATGCTTGAGGAGGCCTGTACTTTACAAATTTATGTTGCAACATGAATAAAACTGTCTAGAATTCTTTAGTGACTGATCAATAAACAAACATGAACAATTCGTCCTATTTTGGCAAAAATGGCATTCTACATTTTCTTCCCTAGCTAAAGCAAAAAGCTTGAAATCAGAGATGGTGTTTTATGAGCCCCTAAGTATCAAGAAAAGACCTGTGTGTGAAGCACTCTGAACAGAAAATAAGCATAGAGTTATTTTGATTCTCTGCTGAACCAAAACCCCTTTCAGTACATGTTTCATTTAGGAGTGGCTGAAGGGAAAGCAAAAGAAAAGAGCAAGGAACGTTCCTGGTCCTCCCAGATGAATGAAGGGCAGGAATCCCACTTTGTTCAGTAGCCCAATAGTTAGCTTGTATGCTCTGAACTTGGCGTGGCTGACATTTATTTTTGTTTTGTGACTTTTTGATGGCAGGACTTAACCACTTCTTGCACAGAGCAAGATAGCACCAAACAGTTTGAAAGCCTATGCCCATGTAAGTACCTGATCTTAACAGTTTTAGTATGATGCAATTGATTTCTAGCAAATATCAGGATGTAAACTGTGGTTTTGCATGAAACACTGTAATTTTCTTTGTATGTGGGTGGGCTGGAGCAGAAGAAAAATGTGAAGTCTTGTGGTTCTCTGTCTTTCTAGCTCCCTCAGTCTTCTGATACTTGGGACAAGGTTGTAGCTGCTCTCTAATATTAAGATTTTTTAATATGCCATGGTTTTACACTGTTCTTAGTTTTCCAGTTTCACTAAGTAATGCATTTTTTTCAGAAGTCAAACAAAGTTGGGTAAAAAGTGGCCTGCTAGCTATATAAAAACTTTTCCTGAGCGATGGATCACCCACACGCAGACACATTACAAATGTATAAGGTGAGCCCCCTTACATCTCTGTGAGGGTGAAGACAGAAGTTGTTTGACTTTATTGTAAAATGTTATAATATAGGTAAAGCACAACAGCTGATTACAGAAATGCCAATCATTTTTCTCACATAGATAAACTTTTAGAGATGTGAATGAAGAAGTCCAACAGGTTTAACAGCGGAGGAGGAGACTGAGTAAGGGAGATGCAAACTTCCAAAGAGTATCTGGATGAAGAACAGAGAGATCGCTCAGTACATTCACCTTTCACCTCTGTCTGTCTCACTGCACATACATGTTTTTAGATTTCTAAAATATAATTAAATATTTAAAGACAACATTCCTTGGGTATAACAAAGTATTACAACTTATTGATAGTTTACCACTTCTATCAAAGTTGTGACAGGGGGTATTCATTTGAAATTAGATATCAAATCCTCTCTGGACACTCAGAAGTCAGAATTACTATCACTGCTATTAAGTCACAAAGGAGGTATTATTGGCTTGAGAGATGGAATTTTGCCTTTTTTAGCTCAGGATTGTTAATTGTTCTTATCTGATTCTCTTCTGTAAAGACTATATGCTCAGGCTTGCAAACTTCAAAGTATAGACTGGCACCTCTGCAGAGTCCATTTTTAATAATGAACAGAAAGAGCTGTTGGTTAATAAGCTTAAGTCCAGACTAGAGTGCAATCATTTAAAGTTTGCAGGAGAGGTAGGTGGTATAAAATAGCCTGAGCATATAGTCTTTATAGAAGCAGTAAGAGAGCTGTCTGGCATATGACAGAAAAATAAATAAAAGAATATCTGATTCTGATCTCATTAATGCACACTAGGAACTATTGCTGGAATCTGCTTGTTTAGATTGTAATTATATTTATAGATATACTCCAACAAAATGAGCTCAGAGTATTATACATGCTGATGCTTATGCTGTCATATCTGCCTTCTGCCGTGAAAAAAGGGTGAGACTGCATATTACAGTGCTATTCCTATTTATCTGTGTTATTGCTATGGCATTGCTCCTAGTGTGTCCTGCTGTATAAATCCTCTACTCCCTAATGAGCAGATGATACTCTCACCTTGCTCCTAACACATACAGTGGGCACAGGAGATCCAAAGTTACTTTTTATCATTAATGAGTATTGAATCAAGCTATCAGCCCAACACAGGAAGCAACTATTCAGCCACATAGTCTCTGGGGCAGGTTGACAAGTGAAAAGAAATAGATGAAGAGCTTCAGCTCTGCTCTATACTTGCTGTGCAGAAGGATGGATGCATGGTAGGTTACACAGGCAAGGAATAAATTACTACTCATTCAGAAGAAAAAGATCCTTCACAGGACGGCATCCGTGTCTGGCTATGGGCTCTAATTAAACTCACTATATGAACGCCTATTAACAATGTTGCCCCATAATGCCTGGTCTGAGATTTTTCTGAAACAAAGTTATTCCTAGGGTTTTGTTCTTCAAAGCTCTTTAATCCAACCTCTACTCGTCTCAATGAAAAGTCTGAAATACTTTTTAAACTCCTGGTTTGGAGATAAGAGCGCTCTGTTGATCTGACATCAAAGAGAATCCATGAGCTTGCTGTGCATCTCAATCCACTGCTTTAGCCATATATTCTTTTGCAAGCTTCTAGAAGCTGTCACCCTGCTATGCTGTGATGAAAATAATTGGATGTGGTTCCCACTTCTGTTTTTCACGTATGATATTGCTGCTGGTGAAGAATACTCAAAGCTGATGTCTCCAAAGGCAATGCTGACTTCAAAAGCCAAGTGTTCTCACGTGTTGGGCTACTCACTTCTCCGAGGGATTCTTCAGAGAGCTACACCATATAACAAAGAGCAGCCAGATGTAAGAAAAGACCGTTCCTCAGAATGAGTGGTGTGTAGACCGAAGGTATATTTAAAAATCTAAATAATGAGGAACTAAATACTCAAACTGGGAATAAGGAGAACCAAATAATTCTGGAGGAAGGGAAGGCTGCAATAAGGAGGTAGAAGATGGAATTACAAATCCAGTGAAGGGAAACATTTAATAATTTCTGAATACTATGCCACCTGCCCTTATGATTTTTATTTGTCATTTGATTCAGGAATTTACAGGAGCCCTGTGGTTTTAGATACTACATATAAACATGCTGCTTTAGCACAGATGAGTAAAATTTCTACCATGTGATAAACTACATTTCAATAAAATGCTTCCCACAATACTGTTTCATGTCTTGAGCTAGTGAGAACTAGGGACATGGAAATTGCTGATGTCCCCATATATTTTGTGCTTCCACATTTAAAGGCAAAGTACCTTCAGAGAAGTTCAGGAAGGAAATATAGACCAGACATTTTTGTGGGTTGCAAGGTTATAAGATGAGCCCTGCATGCCATGTGTTGACAACATATTGATACCATGTTCTGGTTCTTGGCCAAAATAGCAAGGGTCAGGTTCCTATTTAAAGAAATAGATCTCTAATTCTAAATCTGTATTTAATGATCTTGGCTCTACAATGTTTTTATCAAATCATGGCTGACAAATAATAACTGTTCTGAGCTGATTTTTTAATTTTATTTTACTGAGGCTAAACTCATTCTGTCTCCTGAAGGGAAGAGGTGTAGAGGCAGCCTGACCAGCTATAGCATCTCAGTCTGATTCCAAGTCAGAGAACAACAGCCCCAGAAGTAGGATGTTGGGAACAAAATCAGTCTTGCCTCTGCCACAGGGATGGAGAATTTGGATTGATTTTTGCAGCTGGAGCTGTCTAGCAGAGCTTTCTCTGGGTAAGAAAGTTTCCTGCTGGCAGAATTGTCAGAGTCACCTTCCTCAGCATTAAATTTTGTTATTCATTTCACAGAGCTACCCATGGCAATTTTCCCACACGCACACTATTCCCGCCACTGTACTTTTTGTGTCCACACGATGGTACCTTAACCAGCTGTACAATACAAGCTGCACTGGAAAGTCTAGTCTAATCAGTAGCTGTGTGGCTAGCATTATAGGAAGACAAGCATTAAAAAATTTACTTAAAGGTTTAAAGTTTTATTCCTTCACCCCATGTTGTTTCTTTAAATCTCACCTCCTATTTTTAAAGATAAATGGGTAGGTTTGAGTTGGCCAAGGGTTTTCCAGGGATAATTCAGAGCACATTGCAGGGAAGGCAGTCACTGGGGTCAAGCAGGACCCCAGTCAAATAGCCTTCCCTCTCCTAGGTTATTCAAAAACGGATCCATTGACTGAATAAAGGGGAAGAATCTTACAGTCAAAATGTTCAGTGCCTGCAGGTGTTCTGATTTTTTGGTTGTTCAGTTGTACTGTAACATAGCCAACATCTGTCCAAGGCTAGTCAAAGATCAAAGGGCTTTCTCCCAGAATGCCATATGCACGTACCCATAAATAGTGGTGACAAGTTTGAGTTAGGCAATAGTTAGGATTGCGTAAGATAGAGAGAGATAAGGCAGTAAACCACCTCTTCCCAAAATAAAGCAGAGAATTACAAATTTTAGTAGAAATGTGGTCAGTTTGGTCTTTTTTTTTAATTTCTTCCCTTTTTGGGGAGGGGTCTCAGCAGGCTTGTCCTCAAGGTAAAAATCCAGCAAGTTTACATTTGTTTTCTACTACATTCTGTTATGCTGGCTGTCAGGAAAGCCAGTGGTGCAATGGAGTTTCTCTGTGTACTGATCAAGTAAAGGTGTTGGTAAGTAGTACTGTCTTTTGCAGTGTTAAGTATTTGACCATACTGAGGCCATGCAACTCTTTCAGGTGCAGATAAACAGGTTAGAAAGGACTTTTGATAGTTGCCCTACTGGAGCATTGCAAGTTTACAAGGAGGAATGCTAGCAAGATGTGATCTGTCAGTCTAATGGCATTCTGCCCCCTGGTATTCTCTGTATAAACATAATAATTGCTTTTGAGGAGCAGTCTCCCTAGTATTTGAATTTAGCAGGGTTGCCCTGTCCTGTCAGCTTCTTGGTCTCCAGGGTTAATGACTCAGAGCTGTCACCTCTAAGACTAGGTTTGGAACGAAGACTGCCTGATGCCCCTTCCAGGAGCCCTTCCCTGTTGTAATCTGCATTGGGTGAATCATGTCCTAAAGCACTTTTTGTGGAGGAACAAAAGAAATTTGTGAGATTTATGTCTTGAAATAATAGCTCCTACATCACTTTCAGAACTAGTTACCTCCTAAATATAAAAGAAGTTTCATTGCATCTTTTAGAGTCTAATTCTGATCTCTCTGTTGATAAACTCCACAACTGTGTTAGTCTTGGGACACAAGGACTCTGTCATTGCATCTACAGTAATTCTCCATGTGGGTTTCTCAATCTCCTCTAAATATGCATATAGATTGCAAAATCTTTTTTTATATATTTCAGCTCCCTAAGATTTTGAGAAATTTGGAATATTTTGCTTTTTTATCAAAAACCATTGTTGTTGAAAATTATCATTGATCTCTTTGGAGAGTCATTTTGCTACTAGGAAACCCTGCTGCAAAATGTAATTGCAAAAAGTAATTTGCAAAAGGCAAACAGGCGGTTCAGCTCTCCTAGAATAAAGGACTGGGGTGGTCAAGTTGGAAAACTTTGGAGGTACTTGCATATTACCCCCTGGAGGAGAGGAATGCAGGCAAAAACAAAGGTATGTGTGAAGGGGAATCTCTCCAGTGAGATGACTTCTCTGAGAGTTTAACATTTAGTTTTCAGGTTTTCTTTTATTGGGCCAATATTATGAGCGTTGTTTAGCTGCCTTCATGGGAGAGAGCAGAGACATCAACTTTCCTGCTACTCGGTAATTAGCATAATATTTTAAAAAATCCAGCAAAAAGAAACCATCAGAGGGATGGGAAGAACTGGCTTGAGTCCATAAAACTGAATAAGAAATATAAACTTGGATTCAGGTTTGTATTCAGGTTAATCTGGTTAGCTAAAAACCTTTCCTTATTTTATTTTACTATATACAGTTGATTTTGATGTGAATTTAAAGGAAGCAGCACAGAGAAGTATATAGAGAAGTGGCACTTTTTAAACTCTGCTTTTTAATGATAATGTTCTCCCAGTAATATGCTAGTGATTATACTTTTTATTGTACTTTATCAAATGGAACATGACAGGACAGGCTACTGTCCATGGGTAATCTTTTGAGAGGCTTAAAACAAAAAGAAGTAATTGAAGGGAGTTTCAAAATTCATGCTGGATTTGGTTTTCTCTCCTTACTCCAATGGACTCCTTGGACTTGTTTTTGATTTTAATTTGACTGGTGGAACTGGGAGAACATCAGGCCAATTGACTTAAGTGTGTGCCTCATTAACGCTAAAAATTTATGTCAGCTGATGTTTGTGGTAGTTTAATTTTGTTTTTTTTTTCAGTTAAACACAAGCTACATTAGACACGATTGTCTCAAATTTGACCCTCATATTAAAATCAAGGATAATTACTATGGTGCAAATTGTCAACATGTTGTACAGAGCTTTTACCTTGTGATGTTATTGCCTGTTATTGTTCTCCCGCTCAGAGAGGGCAGCAAAGTATTGCAGTTCTGGGATCCAAGAGTAATTCAGCTCCGAGGTGTAATACTGAGGAAGAAATGTATCTTATTAATATACAAGCTCTGAAAGGAATGGGAATGGGAAGCAGTCAGATCATGACTACTTAAAAGCACTTAAATCTTTTGTAATTCAAGATATGAGTGTTTGCTGCTAGTGGAGATGCTATCTTGAGAAATACTTTATCTAATTTTAGATACTCAGTAATCCTGATAGCTGTGGAGAGAAGAGTCCCAAGAGAGATGCAATAGCTGGAGGGTTTAGGATTTGTCTCAAACTGGAATTCTGTATGGTTCTTTCAGCATAAAGAGAAATCCTTTAAATTTCAACATACAAGGAAGAAAGCATTAAAATGGTTTTGCAGCATGGTGAGGTAGATGACTGTTTCTGTTAGGTATTTTCATTACACCTTGAGATTTTCAAGTTCTTATAAGCTTGGTTGGTTCTCTTCTGATTTTCATACATCAGATGTACATGAGATACAGTCAGAGGCTGGATGAAGCTGTTCAGGCACTACTCCTTGTTCTTGCTGTTTTGACTGAAGAGAGGAGTGTATTTCACAAAAGAAGAGGAAATCTTTTTTGACAATCTATAAACATTGTTTGAAATACAGGAGATGCAGATAAGGATTTAAATGCAACACAAAAGAGAAATTAAACCCAAGAACCTGATGGTGAAATTTACTCCATGTACAATTTAGCTTATGCGAAAAAACAGCAAAAGGCCTTATTCATAGAAATAGGTCCTAAATGTGAGAGAAGTGATACCATAGGCTTTTATGATTTTCTTGATGGGAGCTACTTTCAACTAAAATGAACTACAAAGAGGTGAACTACGGATTGGATTAAGAAGGAACAGATGAATACCATGATAGTGATGCCAAATACCAGGATTTTTGTCTACATTCAAATTGCAAAGTTTGGCAACTGAGAAAGGTTTTCATGCAAACTTTAAGGTTTTGACTAGAGAACGACAAAAGATTTTCCATTCCTCTTTCACTTAGTTTAAGATGACTTTAAAGCTAAGCACCCCAACAGAGAGAAGGACTGTGTCTGCATTGGCAAGTAGTGTGGACTGATGGGAATATATCTGTACAGCAAAGCACTTGGTGCTGAGGACCTCATGTCTGCATTATACACTTCTTAAGCATATCACCCTGACAGGGTGCCAACCAGCATTTGAAATGTGTCTTCCTGTTCATGTGACCTAGTGCATGGTCTGGCCTATTGGCTTAAACTATAGTTCATGAGCTGTTGAAGTTAAAATATGAACCAAAGTAAATTTTATGCATTTAAAAACATGGAAATTTTACTGAAGATAGGGCATTTTGAAATTAGTTTATGTAATATAATAGATAATTTTTAATAAATAAATACAGGCTGGGGGCCGACTGGCTGGAGAGCAGCTTTGCAGAAAAGGCCCTGGGGATCCTGGTGGACACCAAATTGACCATGAGGCAGCAATGTGCCCTTGCGACAAAGAAGGCCAATGGCATCCTGGTCTGCATTAGAAAGAGCATTGCTGGGAGGTCGAGGGAGGTGATCTTTCCCGTCTGCTTGGCACAGGTGAGACATGTCTGGAGTGCTGGGTCCAGTTCTGGGCTCCCCAGTAAAAGAAAGAGATGGAGGTACTGGAGCAAGTCCAGCAAAGGGCTGCTAAGATGATGAAGGCACTGGAGCATCTCTCATATGAGGAAAGGCCGAGAGAGCTGAGATTGCTTAGCCTGGAGAAGAAAACTCTCGGGGATCTTATCAATGTGTTTAAATATCTGAAGGGAGGGTGTAAGAAGGGCAGGGCCAAACTCTTTTCAGTGGTGCCCAGCAACAGGACATGAGGCTACAGGCACAAACTGAAACATAGGAAGGTCCGTCTGAATCTAACTTTTCCACTCTTCGTGCTCCTGTGAGAGGTAGGTTGTGAGCCCCTCCTTCTCCTGAAGTGTTTCTGGAAGGCCTTGGCTGTGCTTCCAGCACACCTGCAAGTACACAAGCACAGGTAAGAGGCAAGTCGTCTTCTCATCCTTTTTCTCTTTCTTTGAGGCAAAGCTAAATGCTGTTGTATAAAATATCTAGACTACGTGATCAACTTCACAGCTAAAATAGAAAGGACACTGGCAGCATATTTGATGGTTGTCATGTCTGCTCACAATAAACAGTAGGGTTTTTACGTTTGGCCAGAGAGTAAGCTCTCACCTAACTCTACAAAGAGGCTGCATATGCAATGTGAAGAAACTGAGCCTTCGGTATATTCTCCAGGAGTAGTGTAAAGTGTAAAATGAAGTGTAAAATACAGTCTTGTCTTAGTTTAGTTTAAGACAGCTCTGAAGTTACAACAGTTTAATGCCATGTCACGAAAGAGACGTTTTAGGCAGTATCCATCTACTTCATCTGCCCAACTTATCTGTTTTATAGCTGTTATTTTCACTGCCTAATACTGTGTCTACCTGTGTAAGTAATGACATTTCTTTTCTATACAGCAGGTCATACAGGTACAGTAGAAAAGTAATTATTGGAGTTGGTGGAGGGTATGAATTTTCTAGAGTATGATACATCTGCTGATCTGCATCATATTTTCCTTGTCATTACTGGAAACACATCTGCAATTCTCAAGTGAACTGTATGCCTTTTCTTCAAAAATTGGTGTCCTGCAGCTATGAAAACAAGAGGTTTTAAAAGTTTGCCTGAGAGTTTTTAATGAATATTTATTATATGAAAATGCAGGATATGCTGCAATATTTAAAAGACAGATTTGGGTTGATTTAGGACATGAAAGAGACACTCTAGAGAGTAAGTACAGTCCTGTTGTGCTTCCAGGTTTAGGACTCAGTGGTAATTTAGTCTCCTGTACATTCATTTTGAATGAATGAAAACTTTAACTCTACTTTGAGACTGTCTCCAAAAACACTGTGCTATTTTTTGTGACCATTTAATTTGGAGCTGGACTAAGAGTGGTGATGTATTATGCCCACAGTGGGTCAGCCAGTAGATTGCAGTGACCTAGTTGCTGATTTGAACATGATTTGGAATAATATTTTGCAGATGTGAATGGTTCTGTTTCCCACTGTCAATCACCTGAACCATCCAGTTGTCCTGCATGAAGATCAGCTCAGCAGCACCCAATGACTGATGTTCAAAGGCCTTCACAGTGAGAAAAAAATTAGTATGTGCAAATTACATGTCCAGAACCACTACGCAAAGGAGCAGTGCCAGAATCTCTGAGCTCCAGTAACTCATTGCAGAAGGGCAAGCTGATCCTCTCAGACTGGACAAAAGTCCACAAGGCAGAAACAAAACCTGAAAGTAGGAAATTAATAAGTATTGCTACTTGAAACTTTTAAACTCAGACAGTGAGGTGCTATCAGATGTGCCCTAAGTTCTGACCTTCCTCACCACATGTTAGGGACGCGTTTCTTCTTCTTTGGAAGTGTTTTCTATTTGCTTCCAAGAGGCTTAAATCAGCCTCTCTGATGACCACTTCATTTTGCATGAACTACAAATTAATCTGTATTTGCTGTTATACCACTGATTAGAACTATCTCATTTGGTGCTAATATGACCTCCACAGAGCTTCGGAGTAATTCAGGGTGAGGGCAGCATTTGTTAATCAGCTGCTGGATTTATCTTTCTAAGACACAGCACAATTTCAGGCTTAGGAACAGCTATTCTGTCACATCCGAAAAAGCAGAATTCCTGAAAAGCTCTTTTCCTTCTCTTTATTTTTCATGTGGCATTTTTTATTTGGAACTACAAGGAGGAGACAGGAAGTGATTTCATTCAGTAGCAACTTCTGCTTGCTGCTTTACTTTTTATATGTTACATAAATATGGGGGGAAGGGGTGGTCAACTTATGCTCAGAGCAGAGGAGAAATGTGTCCTGTGTTCTGGCATGCTTCCTGCTTGTGGAAGGAGGCACTGCTTTCTTGGGTCTGTACTCCGGTCTCGTGTGAAGCGTGCAAGGGAAAAGTGTTACGCAAGGAAGTCTGTGGCTTCAGCACAACTACAGTGGCTGTACCCTCTGGCCCAGCACCTGGTGACATAAGGGAAGAAAAGTAATTCCCAGATTATAGCTTGGCCAGTAATCTCCAGGAAGAGAAAGGGTGCAGGAGAGCCTGGAAGCCTAAGTGCGGTCCCATGTCTCTTTTAAGCTCTCTGGCAAACCTCTGAGCATTTGCAGCATGACTGGATCCTCTGTATTAGCTCTAGGGAATGATTTTATCCTGAGGCACTTGCAGTTAATGTCGCTTGTTATGGTCTGTAACCCCAGTGGTGCTTCAGACATCAGTAGTTTGAGTTGTTCAGATCAGTGCTTCAGGGTAGACAGTGCGAGAGCTGATTCCGGGCTGGCTCTTCGCTCTGTTTGGTTTGTGCATTCAGCTCGTGGCACAGTTCATCCTGTGGAGCTGAGCGTGCGCGTTAATCCTGCAAGAGGCTTCTGGCAGCGCTACAGTGGGAGGAAGATACTACTGCCTGTAACTGGCTGGCATCCTCTCCCAGCCCTGAAGAGTGTTTAAATAGAGATAAAACTTTAAGCAGCTGGAGTGTACTTGGGACTAAGTATACAAAATGTGAGAGAAATAGTCAACCCACATTTAGATGTCTGATTTCAGAGAGCCTGAACATGTTAACATTTTTTGGCTTCTTGGAAACGGGCTTGCATCAGCTCAGCAGTGCAGCAGAGACTGAATCTCTGTGTGTTTCATTGCAGCCTTAACAGAAATCAGTAGTACAGAGCTGCAAAAAACGTGTGAGTATATAAATTCTCTCACAGCATTCAAATCCCTGAAGCTGCCCTCTGTTCCTGGGTTGCTTTGCCTTTGGTCTCTCATTTGCCCAGTCATTTGGATTCGCCAAGCAACTTGGTCATGGTAGGTCTCAGTTATTTACATCCCTAATTCTCCCACTCCATCTTGCGGCTTGTATTTGAAAAAAAGTTCCAGAAACGCTCGCAAGGCAGTGAGAAGGGGAAGGAGGGATTAAACTATCTGGTCCTGCAGCCACCTTCTTCATCTGCAGTGAAAAATGCTGAGCCATTCCTTTGCTTAAATCTTAGTTTTGGGGTAAAGTTCAATTTTAGGCACAAACCAATATGAGAGACTGGGGATCTCGTTTTGGCAGCTTTCGCTGTCAGGCTTGCCCAGCTCTCTTGGGGAAGATGTCTGGGCTGCATCCCTCCCCTTTCTGCCATCTGCACCACTGGACAATAACTTTTGGCCACCTTTGCCTTGTACTTGCAAATAGGCACAGGAAAAGGCTCTGTGCAGCCTTCACCCACCCCAAGAATTATTCCCAAGCATATTTTTTACGCTGAGACAGATGCCTGAGGATTATAAAAGAACAGAGGCTGCACTACTACAAGCCTATTTAGCTGAGATGGGCACGGCACTTCACCAAATTTAATTGGAAGTCCTGAAACCTCTTACAAAGCATCATAATTTCTAATAAATACTTTGGTCTTGATTATCTCCTACCTTGCACTTTAAGGGTTCAGTGATACCTGTGCAAGGGTGTCCCACTCAAAAGTAGTTGGGTCAATGCAGCTTTGCTTGTAGATCACAACCTTTTAACCCTTCTATCCTCCTCACACCCTCTCCATCCTCCCTGCACAGATATATGCATACATAGAAGCAAGATAAAGAGGGTAAATTTAGGAAGGAGAAAGGCAGGAGGAAGAAATTATGTATTTGCTTAAACCTTTTTACCTCTTTGACCTCTGTTTGTTTAGGGCCACCTGGCAGCTAAGTTGAAAAAGGGAGTACTAGCAGTGCTTCCTAAGCATGCTAAATAGATCTTATGTTTGTGCACCAAAGACTAGTAGAGCAAATATTACCCTGAAGCCTCAGGTTACCCTCTGTGTGCTGTCATTTTCTAATACCCAGTATTTAGCTTAAAAGTGCAATTGCCAGCATTTGGAGAATCTCAGCTTTCATTTTCAAGACCAAAGTGCATTTTGAGCTTTCATGATGAAGGTGGAAAAAAGCTTAAAAGGCTCTCAACTGAAAAGACCTATACAAACAAATGGTTAGTTTCTTTTTTATCTCATGTTTTGAAGTCTATCTTAAGGCAGGACCTGTATTTTTTAACAAATGAGGATCAAGTGTCAGGAACAGTGCAGCAGGAGTCTGTATAGCAAGAAAAGTTGCAAGCTCATCACACAATAGCAGTTGTAAAAGCTATTTAAGAAATGTTTCAAATGTTGTCTACAATGCTTAAGTGTATTATATGTCAGTTCACTTAAAATCATATTCTGCCCTCTGTCTCATGTTACAGGCAGCTTTTTCAGTGCTTCTGAATACTGCTGCCCTGATGTTTATCTTTGTCTAATGCTGTTGGAAGAGTTCTGAATTTGGCCTTTATTCTAGCAAATTGTCTGAGTCGTTGGAAAGTATAATAGTTTACATCATTCATCTCTGTTATTTTGGCACAGTATGCTTACTTTGGGAAGGTAAAAGAAGAATAAAAAGTGGAAGTTTTTAGAGACTTGGGCCCCGTTTGTGTGGAAACATAGCTGGAAAAAATAGATGCTAGAGAAACAGGTTCTTGGGGAGATCAGTATTAAAAGCCCAAAAGAAAAGCAGAGTGGGAGAGCAGGGCTGAGTCACGTGATTTCATATACGTATTACAGCAATACACCATTTGTGGTAACACTAGTACTGCAACAGTCAGGAGCTTGATTATTTTCTGTAGGTTTTGAAAACTAGTTTTTAAAAGTTAACACTTAAAATCCACTTCAGCTTTAGATGATTACCCAAGATAACTGGAAATGGGCTGACATTGCGAAAGGGGCGCTCTGTGCGCTCAGCAGGCTGGGCTCTGTGCAGAGCTGAATCACAGGGAGGCAGCTAAACCCGTGCAAAGTGCCATTGAACCCTAACACTCATGGGCTGCACCCTCTCTTCACTCCTGAGGCATTTCTTCCATTGTGCAACTTGCACACAACTGCAGTTGCACAGTTCGGCCCTGTGGGCAGATGAAGACACTTCTGAAAGGGCACAGCTATGAAAGACCAGACCTGTGCTGTACTTATTTTCTGGCTTGAATCCCTGGGACACTCTGGTAAGACAGACAAGCCATGAGGCTACTTTAAGAACATTTGAAGCTCTCCTGTAAAGGCTGGCTCCCACTCGGCAGCAACACCTGACAAACAAGCATATTACCTCCTGTGAACCACTGGTGATCCAGATGTGAATCTCTGTCGCAGTTCATTCCCTCTGTGAACTGGGCATGGCAAGATACCATAGCTTTGATAGAGGCAGTGCTATGGCCTGTCTCCCTCCCATGAATGTAGGCAAGAATATTCAGAGAACAGGCAAGTATATGACTGGTGACAGGCGTGAGGAGCCACTGAAAGCTTCAGGAGACAGGAGAGAGGCAGAAAAAGTCAAAAGAATTGAGAAGATCATTAGCTTGGCAACAGCTACTCCTGTGACAGCATACTTATCTGAAACTATAGGTCTATGCCTTTAGATAAACCTAAGTGTACTTGTGGCACTTGAGCTACACCAGTGTGGTTTAGTTTGGTACTTGTTTGGAATCTCATGTGTCTGCTGAAGTGAATGAAAATACAGCAGTCAATACAATAAGGTATCTGTAATTGTGCTGTTGCTTATATTCCCAGGACAGCAGAGATAGGCCATCAGACTGTAATAGCTTCCTTAGGCACTGCTGCAGAGATAACACTGAGCAGAGATAATGGGTATGCAGCTGCATGATGCATACGTATTTTGGGATCTGAGAGAAACTGGAAGGAAATTCCCATTTGTGCATTTGTGATGGAAAAAGTATGGAGATACACATAGTCTATCATACTGGTATGCATATAGTTATCATGGTTGTGCTTAGCAGAATGGATCTGAAATCTGTAGGCCAGGCTGTGGTTCAAATTGCCCCACTAACAGCAGAACAGATGTTCCTTAACCAGGCAGTGAGCTGCTTAGATATGCAAGGGCTGGGGTTTTGTGTGCCAAACTCATAAAATGATTCCTAAAATCAGAGCAGTGAATGCCAAACCAAAATACAAGCAAATCAAATCCAGCAGGGTAGTTGAAATGATTATTAATAATTTTCTAGAGTTTCTCTTGTCTTACTAAGGAAAAGAATTTTTAAGCTTCAAAACAGCATATAAAACCACTAGAAAGGCTATAAGGAGTGACCCCCATGGAATAATAAAATCATATTTTACTAGTTAAGTAGTTGGCATCCATGGTTATTAAATTTCTCAGGGTTATTAAACATTCTCTCCGATTTGTCATGCAATTCAAAATCAGTCTGCTGTGCTTTAATAACCTACTAAACAGTTTTATTTTGGATTGTACTGGCCTTAAGCAATATTCAAGATCTCCCGATTCTCTCCAGAGGGAATTTGAGGTTCTAGGGCTCTGTTTGTTCCCTTTTGTTTTCTTTCTATTTCTTTGGGTCTTTATCTGTCCCTTGCTTTTATCTGCTAGATGAACTCTAAGGGGTTTTAATCAGCTAGCTAAAAAAAGAAAATACACTGCAGAGTGGAAAGAAAACAGTTGGAAATGTTTCCTAATGCAGCTTGAACTAGAGGTTGCAATGGGCTGTGCCTCAGCATAAAGAAAGTATCAGTGTCTGTTATCCTGCTCCGAGAGTGGCTAGCCCACCTTTTCCCTTCTCAATATCTGATTAGAGAAAAGAACCTCTTCCCACTGGTTCCTCAGACCTTCTTCCTCTGAGTTTTCCCTTTCCTTATTCTCTTTTATCTTTCTTCTCAGCAGCTAAGGTGGTTTCCAAAGGACGATTAAGTATCCAGTTCCCTTTGAAGGTCAGTTGAAATTAGAAGATTTGAGAGGCACTGCTGTTACTTTTTAGACTTAAAGGAAGTTACATATTCCTGTCTTATGATATAGCATTCCCTGAATCATTCTCTTCAGCAAAAAAGTGTTCTAATGTTTTTAAAAAAAGTCCAAGAATTTGCCACTGTTTTGTTCTGTTTCCCGTGGATATTTTCCTGAAATACTCAAAGTAACAAACAAGGAAGACATGCTATCTGATGTAGCAGTGCTATTTAAAATGCCATAGTTTCAGCTGCTTGAATTTCAGTTATGTTGCAGCAGTCTTCTAATCCTCACAAATGAATGAAAATATATGGTACTTAGGTTCATTGTGTTAATCTTTCTGATTCAAGGTATCAATTTTCACATTTTATTATCAGAACAAAAGACATCAGTATAGCCCAGACTGGAACAGTAATAACGGTATAATAATACATATAATAAATATATATAATAATGTATAATAAAATAATAATGGAGTGTAGTTGTAGCAATGATGATCTAAGGAGATAAGCATAGCAAATGTTTGTGGGAGAGGTCATACTTTTTATTAGGGCACCAGGCATAGGCCCTAAGCTTCTGTTTTGGGCGTGAAGAATTTCTTTGCTCAAATATTGCCCTATTTACTATGTCAAGACGGTAGAAATATGAGTCCTTATTCTTCAATGAGCATCTCAAAATATAAGCTTGAAGCAATACATGGATTGCAAACAAAGCTACTTTGGTTTGAAATAGGCTGTACCTGTAATGAGGGAATTTTCTCACTTTTAACCTATTTAATTACCTGTGTGCTCACTATGAAATAAACTTTTTTCCAATTATATCCTCTGTATTATCTCTGTTAAGAGATGAGTAGCTTTGGTTCAATATTACTATTAACCATAAAGGAAAATACAAAAAATTTCAACAAGTCACGTGTATTTTCATTAAGAGTTTGGCTTGCAAAGTCTTTCAGAGAACTCAGTGAGGGAGTTGGCTTGTAATTGAAGAGTATAAGTATCATGACCTTTCAGAATATCGATAACCGTTTGAGTCTAAGGCTTTTGAAAACTTAGTTATTAGCAAAATTACAGCAATGCCCCACTTAGCTAGTTTGAAGCTCCCAGAAATTTATGCTCGGAAGCTGCAGATGCTTTTCATGGTGACTGAAAATAACAAAAAAACATAATATCTTCCTAGTACCTGAAAGATCTAAAGTTCACCTCTATATTTGTGCACTAATTAGAATCTAAAATATGCCATTACAGAAGAAACAGATTCAGTATAATAAATACTATATTCTTCAACAGCATAATTAGCTAAAGCATACAGAATTCTGGTGTTCAATCTGCTGAAATGTTCTGTGCAAAATGAAAATCTATAATACCTATTTTGTCTTAATTTTCAGCTTATAACAGCAATAACAATCATAATATGTGGCGTTTCCTGGGAATTCATTACCAGTTGGGGTCCCTACGGTAAGATGCAAAGCAGCTTCATTTTATTGTGACCATCAGACCTGAACAGCAGCTTGGTGAGTTTATTATTTTGCTGTATAACTCTATTTTGTGCCATGTGTTTTCAATAATGAGTTTTTCCGAAGGACTTTGAATTTCAATCACAAATAAAATAAATGTTGACAATGCTTTTGGATATAAATGTTATAACACTTATCAGTGAGACATTAGATGGGCCATTTCCCAGCAATAATAACATAATAACAGCTTAGAAGGGTTTTTTGCTCTCTGCAGGCTAGATTATCTTTATTTTAAATTGACAGCAAGGGCCAGGTGGCTGTCTATAAGGGGAAAGATATGAATTACAAGCATATGTTTCCAAGGTAATTTTGGCCAGTGGCTGTTCAAGCATAAATTGCTTCCTGTTACCACTTTCAATAGGAGGGACACTGTACAGTTCATCTCCATGGGAACTACAACACAGCAGGATACCTCTGTAGTTACCCTTTGCATTATTTCTGGTAAAAAAGACAGCATTTGCCCCATTATGACACTACTCATTGACTTTGCAATGGGTGTTTTTGTTGTGTTGTTGAACAAGTTCCAGCAACTACCTCTATACTGTTGTGCAGTATTCCCATACCGGGTCTACATGCCTAGCAAGAAAGACAGAGGAAGAAATTTAAAAGTGGATAATATGGCCTACAGGATAGAAAACTGAACTGATGCTTTGGAAACCACCAGCTTCCTCAATGATCTTAGGAAAGCACTTTTCTAAGCTTTCATTTCCCTGGCTGTGAAACTAAGATACAGGTACAGACCTTTTGGAAATCATTTTGAGATTAATTAATTAAAAAGAGATCAAAATCCATAGGTTGTGAAGTTAGAATGAGATTGTTTCTGGATTTCTGTTTGTTTCTTTCTAAAAGGATGAGACAGAAGCTGAATACAATTCAGTTTTTTGGGTTTTTTTCCCCTAAACCTGGAGACAGAATAGGGGGAGGGGAAGAGTAACTGTCCTGCCAGTCTTTAATGACACCATTTTGTCATAGTAACTGCAAAAGCTGAACCAAGTGATCACAAGTAAGGAAGGTGAGGCTGTGGCACAAAGGTGAGCAATGGCATTGTGGCAGGCTCTTTGCCTAGTCTATGTGCAGGACTTTAGATTTAACCATAAGGAGCTGTTGCTTCATTATTCTCCAGTTGTAAAATCTACATGCAAAAAAAAAAGTTATCCTCTGCTATTTAGATATGTGCTCCTTATAATATTTAATTACCTAAGTGTTAATGCTGGAGATTTTATATGTATCGATACGTTTCCACAAGCAATTTTTCAGAAAGTCAGGAGAGAAAATCAGTTTGGGATTCAAACACTTTTCTAACTAGAACACATCTCCAGGGGAGCTTGAGCTGTGATTTTTATGCTGGAAACATGAAGAGTAAAAGCACTGACAAGACATCTTGAAAAACAACCCATTCCCTTCCCCATTACATTTCCTTACCCCCATTTTTTTTAAATCCCTGATAATAACATGACACTTTAGAAATATTTGGAAAATTCTGTTTAATGAATTTTGTTCTATGAAATATATAATTTATAAAGTGTGTTTGACCTGCCTCGAACTGCAGGGAAAAGCTCAGAATGAAGGTCAGCCCTGCCATGCTAAGGAATTGCAGCAGCAACTATGGCCTGTAGTATGGCAGGTTATTTTAGAAACTCTGTAAGAAGACCAGGTTTTAAAACCTGCCATGTTACGCCGGAGCAGAGAGAGTGAAGGCAAGAAGAGCTTGCTGCTGTTATAATGTGCTCTATTTGATTTCCTTTCATTGTTTTTTAAGGCATAGAAAAAAGGGTTCGGTTAAAGTGACTTGTCTGACAACATGCCTACCATTTTCATGTAATTCAAGAGATTACTCTGCAGTTTCACCTTTTTAGTCCAGACACTGAATGCAGGAGTGTTTGTGGTAGATCTTTGCTAAACAGTTCTAGGCCAGAAACAACATCAGAAAGGTCTCATATTTCAGGAGCTGGAAAAAAGAAGGAAATCCCACCTGTCAGGTTGAGCAGCAGGGCTATTTTTTCTAAATTCATTTTAACTGCACCTTTGACTTATGCCAATAAGTGGTCAATGAGGTTTCAGGATTTTTCATGCCAGTGATGATGGAGCTTAACATACCTTTTGCTCTGAACACTGTAGTTTAATTACTGATGGGGAAGGCTGAGCAGAAATTAAAGCAAAGTCACTATTCACATTCCCTTCTTTTTTCTTTCAGGCTGTCTTTGTGACAGGCCTTCCTTACATCTCACGTTCTTTCTGAATGTATGTCCCACAGTTTGGCTGCAGGAGGCTGCAAAAAGGATATATGTGAGGTTGCAGTGAGCATGTATTCAGCATTCAAATATTATATTCTAAAACATAAGTCTGTACCTACTATGGACCTCTGCTTTTTCCTCAGGGAGATTCCTGTTGATGCCTATAGGAATTTGTCCAATTATAAGTCCTCAGGATCAGGATTGCTGTTCCACGAGTGGGGCTCCTCTCCAACCTTATCTAACGCCTTGATGGTAGGGACCTGTACTAACAGAGCTCAGCCTCACTGCCCTTGGTTCTTCATGATTTAGCTTTTTTGATCATCTCTTTAGTCTTGCACCTGGTTTCTTGGCACCTCAATCTCTACCATGTCAGATATGGTATCTGCTGTGGATTGAAATAAGAGGAATGCCTGCCACTCCCTCATTATTCTTAAATATTCTTTAACTATTCTTTCCAGTTCCACTAGCTAAAAAGCTGTAACTTTTGACCCATGTTATCTACCGCAGGTGTAAACTCAGTCAGTACTTTTCAACTTCTGCATTGACAGGAGCCTTTAGATATGTTCCTTCTAGAGACACAGGCAGTGTTAACTATCATCTCCTGTGTCACAAACTAAGAAATAAGCTCTAATAACACTGCAGTATTCCTTTCCCTTAAACGATTCATTTTTTCAGTTGTTCAGCCCAGTTATTGTAACTTACAGAGACAATAAGCTCCTCAAGTTCTGTAGTATGCCACTATGTGAATCTGTGGTTTACAATAATTACTTCAAGTATATGAGAAAAAAGGAAACAGATATAATCTGAAAACAAAGGGCAAGTAGTTCTTCTGTTAAAATAGTTTTAAGGTTACGTATTTTTGGCAGGACAAAACCATACCTGCTCCTTTCACAAAAGCTCTGAAAAACATTGCCCCTCCTTTTCTTGATGAGTATAGTTGGAATTTGCCTTTCCTGTCACAGAAAATAGGAACAGAAAAAGAAAAAAAATTTTAATTGAATTGCTTAAAGGCTTCCTCTTCTTTTTTTCTCTTAAGCTTAAGTTTTCTGTTCTTTGCAAGCACAATGCTAGGCGAGGACAGTTCAGTATGGTCTGGTGGAACCAGCCCTTAAAATCAGCTCCTCCAAACTCCGTTTCCTATCACTGCTGTCCTCTCTTTGGGAGTCTCATCACCTGTATTCAGCAATTCCTCCTCCTCCTCCATCCACCTGCTTACACTTGGACCTAGAAGTCTCTGCCCTGGGATCCATCCCCAAAACTGACAGTGTATTAGTAAGCTGACAGCACCTCACTGGTACAGCGTTTGTTCATAAACATAAATATAGCTCAGTAGCCATTACATTCTCCCTGTTAGATGCTTATCCTCAAGTTAAAGTGGTATGAGTCTAGAAATTCATAGCAATAATACATGTTTTAAGCCCTGCCCACAGCATAACTTGTATTCTTTCATTATTAACAGCATAAATAATGTGCTATCATCCCTACTTTTTTCACTCTATCAATGCACTTTAACTAGTATAAAAGTGATTTTATCAGTGTTTCGTATTTTCTAAAGGCAGAGAGACTGTTTACCTGCCCATGTGTTTTATTTTGATTTCTCTCAATAAAATTAACCCGGGGTGGTGAAGGGGGAGCACTCACCCATTTGATTGCTTCATTACTTAATAGGAGACAAAGTTTAGTTCCCTATGTTTCAGACAAAGGCTTAAGCTGATGCTAATGAGTCTTTTTAAAACTGACTATAGGCCCCTAAATCTGGACTATTTTAATGCCAGTAGCAGCAGAGCAGATAGGTTACAGTGGAGATATTAGGCAAATATTGGAAATTACTGTCATTTTGAACAGGCAAACATGGAGAATCAACCATGCCTGCTTACCACACAAATGCTGTGTCAAGGACAAACCTAGATAGCTGATATCAGGAACTTGCAGCAAAGTGACACATTTAAGATTAATGTCTCACAGACGGCTAAACTAAACTAGTGTGGCTATATAGCACTCTATTTTATGTGAAAGAGTACTATATAGCTTTATGCAGATTGGGTTATGATAAAGTTGTTAGTAATCAGCTTTTTCAAAACGGTGAGCTGAAGAAAATGGAGAGCTCACCTTGTTTTCAGAAAATTAGAGATTTGAAGGCTATATAAAAGAAATTGATTCCGGTTTTGAAACTACCTTGACAGTTATTAGTATTCAAACTACTTTTCTGAGGGCAGCATGCACAGCTGCTATTTAAAGAAGCAGTCTTTCTGGTACACTGAGTCTTTGAAAATCAGGTTCCATTTTTCCAAAATTCTCCTTTGCTCCTAGTTGAGGAGGCCATGGTGGGGTTTGGGTTTGGTTTGCTGGCACTGACAAAACAGTGCAATTCATGCTTTCTAGGTCATCAGAAGGAATCTTATTGTTCTACTTAATGGCCTTCCCACAAAAAGAAGGATCTGGATCCTGATGAAACACTGAAGTACCCTGGATGGTTTCTGCTGGTGCTGCCCCTCCCTAAAGGTCTTCAGGCGTTACCACAAAGGACTTACCTATAAATTTCAGAACATTGAGCCTCAGAGCTATTTAACAGTGATGCCAGCCTACAGAAAAAATATTTGCTTTTTTTCTTCCTCACTCTTTAGTATATTTGTTTCTCCTTAAACCTCTGCCACTTCACAAAGGAAAGTAAATCTAATGAATAAGTAATCTCTGATGTTGGATGATGTTTTAGATCTCTTATCAGCTTCTATTGTTCAAGTATAATCTGACTCATGGTAGAAAAATTGTGCTGAAATGTATGTTTCTTTGAAGGTTTGGATAAAAGATAATAATTTATAAAGCTTTTACACATCTTAAGCCATTACGGGCCATGTTTTCCTCATGCCACACTTCCCTGAATGGACAGAGATATGTAGCTGGTGGGGTTTTAGTAATTTCCCTGCTTAATGTTTGCAATACTTATATAATTTTTTTGAAGTATAAACTGTGTTAGCTGAAAGAAATAGTATAATTTACAAAGATATATAAAGTTGTTTGCATATTAAAGTTGCATGTATATGCATGAATTTATATATAAACAATGATATAACAAAATAGTATTAACCATTACAACTATTACAGACTTGTGTAGAAACTGGATCTATAGGACATCCTGTTCTGATAAGCTAAATTCACAAAAACTCGGACTACTAATCACTTAAAATACTCCTTCCTGAAATCTAGATTCATTAAGTTCATCTTGAAACGGCAGAAACTTCTCAGAACTGTAGACACCCTGGAGCTCTGCTGCCATTCAGAAACAGAATTACCTGTTTATTGATTGTGCTGAATTGTTTGGTGTCTGTGCCATTCCATAAGACGCAGCAAGATTCAGAACCAAGGTAGGGTACCTGCAGGGTACTATCTAACCCACATCTTGCATACTTAACACCAGTTCTTTTCATCTACTTCATCTGGACTGTAAAAGTAGATGTTTCAGCTGGTGTGATTAGAGGTTTTATAAAATGACTTGACCTTCATTAAAATCCTTGTTGCACATCAGGTAGAGGAATGATTTGAATCTATATCTTTTATAACAATTGTTAGAGCTAATCATTTGGTTAAAGGGACACTCAATTTGCTTACCCTGTTTTTTGTGACGAAGGACTGACCAGGCTGGGCACTTTTAACTCCAGCAAGAGGCTCACACTTGTGAATGGAAATGGAATTAGGTGACCGAGTTTAGGGGATCCTAAGCATACCTCTTTCTTTGGTAACTTCTCTTAGCTAGATCAGCCAGTTGATTTTAATTTATTGAACTAGGAGCCCAAAGATGTTTGCTTGCAGCTGTGAATTCTGCTAGGTAGAAAGAAACCATATAGTTAGGGGTCACGACACAAATTTATGTAGTTTCAGTCAAATGCAAATGAGTAGTATCTCCAAAATGACCACAGTGTAAATTGGCCAAACAGACAAAAACTGTGAAGTAGGAGCAGCAGTATTTCTATCTTGCAGGTGAGGGACTGATATGCTGACTTGCTGAAGTTCACAAAACAAACCTAGGCTAGAATCAAACCTGAATCCTTATGGCAGATGGCACAGGATCCAGAAGGGAATTAGTCACCTCATCCCAGTCTTTATCACTGGGAAACCAGAGGACCAAAGCATACGTCAATCCTCTTTTTTCACTTGAAAATGTTGTCCATTTGAGGATTTTGTGCATATATCCAAATTTTCCTGGGATTTGTCTCTGAGCAAGTGAGTGCTACGCACAAAAGAGACCAGATGCTCACAAAAACATCAGGCATACGTACAGCTCTCTTTCTGGGAAATCATGGTAAGATAAGGCAACTAGGCTGGCTATAGAGATGGGAAGCAAAGTTTAGAATTCTGATTATCAGATCAGACTTTATCCAGAAGACAACAGTGCTTTCCCTGATTTACAAGAGTACCTTTCCTTCTATGAAAGTCACTGGTGAGCACATGTCGTTTTTGCTCTTTTAAAACAAGAAAAATGTAGTTATAATATCAGTTAGATTTATTGATAGCATCTTTAAAATTCTGTATCTTTTGTGTGAGTATATAAACCTGGACTTGTGTGTTCTGTTCAAGATTGTTTTTTCTCCATTAAGAACAGAAATTAGAAATTTGGCTTTCTGTTCTTATAAAAGAAAAAAGAAATGTCTCAGCTCTTAATATTGTTCTCAGTATTTGCATAACAAGTGTGTAAGCAAATCAAATAGGACTCATTCCTGCCCTACTTATCCAGTTTCCATTTCAGCACAGTGGCATTTAACAAGTAGCACACTATGTAAAGAGGACTTCTGAGAACTTCTCTTTCATTTCACTTTGAAGCCGAAAGGTAAGTTGAATTTGCTTTTTATAAATAATGAGGAACTTCAGCTAGATGGCAAACCTGTTCCTTTTCATTTCGGCGGTCATATCTGCATTTTTTAATTACATTTTCTTTTATTACTGTTTTTTTTTACTTTGCTTATATTAATAATTTTACTAGATGAGGAGATGCCTGAAGGACACCAGACTGCAATGACTGATGAAGGTCATTAAAACTGGATTAAAACTGAAGAGCTGTTTTTCCATCTTACTATATGACCGATCAGGACTCTGACTCTGCATCATGATCCAATTATGAGTTGCATGCAGTAGTCATTCAAATGTAATCCACTGAATGATCAGCATCAGAGGAAGAGTACCTGATGTAATTGCATTTCCTTATCTCAGGGACACAAGTATTCCTAGCCACCTAAAGTAGGTTTCTGTTGGAGACTTTAATAGTCTGTTCTCTGGAGTCAGTGGCCAGCATTGTCAGATGCTTCAGGTTCAACACACAAAACTCCTTGATGCTTTCAGTACAGCATGTGTGTTCTGAGGTGTTTTTTATGTTCTCATAAAAAGTGAACATTCCTGACAATAGGGACAGAAATCGCTACTGCTTAAACAGATTCTATACACAGCTTACTGCTGAAATTTATGGCATAATTGAATAGTTTCATGTTCAAGAGTATTTCTGCTGAGTTCATTTCACTGAGACAAAACACAAGTGAACTTTGCCCTTACAAACAGTCAGTTTTAAGGCAGATTTAGAATGAAGCTAAAAGCCTTCTACAGTAGAGTCAATCTGGAAGATGAAACCACACTTCAATTTGTAAAGCACTGTCCAGTGTTAATGTATCCATGTAATAAATGGTGCTAATTATAAATATATGTTTAGATTCTGCTTGTCATATACGCTTTGAAACAAATTTCTTGTGTGTATTGGTGAACACCCATCTGTTAATAATCTTGCAGCATTCAAGCCAACCAACGTTTTGTCCTGAACTTCAAGTGGAGCTGGATTTTGAACGTATTATGTGTCAATAAAAGTGATCTTGTCGATTCTGAATTTTATAAGGGTAGAAGTTTTAAAAGTTGGTATAGTACATGGTCATCTCTAATTCAGGCTAAAAGAAAAATGAAGTCTTGGGTATTAAGTCGTATGCTTTGTATGAGGGTCAACCCATCAGGGTCATCTCATTAAAATGAAATACTCATTCTGGCATCTTGAACCTGTCTTTCTTGGGGTTTTTTTAGCTGAATGATGCTAATAACTGGATATCTCCATGCACAGTGTCTTATAGTCCATCAGTTCAGGTTTTATAACAATGCAGCATTAGCTAATGCTTCATACTCACCAGCTCCATTGTGAACCCATGATCTACACCTTCAGAGTGCTTTTTACTCATGATATGTTGGCACCAAGGTTATAACCCAACTTAATATTATACCTGAAAGGATAAAATAAAATGGATGAGTCTATTGCCATTCAGCAAAAACGCTTTTTTTCTACAAGCCTAACTCTGATTTCAAGCTTGTGGAATTTGTTCAAAACAAGATAGGAATGTCAATTGATCTATAGAATTTTGGCCCTCATCAGTCTGCTTATTTCACATAAATGTGCTTAAATGGTAGTGCATTTAAAGAAATTGCTAACTAGCTCCATACCATCACAACAACTGCTGTAACAGATTGTGCCTTTTAGGTTGGTGGCATATACATCTGTGTTTCATTGAGTGATTATAGCCCTTAAAGTCATGTAATGGCTTAAGCTTTATCAGTTTTACACCTGAGCCTATTTCTCAGAGATTAAATCAACAAATGGTGATAGCATAAAGGATGATTTATCTCCCTTGCTCCCAAATGTGTAGTTGTCAGTCTGAAACAAGTATACCAATCTGTATTAGTCTGGAAACTTCTTTATGTATCAGCTGTGCAGCAGTGGCAAAAACAAAACTGGAAATATCTTATATCTAAACTATAGACTTAATTTGAACTAGGAAAGAATGTAATTTCAGAAAGGGAAGAATGAAAAAAAAAAAACATTCAATTATTATCAGCCAATACCTACATTTCTTAGGGAATCATTTCCTGACAAGTATGTGGGTTGTGTTTTTTTTTTTTACAGCTGCCCTGAGCAATCATGTTGTCCTATTCATTCTACATGGTCGCAGCAGTAGCTGCTTTTCTCGGGTCTTGCCATGCACAGGATAAGTGCACAGGAATACCTGGGCTACCTGGTAGTCCCGGAGCTAATGGGCTGCCTGGAAGGGATGGAAGGGACGGTCTAAGAGGAGAACCGGGTCCACCAGGTAACTGCAGTGATAATCTTCATTCTACTGCCCATGTCCTAATCATAAGTAAGACTACAGTAAGGAAACAAATGTCTTGTTGTACATTGTCTTTTCATTTAGACAAAATAAGGCAATAGTAGGTTTATTTAAATGTCTAGTGGTTGCCAGTTCCAGTAAATTCACACAGAGTGATTTTTTGCTCTGGAATCAATTGACCCATAGTTTCAGCCCACAGTGAACTTCCTTTTTTGCAACAAATCCTTGTCATGAAGGCTGCAAGAGGAAAAGATGTTAACATAGAGGAACAGGTGCCCTCTAGGAAGCTGCTGTGTTGAGCAAAAGAGGGAAGAACTGAATGGAGGAAGTGGTCAGCTTAATTTTTCTTTCTGAAAGATAAGCCTCTCTTCTTTTCTGGGAAAAGAGGGGAAATGAACAGTTTATCAATACTTAAATATATATATGTATGTATGTATGTGTGTATGTATGTGTATATATACACACACACACTTAAACTTATATACTTAGATATATACACTATATATTATAGTGTGTATATGTGCTATATATACATTATATATAAAGTGTGCATGTGTGTGTATACACACACACGTGTGTGTATATATATGTGTGTGCATATATATATATATATACACACACACAGTGCTTTTCTATTCTTTCACAGCAGAAGGATTTTTTTTTTTTAAGTATGAAGGTAATGTTATTCCAATAAGTATGAGTGTAATTAAAAGGCTTCTGATATGTTTCTCCAGTATTGGAAGGTAGTATGTGTGAAGGTAGTCTGGTAAGGAACACACTTTGCATTGTATAATTTTCTTTCTGGTAGAAGTGCTTTTTCCAGGTCCAGTATAAGGGCTAAAGCACTATCAAAATTGTTCATAGATATAACAATTTACAGTTTGAGATTAAGTTCTGTTGTGTCCTGAAGGTCCAAGAATATGCATTGATTGGAAAGAAAATTATATAAATCATTTTATTTTCATGCTTCTCTTGTCCAGGTCCCATAGGACCCTCTGGAGGTCTGATGGGGCCTCCTGGAAGAGATGGGCTTCCTGGACCTCAAGGACTCAAGGGAGAGCGAGGCGAGAAAGGAGAAAAAGGAGACATTGGACCACCAGGTGAAAAAGGCTGATCTGCATGTAAAGTTCTGTCAGTTGAATGCACTGTTTTTATTGGGTCAAATATGTTGTTTCTCACTGACAGTGAAGTGCAGTAAGTCAGAGTTGCAACACTGCAGCTCTGAGAGAGGGAGATGGAACAACATTTTGGGCATCTACATTCCCATCCATTTTAGTTATGAGTAGTGGCAACACAATCACGTGAGCACACTAGTAACTTCCTTCAACATGTAAGTCTATTGTTACCAGTGGCAGTTTGTATGAAAAAAGTGTCTACCTTGGCAGTCAGTGCTGGATTAGCTGAGCATGTTTCACACAACCTATGTGGAAACCCTCCTATACCAGTGTTTACAGTTCACATTAAAGTAGGATCCCACTGTAAAAGCACAAAGGATCCATTTAGCTGACTAAAAGAAAATGGTATGAGCTGAATTCTGTTTGATGTCATAACACAAGTTCCCTCCCCAAAATCTCCTTTGCGCCTGTTCAGTAACAATCACTAGAATGAAACAAATTCTCTTTGTCAATAGGCAAATACACTGTCTTAGGATCTTTACACTTTCACAGGCATGACAGAAATGTAAGCCTTCAACCTAGAAATATGCATCCTATTTCTCTTACAGTTTTTCCTAGGCCTCTTCTACACAGAGGTGAATTATCAGCATTTTGGGGGTGGAGGGTGTTAGGCGTATAGATTAACTACAAGGTGAAAAAATAATGGGAAAATAATTACTTTACCCTAGGTGATGTAAGAGAAGTACATCATGCATCAGTTAATTTTGTAAAGTGATTAGTTTTATCCAATGAATTGTTCCTGTCAGCAGAGCCTGGTTTTGCTTGATTGTATAACTTCTATTTTTATCTGTGTAGGTCTACCTGCTTCACTTGACACTGAATTACGAAATGTTTTAGTAAGTTTAAAACGTCGACTTGCCAGACTTGAAGGCGGTAATTTTTCTCTTTTTACTTTTTCAGCTCATAAACAATTTTAAATGCAATGAAAAAAAAACCTATTAGAGAATCATGACTTGCAAAATAAAATACCACTTGAAACCTAGTACTACATTTCAAAACTAGAGCTTTCTGTTAAACATCAGCAAGGTATCTTAGGAATTTTGTTGGATGTTAGCAGAAGAGGAAAAGTGGGCTAGTGCTTTTTCAGCAGGGGAAGGGGGTTGTTGGAAAAGAGCCTCTGTTTGTTTCCTGTACTGCCACAGACTGATTTTTGTCCTCAAATAAGTCAGCTAGACTAGATCTTCAAAGATAAGTAGGTGCATTATTCCCACCAATTTCAGTGGGAAATAAGACTTTGTTTGCTTCTCTATCATCCTTAAAGTGGAAATAATGCACTTACTTATCTATGTCTTAAAGCTGTTAAGAATTAATTAATTGAATTCACTTAGATGCTATAGTAATATTCAGTATAAATAGATGCCCAGTAAGTAATACAAAGGCTACTCCAACCTGGAGTGATGCTTTGCACTTTGCAAAGTCATGGATGTTTTAACTGTAAGGGAGGTTATACTTAGATATACTTCATTAGTGATCATGAGATAAGAACCAGAGTAAAGAAGAGTACTCTAAGGAGAGAATAAAATGGACTTGAGTATTTACAGGGAAGCTGCAATTTAAAAAACCTTGCTAAGGATAGGGAAGAGACTTGCTGATTGTTATGCTCAGCATACTGCTTTTGCAAAGGAAGTTTTCCCCCCCATTTTCATCTAATGAGTGTGAACTCTTACTCTATTTAATAGCGTCAGCAAGTCTAATTATTGCAGAAAATGTATCTCTCTAGTGACCAACTTCAGATGTGTTTCCTTGTGAGAAGTAAAATATGCCCCTGGTGGTCTGGATAGCCCCCTCTCTTGGACCACAGATCCTCTTGAGAGGATGGAGCAAGGACTGGAGAACTGTGGGTCTCTCATGAGAGGCAGCGCAAGGCCCATTGCGCCAGCAAGAAGTCATCTGTCTATAAGAGGTTACCCTATTTTCTCCTCCAAAGCAGAGGACATCACACAGGACTTGCCTTGCCTGGAGAAGCAGGTTTCTCAGGAACATTGAATGCATTTATTCAAATTTAATTTATATTTAAAAAAAAATCTCAGTTGATGTTGCATGTTCCACATTGAATCATGGAAATCCCTTGGCCACACACTTGTACGTTGCTGGTATTTACATCTACCAGCAATGTAGTCATTAAAGGTGGTGGAAAGAATTGTTGGGTACTGAGAAGGACTTCACAAAACATTTATAATTTCTCTGTTTCCTTTGCTCAAAGTTGAAGCAAAACTGACACTCTTTAGGAAGTACACACAGTAAAATAGGGCTGATATCGTAAGTAGCAAATGCTGGCAGGGCATCCTTGTCTTGGAGGAGGTGATGACAGATGGTTGCGTGCGACATAACAATGTACTTACTGAATAACGAGTGAATTCATAAAATTTTGAACAGCTTCATTCCTCTTCATCCTTTCTTTAACTCTCATTTTCTTGCCCTCATCCCTTTCCTCCTCCTTTCCTCTCACCAATTTTAATTTTCTCCTCTTCTCTTGATTTTTCTTGTTTCACTTTCCCATCAATATGCCAGAGGAAATAAAAAAAACTAACTCTTTCCTTTTTGTGTTTTAGTGCTTGCTTTGAATGCGAAAATAACAGAAGTAGGAGAGAAAATACTTGCCAGCAATGGGAAGGAAGTTAATTTTGCATCTGCACTAAAATACTGTGAAGAGGCTGGAGGAACTCTTGCAACTCCCATGAATGAGGAGGAGAATAAAGCTATTTTGGGTATTGTGAAACAGTATAACCGATATGCTTACTTAGGCATTAAAGAGAGTGAGATTTCAGGTCAGTTCAGCTATATGAATGGCATACCTCTGAATTATACCAAGTGGCGCCAATATGAGCCAAATGGCAAAGGGACAGAAAAATGTGTAGAGATGTACACAGATGGAAGCTGGAATGATAAAAAATGCAACCTATATCGCCTCACAATCTGTGAATTTTAAAGAATGGCCTTTCAGCCACCTGAGAATATGGAGACCATGAAATATTGTGTCTCAGCCTTAATACGGTATAATTTCTGCAATTTTTCTATGCCAGAAAATCTAAAATGAATCATATTATGGTATTTTTTATCCTTTAGAAAATTCCAAGTGTAGTAGATGATTAACTTAATTAAAATGTGCCTAATCTGATGCATTTATCTCTGTTTTAGAGGGTTAGAAATAACTCAGAATTGATTGTTCATGACAGACACTGTCTCAGTGCGCTGTGCCTATATAGAGATTAGAGGAAAATTCCAGGGTTTGACTTGGGATATTAGGAAAGTCAGAAGTTAAAATACTCTTTGGATTCATAGTGGAAATATTTCCAAGTATTTAATTATTTCTGCCTTAAGAGAGATGCACAGCAGTTGACTTCACTCTAGCAATTATGGGCTTGGGATTTGAACATCTCTGAAGTATAGGGCTTGTGTTATGTCGTATCGAAGTGTACATTAATAAATTCAGCATCCATATAGTAAAAGCACCAATTACAGTTCATTTTCTTAGTTAAATCAGAAGCTACTGTCTATAAAACATTAAGATAAACATTGCATTTTATCTATGTAAACATATGAACATGTATATAACATATTAAACATTGCATTTTGTCACTAAAACATCACATTCCCCTGTAAAAATATGACCTGTAGAACTTTGTGGTGTTAGAAAGGCCACTTTCATCTCACAAACCACCAAATAAGCACATACTGTTTTAGTGGAGCAGCTAAAGTTGGAAGTACTAATTCAAACACAAGCTAGTTCTCTACTGGTGTCATGCCAGCAACCACAAAGTCAGGCCACGATTCAAATCCACCAGGATCCAGAAGAGTCATTTCACTAAATCAGAAATATTTCTCACCCTGATTCAGTTTGAGTAGCTGGCTTGGGCTGTGAGAACTCAGGTAAGGACCACAAGTAGCAAATTCACACAATTACCCCGCATCAGGGAAGCCCTGTTAAATCCATTATTTTCCCACCAACTCAGGGAGAAAAGAAAGTACTGGAATTTAAACACATGGGTAGACACTTTTACTCCATTTTCCCCTTTTTCTTCTCCTCTTCTGCTGCATGTGTATGCATGGCTCTGTGCAGGGAGCCCATATAAAGTTAGACATCACTCTGAGCAGCGGGGGAACTCCAGGCAACCTAAGCCTGCATAGTGGAAAAGGTGGGATCTGTCCCCATGGCCGTTTCAAGCCCTGCTGAGCATGAAAGCTTTTGTGTGTTCAGACTGAGGAGGTGAGGGATGCTTTTGACAACAGAGGATTCATGTTCAGCATCACCCCCAGCACTTCAGTTTGTCTAGGATTGGGCAAAACTTGGAAAGACTATTCCCAGACCCACACATTGGACAGATTTCAAAGTGTGAAACTTCTTTACAAAATAGCTATCTTGAAGACCTATGACCATGATGCTGCTTTGCCACAAAATTACAAATGGAAAGGGGATAGATCATGCTGTGGCTGAAATTCTGACTCTCAGGTTACTTTGAGAGAAGATAAGGTTTAACTAATGCTTTTTGACTTTTCCTACATTTAGTTCTAACAAGTTGCATTACAGCTGCTAGAGAAAATTGCAAGTTTGCTTAAAACTACCTCTACCTCTTGAGTTTTAATTATTTAGTAACATCTAACAATCAAACCTTTTTTAATCAGTATTTATGTCTTTCAAACATACAGCCTCTTTGTTAGAGCAAGATGATTAACTAGTATAAGAAGGTATCATGTTGTAGAAAAAGCCCCAAAATTGCTATACTAACATGGCCTTTTATCATCCAAACCATTTTCATGTATTCATTTATGTAGATCTCCAACAACATTTGGGGTATCCTGTTCAAGTGACTAAACACTGATGTATTTCAGTCACATCTGTGCTTACAAGATGACTATACAAATCTTTTATTAAAATCTTCAGTGTTTAAAATCTCACAAATGACTTATCAGAATATATCACCCATCTTTAAAAGGATTAACACTTCAAAACGCTTTGGTGCTTTTTACCCCATTAAGAAAAATCATGTTCTTTTTGAGTCAAAAGCTAATCTTTTATTACATCAGCAAGCAAAGGTCCTAAGCTAGGTCTCCAAGTCCAATTCTTTCTTCTTAAGCCATTACAATTAGAAAAAAACAAACCAAACACACACACACACTCCTTAAAAAATAAAAACTCCACAGTCCTCTTATACAGTCAAAGAACTTCTAGACAGCAATTTCATCTGTATGGTTCTCAGTGTGATTGGTAACATTTCAGGTAATGCAACTAAACTCCTCAGTTATTTTCATAAAATATCTCTCCTTATAGCATCATACTCATTTCTTCTTTTTCTATGCTTTAGCATTTCCCTTACACCATTCTGAAGTGGGCTTCCTTGTTCTGTGTCCAAATTCTTGACTATATCTCATGTATAAAACAGAAGAGATCAAAAGAATATCGATCAGTTCCCTGCCTTCTCTTCAAACAACTGTGCCAACTTTTTTTTTTTTTTTTTTGGCATGGTCTTTTATCTCCTAACTTCAACAGGCTTCAGAAAAAAAGAAGTCCAGACTCAACTGTCATACATGGAAGAAATAAGTAATATTCCTAATAAAAGATACAGTACAGATACACTTGGAATTCATTTATATTTCATGGGATTTGTGTATGCTGTGACAATTAAGATCCTGGTGAGGATATAACAATTTTTAACTACCTGTGTACATACTGAGTACAATGCTATGTGCTTATTCTTTTCAGTTCCACAGAGGAGCAGCAAAAGTATCCTGAAATCATTATACATGAGAAAAATGCTAGCTAAAAGAATAACATAACTCAGTTTAAATGCTTAAATGCTGTTTAAAATACTTGTAAGTATTCCAGTCTATTTTTTGTGAAAGAAAAAACTAACTTCTGAGTTTATACATTAATGAAGCCCTTTTTTGAAATGGAAAAAAAAAGGGCAGGTCAAATAGAAGCAGAACAAATTGTGTTTTTAAAGGCTAAATGAATTTGATAAAATCTTTCCTTAAAAATACAGCAAGCAAAAATAATTGCTGGTGCATAATGACCAGGCCAGGCAAAAGTCAATTTAGTCTTTTTTTTTTTTTAATTTATAATACTTTGCTACAGAAAAACAACCTAACAGCAAGACCTTTCAATTCAAACAATAACTTCTCTTCTCAAATGTTATAGAAACAGATTTTGAGAAGTAAGGTCTTAGTGCAAGTAAAAAGTTCAGAAAAAATCAGTCCCTTGTGAAGTGGGTTGTGTATCACATTACAGGTCTAATACAATTGTTATTAATTAAAGTATATTTAATATTGGTGGACTTTGACTACAAATGATGGCTATTGATTTCAGAGGGAAATCTCTCTAGTCTAGAATGCTATCTTATAACTGTGTAATTTAATTGGGTGTTTTAGCTTAGAAATACTATGAGCAATTTTGGGCACTCAGAAAGCTCTCTTCCCCCCTCACAATCCTGACTGACTGCATGTAAAGAAATTGACCTTAGATAAAGCAGCTAAATATATTTCTTTTGGCTTTCTGATTTTTGTGGAAAAATGATGAAAACAAGCCCCACAGTTCTCGGGGAAAATTGTTTTCAAATTCAACCTTGAATGAACATAATAATTGATAGGATGTGATACAGGGTAGTAGGGCTACCCTATCTTTATAAATTATGATCAGTACCTCCTTTATATATGTGCGTGTGTGTGTGTGTGTGGTGGTGTGTATATATGTGTTTAATTTGGAAGCTAAGTATAAAAAAAAGACATTTATTCCTTTGTCCTTTTCCAGGAGACCATCTATGGTGAAAAAATATGAGTACTTGATGCCGCAGCATCCTAGCAGTGCTGCAAGTACCAAGCAGGGTAACGGTTAGTCATGCAATTTACATTTATGTGTGGCTTTGCGTTAGCAAAACAATAAGTGGAAATGGGAGAAGAAATACTTGCCATCAGGAAATTTGTTAACTGGCTTTGAAACCGCAGTGAAAGGACTAATGGCCCTATTACAACTCTAAGGAACCGGTGGAAAACAATGTTTGCGGGAGTATTGTGCAGTGATTTAACAGACATGTTTATCTGGGCCTGAAAGAGAGTCAGACTGCAGATAAATTTCATTATCTGAAGTAGAAACCTATAGTTATAAAATTATATTAACCCACAGTTACACAAACAGGCCTGGTTTAAAGCGCGATCAATACAGGATGCTTGGAAATTAGAGTAGCCAGCATTCAAAATGATAAGAGACTAAAGCCCTGTTAGGAAACTTGTGTTTGATGGAATTTGGCTCCAGGTCATCAGGCAAGTGTGGTGCCCGGTGAAACGGGGAAGGCAGCGCTGGTGCGCCCCTGCCTTTGCAGCTCAGGATTTGGCAGGAACCACACAGCAAGTGACTGCAACCCTCGCAGGAGGATGCCGTGAGGGTAGTTATGGTAGTAAAGGCTACAGTGAGCAACTTAACCTTCCTCTGCAGTCAATTAATAATGGAGGACAACTGCAGAATATATAGAAAAAAGCATTTCATCTGGTTCATAAGCATGAGTTGTTTTTTTTTTTCTCCCTCCCACTAGAATCCTGATTTGTTATTAAGAACCATTTCAGAGGTGAGACATTTTGTTACTTTCCACATGTTATAAACACAAAACTATTGTTTCTTTCTGTGTCTCCCAACTGAACTATACTGCGTGATGTACCAGGGACATCTGATGACCTTCACTTGGATCCTTCACATGTAACCTAAGTCAATGGAGCATGTGGAGATGGCAGTAGCATCAACATGCACTAATCACATGTCTACGGGTAAAATTAAGACTTTCTACTCTAAAATGCTGCTCATAACTTCAACAAAAAAGTCATGCTGAAGCTTGTCATATTGGATGTCCATCTCTTGCTGAATTCTTTACTTCCTGTTCTTAAAGCTTAACAAAAATAGCCTCGGTACTCCTCCTCTGAGACGTGCTGCCAGACACCAGAACTGAGGTGAGCGATGAGCATGCAGGAGGTCCCACGTGCTCTGTGCTCTTCCTGATACCCCCCAGGCATACAGGAGCTGTTGGGGGCAGTCTGACAATAATTAATTTGGAAGAGGACATGGTGAAAAGGGGATTGTGGAAAGCACAGGACAGTGTGGTAGAGAGGTAGGATGGAAACAGCAGCAGCAGAACAGCACAGAAACAGTGGAAACAGCAAATATAAATGGGGTCTGGTCCATTTAAATACAAGCTGAGAGAATAGGGAAAGAATTTGTAAGGTTATCTGAGGTGGGACCAGCACCGTGAAGGGAAAAATCAGCTTTCAGGAGGTTAAGTATACAGAGGAAAAGCTAACAAACAGGCTTGTAGAAGAAACACACACCCAATTCTATAAACTGAAATTAAACTCTAGGGTCTGTATTTCTTTAAGCAGCTAGGAAGGTAGTGTTGACTGACGTCTGTCCTTAGCATGTTTTGTATTTATCTACTTACATTGTGTAACACTGAACCTAATCTCAAAATCGCCTTAATTTGCTTCACTAGCATTGTAATTATAAAACCTCTCAATGATAGATGCAGAAACATGGAAGAAAGTTGCCTCAGTATTCAAAAATTTTGTCTTATATCAGTTTTGTCTAAAGTATCCTTGAGTCTTGCTGAGCTTCTGTGGTATGCTGCTCAAAGACAGATCAGCAAATAGTTTACAATAATTATAATTATAGAGAATATTAATATCGGGCTATTGATCATAAACAAGTGTAATAGAAATGTGAGTATGTAAAAATATCTATTTCTGCTTACACCATCTCATCAATATACTGATAAAATCAAGATAAGTTGAGAATTTATCAAATAAACATCAGTTCTTCTTGGAAGGAGTCTATTGCACAAGAAAACGTGTCCAGCTTTCCTAAGCCATCAGTCAGTATGTGTGAAGCCCATTAACAGAGGCCATACCACATCCCATCTCACCCTTGCACAAACTGCAGTTTCTCCCAGACGCAGTTCAAGTGCTAAAGTTCTCCTGACCATGGATGCAAAGGTCCAAGTTCTGCAGGTGACCTTTGCTAGGGCTCATCTGGACCCCAGGTAACAACATGTCCTCATGTTCTCCAGTTTTTTTTCATAAAACAGTTGTTAGTTAGAAAACATCAGCCAAAAGCAGTCAAAAGAATGTTAAGAGCATTAGGTCAAACACTCAGAAGTTAGGAAACTTTAAATTTAGTGGGAAACTTTAAACAAAAGTTACTCATGCAAATTTAAATTGGCCCTCTTCTATCAGGGACACACATGACTGGGTGCTGCTTATTTATTTTTCACAGGCTGGGTGCCCTTTGCAGCACACTCGCTAAACAGTGCTGTGGGAATCAATCAGGCTTGCGTGGGAGCAGTGCCAACGGCAAAGGCCTCCCCCTCGCGTGCTGTGGGAAGTGTGGAGGTGCAGGCCTGCTGTGTCCGTGGAGGTGATCCAGGCTCGCCGCAGTCCAGCCGCAGCATCAGTGCGGATGTGGCTGGTGTTCCCTGTCTTACTTCAAAATGCTCGTCCCTGTACCTCTTATATTATACAGTTGAGATAGATCTGTGAGTTATGGACTTCCCTTAGAGGAATTCAGTAGGTTATGCAAGTATGGGCTTCTGTGGCTGTTACCTCTGCGTACGCCACAGATGTGCCATTGTCTTTTGGCTTTGTTTCTATTGTTATTAGGTTCTGTTTATTCACAAGATTTCAATAATTTTCACTTATGGTCCCTCAATCTCTAATGAAAGTAAGAGTATTGTAGAGATGCTCCTGATGCATATTATATTTCCTGTGAACTCCATGTTTTTGATTATCTTCAGTGACGTTTACAATTTAACATTTACAAGGGAATTATGTAGCAACATTAAGTAAGTAAGTAAGTGTTTCAAACAAGCCTTGACAAATGGCTTTGTTTTACTCCAGCTTTTTTTTTTTAATGTGAAAGTGTTTCTACAAAACAGAAAAGTACTCTCAAATATTTTCCTTATATTTTAAGTGTGTTTACCTCTTGAAGAAAACAAATCCCTATCATCCAAGTTAAAGTTCTTGACATTTCTATTCATATGCAAATTCAATCAATCATGTTACGTGCTCCCATAGATAACAAAATAAATCTCCAGTTACAGGCCCTATAAATTAGACCGTGTAATGAGCCTTTCTTATTTCATATTGGAGCTGCTAGGTAAGTTGAACATCTTTAAATAGACTTCAGTTTAAGTTATGCTGAACTCTACTTTAACTGTATCGCAAACCTTTCCATTTCAGATTTTTTCGTTGCCTTTTAACATTTTTCTTCACTGATGCTGTAGCCTACATTTATTGAGGATGTCACTTGAGATGTGGATACTTTAAAAGACAAATTATTGTCATAATGAAAGAATAAGCCTTAATAATTGTTTCCCTCTTAAAACAAACAATTAAGACAATGTGTTCCATTTTATCTTAACATGGCTTTTCTCACAAAAGCAGATGTGTCTATTGCTCCTCTCTAAAATTAACAAAAACTATAGCTTTTCTCATCAGGAAAAATGGCATGCAGTAGTATTGACTGTACAAAAAAGAAAGGTTTTGAAGGGGGTGAGGGTTTTTTGCTCTGTAACTTAGACTCTTAAGTACACTGTAATATAGATTGCTTCTTTTGGAAAAAATATTTGAATTATTTGGAGTAACATAACTGTAGCTATATCAGTGATGTTCATTTCACCAAGGGCAAAGCTTGTGGTACAAAAAAAACTTCAAATCAAGAGAGCAAAATTTTGAAATGTGGCTATTTTTAAACACAGGAATCTACGCTGGAGAGTAAAACAGTTTGTTTTACAGTTGGCTTTAAATAATGCTGTCACCATCGTTGTTCCACAAGATCTTCGGAGCAGCTTTTTTCTTGCTCACCTGCTATGCTCAAGGTAACCTTGCAGGAATTCCTTCTGTGCCCGATTTCACACACTTGCCTGAAGATGGGGTGGATGAAGGCTTTCTACCAGGTATCTGCAGTTATCTTTATTTTTATCTAGATGTACTGTTGTATTCCATTTTTATGCTTCATGAACCAAATGTTATGTTGTATAATCTATCATAGGTTCTACCTGATAGAAAATAATCAGGTATTTATTAGTTCCTCTGTATAAAGAATCTATATCCCTCCTACCTAATGATATTGAATGGTTCATTCACAGAGGAAAGGATATCATTTTCCATAATGTAGGGACACAGACTTTTTGCTAGTTCAGGTCCGAGTTGTGCTTCAGGTTGAAGCAAGAGTTTCAATAGCCTGAAGGACTCTGTCAGCAGTCCTAAGAAAGAATTAAAAATCAGCTAAGCCTATTGCACAGCTGCCAGTCTTTTGCCTGTCTTTACAAAGATCAGTGTGTGGAAAATGCCTTATTTAAAACAGAGAATAAAATGGATCAAACAGAACATTTTAAAAGTTCATATTAATTTCACAGAACTCTCTCTACTTTATCTTGAAATCTAAGATTGAAAAATTAAACAAAGTGTATAATAGTTGTTTCTGTTTTTAGATTTCCCATCATTTGTTGATAATGAAATGGAAGACATTATCCTTCAATTAGAATATCAAATTTCCAGACTTGAAGGAGGTAATTTATCTGCCTTTCCTTTCAGCTATAACTGTATTAGTGGGCATAAGCAAAATGTGCCAAAAAAAAAAAGCTTCTTAGAAAAAGGCAGAATTTTCTGAGGTTTTCTTGCATTCCTTTTATGTTCTGTTCTTCAATAGACAGGAGAGTGATTAGTTACAAATGGTAGGAGGGAGGCGAGACAAATATTTTTCCATTACTAGTGAGAGATGCCTAGGTAACAGCAGCAAAATATGGATGAAAGCAAGTTAGAAATATTTATCAAACTAAAATTCCTGCCTATGTAGAGGTGCTCCATTGGCATCTCATGCTCCTAATAGGCACAAATAAACTGAATGCTAAAAAAAATCATAATAATCACAACAGGATCATATCTAAGGTCCTACTCGCTGAAGTATTGGCATACCTTTGTACTCTGTAAGCCATCTCATAGAACTAGTACAGGGCTAGAGACAAAGAAAAAAATTATGCACTTTGTCTAAACTTAGAATTCCTCATTTCCTTCCCTCCTCTCGTACCTCTGTTGTGCTTCTCCTATTTCATTGTCTATCTTTCTATAAGTATTTCTTCCTTTTTTTCTCCTCTCATCTTTTCAGATTTCTTCTGGGTTTGGGTTTTTTTATCTTTGATTTCAAGTTTTCCTCTCCTTCCCTTTTTCATAGGTTAAATCTAAAGTTATGGAGGAATACAGACAGTGGGAATTACTATTGCTAGCAAAATGACCCCAAAACAATACATAAAAGATTATAATCTTTCACTTGATCTTGCAGTCCTCCGTTTGGAAGGGAAGATAACAGCAGCTGGAGGAAAAATATTTGCTACCAATGGGAAAGCAGCTGACTTCTATACTACAGTGCAAAAATGCAAGCAGGCTGGGGGATCTATTGCCACCCCAAGGAACCAGGGCGAGAATGCTGCCATCTTGTACTTTGTGAAACAGTTTAATAAGTATGCCTACCTGGGGATAAAGGAGTCTCTAATTCCAGGCAAATTCCATTCCCTCAACGGTGCAGAGCTGAATTATACAAACTGGTATTTAAGGGAACCTTCTGGCAAAGGGAAGGAGGAGTGTGTGGAGATGTACACTGATGGCACTTGGAATGACAAAAAGTGCAACCAGAATCACCTTATTGTCTGTCAGTTTTAGTGCTTCCTCCTCCTGCTCTTTCACAGTGTCTGGAATACTCTTTCCTATCCATTCTTTCTTCCTTCGTAGTTAGCGAACTGTCATAATGCAGCATGAAAAATAAAAGTCACTCTTGGCCGTCCAGACTTGGCTTTTAAACAAACACCAGCCACAAAGAGGAGATTACTTATAACAAAAGCAGTGCTCATTTTGTCGGATTTGTTGTTGATTCTCCTGTGCCTGTTGAGTTTCTTGATAGGACTGCCCACATTCAGGTACATTTATGAGACACAAATCTCATGTGGTCAGTGCAAAGCTGCTGGGTCCCTACTGCTTTCTCTGTTAATCCGCTGACTTATTACAGCAACAGCAAAAAGGTGACTTGCTGGTACAAGAGTTTTCAACCCCCCTTTATCAGTGAGCCTCAAAGCTGAGTGTATTTTGATCCCTTTTCCTAAATTTCCCTCACCGAACCTGCACGTACAGCTACTCCTGCCACCACTGCTGTTGCTCACCTGCCTTTCTCTGGCTCTTTTCACCTGCACCACAAACACCGACCCCCTGAAGGAAGAAATAAGCAGTGCTGCTAGTGTGGCCCAGAGCTATAAGCACGAGGAGGTCACACCCTTAGACTTCCTATGGGAAAGCTTCAGAGCCAGCAGGTCTTTGACCCTCTTACACCTGTGAAGTGGTGGTCAGGAACCACCTGGCTCAAGCCCCTCTAGCAACTCATAATCCCTTTCCTGACTCAGTGCAGTAGCAGCACGAGAAGCTCAAGGTCCCACACCACATGGATGTGCTGTGAGAGAAACAGGAGCAAAGACCCAAGTGGTGTGGGAAGATGAGTACAGCCAGGGTGAGGTCTTTTTTTTTTTCTCTGCTAGATTGTAGAGGGTTTCAGATACTCACTGCTATTCTGTAGGCACCACTGGCATTTTCAGAGCTGCTCTGCAAAACATGATTGATTGGGATTCCCATGAGGCTAAGCTCAATGGACACCTTTGTTTCTGAAGCAGGCGATATTCTGTGCTCATTACTGCTGCTCAAAACCTGCTGCCTCCAGTTCAGGCTGACAGCTTAAGACAAAATGTGAACAATTTTGTTACTGGGGTGCAATGCTCTCCTGAAGCTGAGTGTTCCTGAGGTTAGATGCACAACTGTGATGTGCAACAGGCACATCCAGAGATGTCAACGTATTTTTTTTTTCCTCCTTTCTTTTGAGCAGTTCCCTCCAGCATAGCTTAGACAATGAGGGCTCTACATAGGCTCCATGACGACATGATATAAAAAGCTGATTCAGTCCCCAGGCATGCCTCCTTTCCACATACGCTGAGCCAAATATCTCCATGATCAGCCGTACTCACTCGTGTGAGTGTTGTCAGCTTCAGTGTGGTCACAGAGAGCTGAGCAAGGAAAAAACAAGCTCTAGAGCTAGACCAGCAGCTTTTGCCCTCCATTTGTCAGGGAGGCAGGACAGTTGTCAGCGTATAAAAGTAACTGGGGGTTGGCAAGGAAAGGAAGGTGAGCTTGCAGCTAGCGCAAACGCAGCAGCCATGGAAGGGGCCTGCTTGGAGCAAGATGCTTCAAGCCTCGTAGCTGTGCATGTCACTGTAACTCTAGAGCAACAACTGGTTGTGTGCTACATTCCTGAGCTGGCTTAAATTCAATTAGTCAAATATTTTGAGTATACATTCTCACCACCTGTTCTGTGATAAGGCATAGGTCTTCCTGGCCAGAGTTCAGCCCTGTGCTTGATGTCGTAGCCTGTGAATCATTCTTGCTGTTATTCTGAGAAAATTAAACAACTTATCTTAGAAGTATTTATTTAGGATGATCAGTGCAACAGGACTAGTGTCGAATCCAGACATCTTTCTGTTTGAACAATATGGGGTCTGCAGGTTGCATACCTCCACAAGTTGCTTAATACATTCACTCTAGCAATATTCAGATCCTTCATCATGCTAATTTGTATTTAACAGGATTGTGTTTCCCTGTTCATGGATCTGTAAAGTTATCCCAACCTATACAAAGAAAAACTGTGAGCAAAATTCTCAGTTTATCCAGTGGATCTGTTTGGCATGTGAGGAGACTCACAAGCTGCTAACTAATGCCTTGTTTCTGGACAACCTAGCCTGAATATAAACCACTGCTGAATCCTATATCACATAAGGTCTATGTAGACTGTCATGTTGCTATGTTAACGCAGTTTGAAATAGGTATGTCGAGGGGAAATGGGAATCAAAAGTCCATAGGGACTTTTACTTTCAAACTATATTCTTACTCTTATTCACAAATGTTTGAGAGCTTACCAGGATCCATCTGCGCCCGTCAGCTCCCCCGCCCACAGCCTCAGCCTTGCGTGACTCCTGTTGTGAAACGAGCCTTACCGCTGAGCACAAGGAAACAGGAACCCAGGCATCACCTCGTACAGTAGTTTTCCACTCACCATATTCCAGTAAAGTTTGAAAAGTTTACAATGATTAACATCAGCCTGAGAACAGCATGAAGCCCCCGAATGTTTAAAGCTATGCTAAATTTTTATTTTATGTCATCTATTTCGGAGGTTTAGGTCTCAGTGTCAGATCATCTCCCTGCTTATCTCTAGGGGTTACAGAGCCATGACAAAATTTGAGCTAATTGTGAGTATATAAAATGGCGTTACTGCCCTCAGCCTAGTTCAGATGAGCACATGCTGCCGCAGCAGCAATGCGCCCCGCTGCCCAGCGTTCAGGCGCTTCCCGCTGGGGACTCCCCAGCAGGGGGTGAAGCACTTGCTGTGCTACTCCACAGCTGAAGATGCTAACCCTGTTGCATCGCACTAAGGACTTGCGGTCCTCAATGAGGATCAAAACCTTGAATAGAAGTTGCTCTCTCACCCTGCCTGGAGTTCGTCCCTCCAGTGACCTGCCTGCAGCAGAAGGTCTGAACCAGCGGTCTGGGCCCTCCTCACCCAAAAGGCAGAAGTTGGGGTTTGGGCACCAACTTTCCTAAATCCGAATGGGAGGGCAGCATAGCATTATCTGACTTGTAAAGAGAGAGGATTCATCCAGGTCAGGCAACAATATCTTCTATGTTTACTTCTAAGTTATTTTCTGAAATGTTTATGAACTTATTTTGAAAGCCTGATCCACTCTCTATCCTAAACTTAAAGACTATTTGTACCTTATATGACTGCCACTCAGTTAACCAGGTATTTACCAGTACTTGCACAGGTGTTCACACCCCACCCAGCTTGCTGACAATCCAAACAGTGTAATTTGTTGTTCAATTTTCAGCCAGTGGAGAGCACCTCTTCTACGAAGGTCGTGGTAATGACACCACCACCAGGACTGTATAAGATTTAAAATCTTACTAATCTTATCTGCTTTTGGGAAAACAAGATAAGCAGATTTCCTGACAAGAAACTTGGAAAAAAGGAACACGTGTTTGGCAAGATCAGGCAATATCAGCAGTGAGATGAAAAGTTGCATGTCAGTTTTCCTCATTTATCCTTCTCTCCTTGTACAGTGGGGAAAAAAGTATTTCCCCCAAAGGCAAATCACTTTCAAAAAATTTTGTTTTGGAAATCTGTAAATACCCATTACATTCAAAAAATTATTTTTACTGGTCATTATTTCCTGTGAAAAATATCCTAGTTCACATTTTGTGCAGTTTCTAAGAGTTTTTTAAAAAATTATTGTCAGTTAGCTGGCTTTGAGTCCTGAAAAGAGGTGCTTGAAGACTGAACTTCAACAAGGTAACATCTGTATGGATTGGGTAGGTGCAAACGGAGGCCCCCCTCAAATACATATAACATATTAATTGCAAGAAGATAGTTGTGTAGACTTCAGTGTCCTCAAAGTGTTCTTTACCCAGGCTGCACTTTGGCCCTCACATCTTTCCTTGTTGTCAGACAAGCGCCAGATGGAGTCCTGGGGACAGATAAGGTCGATTTAAGCCTGGTGTAATGCCACCTCTGTGAAAAAATGTGCTGGGACTAGAGCTGGCTTAGAAGAGCCTCTGAAAAAATTTCTATGGGTTTAGTGCTTTCCACTCAGTGTAATAGGTACTGCAGCAGCCTGACCATAGCCATGATTTTTTAAAGATTTAAATAAAGCTAAAAGTTTGTAAGAAACAAGCATGTTGAACCAAAATACATAGTTGGAGGAGGACTGGGCACATGAACCCCTTGGATCTGCAGTAATCTTTGGGGTACCAACCTTCATACTCTGAAGGCTGCATGTGCTGATCAGACTTCTGTGTAAATAAGATGATTTATAGAGAAAGCCAAAGTGGTTTCCTGGCAAAAAAAGGACCATCATTTATCATCTACAAGTGACTGTCTCCTAAAGCAGTTTTGGGGCATGTATAAACAGCAGACTATTGTTTTATTGGTCTTGAACAAACCATAAGTGTTTGTGGTCAAGGCAGGACTGCTTCATTATTTCTTTGAAAAGGATTGTGCCACTTTAAGAACCAAGTGGGAGGTGATACAGGCACTACTGTACAAACAGTTACCTGTGCGGTCTGCAGTGATCACCTCTGAGCCTCATGCCATCTGCAGAGCGTGCTACTCATCGACCTTGTTTTCTCCAGCAGGTCAAACACCACCTTCTCTAACACGTTCTTGCTGCCCAACAACAGCAGATGGAAACCCACGTGAAGCAACCCGATTTCATCTGCGAGACTTGCAAGACACCTCTAGGACACTAGGAAGGTAAGAATGGACAGGAAAGAGCAGAATTCCTACAGGGTCACTGAGATTCATCACCTTGCCTGCGTTAAGCATTACAGAAAAGCAGAAGTTGCTTCAGATAGTCAAGTTGAGAAAGACAAACATTCAACTCAAATTCAACCACTTATTAACCATTCTGCAAAAACAAGGGGATAGTAAGTTGTTTCTTATTTGGTTAAGGGGTTGCTGGCAGGGGTGGGGGACAAGAAGACAATATCAAAGTTCCCATTTATGCAGTTTATATCAAGTAAGTTCACTAATAGCAAAGTAGCTGGTTGGCTAAAAAGGTTTGGAGTTGTGTCTGCAAGTGCATTGCATCTGACAAATCTTTATTTTCCCTTTAAAGTTAACAGACCTTCAGCTTGTGTAAGTTCATTCAAAAGTGTTTAAAGTCTAAACATTTCAGAATAGGAAAAGTCTGTTTTACTTACAGGTGTATATAGCCCCTCTCTGCAACACATTCAAGAGTCAGAATACTAACAAGCATGTGACAGAAACACTAAGATAATACATAAAACCACCTTGTTAGATCAAATATGAGAAAAATCAGTCAGAATTTACATATCTATAAAAAGTGATTTGTGATACTGTGATATTTTAAACAGCACCAGAGAAGCACTTATCTGTTATATTTTAACTTTCATTGTGGTCACCTGCTTATGTGGAAAAGCAAGGCGAAGTATACTGCAACTAAAGACACTCAGTAAAATCCCAGTGTTCTACACTGCCTTTGCATTATTAACTATGCTGTATCTTCATCATACATTTCTTTTTAAATGTGTTCTAATTTTTTTTATACATCAGGCTACATTTCTGTACCCAAGCTTCGTATTGTTTTTAAAATTCCATAAGCTAGATTTGCATCCAGTTAGTGACTTTACTCACAGAATGCTAAATAGACAGAAATTTTACATAAAAGTAATCAAACTACAAGAGCCTTTAGAAAGAGGCTGAAATCCTTTAAAAGTGAATACTGAAATATTTGTTATAATTATCACTTTATTCAGTTGTGACTTGTAGATGGCATTTATAACACAAGCAACTTCAGTGAGACAACTTTGAATATTTTATGACTCAGTATTTTCAAACCTCTGCATGACCTTTGTTATTCTATTTGAAAAGTTTTGCCCCTTGAGGGATCACTGCAGTATGTTATTAGATCTTTTTGAGGTTTTACATAGTTGAAATATGGCTTTTTCTCTATGGAATTTAACTTAGGAGTTTGATTTCTGGTTTTTACAAGTTTTTTTGTTATTGCATTTTGACTTATGGTAGTAAGTATTTCTTGTCACCTTCCTTTTCAGTAAAATACTATGGAAGAACTCCAGATTTCAGAACTTTTCACATTCTTCCCATTTCCTATATCCAGTTATAACATATATGGTCACAAAATTCATATAGGACTGCTGAGTTTCCTGGTTTATAGTAGTCCTGGTCTATAGTAGTTAGTAGTGGCACACTTGCTTATTACAAGTCACAGTGCAGACATCACAGCAGTGATTACCTCTTCAGAAGACAGGTCTAGGCATGTGCAGTTATTTTTAAATATTAATAGGAAGTTGGCAGTTATATATGAGAACAGGTACACAGTAACACTTGTTTACCCTAAAGTCTAAAGACTCAAATCACTGCATTAGTGGAACAGGAAGCAGAACAAGTTGTTGCTGTTTTGGCCCTTTATTTGTTCTTCCATTAGAATAACTACATGCATGGGAGAAAAGATGTTTATATCTTTGCAAAATGGGAAGTGTTCTGCAGCCCTAGCTGTGCTAAAGCCACAAGGAGTCAATTTGTCTAACTGGGCAGCTCTCACATCTAGAAGACGAAGCCCCTCCTGCATAAAGAGCTATAAGCCCTGTTTGTATAAGATACCAGAAATTCAGTATCACATCTGTTTTGTCTGGATGCAGTTAATTAGTATATTTTAGTAGGACTGATGACCTACTAAAACATCAAAAATGTTTGTGTAAGAAGGTAACTAATATTTGGACTCTTTAAAATTTCAGATATTTATTTTTGGTTAGCACTATCAATGTCATATTTTACCACCCAATCTGACCATATTTATCTCTACCAGGAAGGCAGGCTAGTGATCAAGCACCGCAGACACCAAGTCCCACACTTTGTTTACTCAAAGTCTGGTCTGTGACCAAGATCCAGCATTCTCAAAAGTCCCAAGTTATACAGAAGTTATTTGTACTGTCTGCTTTGGATTTAGTCTGTTTCCATAATAACACAAATCAAGCTCATACTAAAGGCTCATGCCTTTAGGGAGGGAGGGAGAAGGAAGATGGGAGGACTGATTCTCAGCAAAGTATTGCTGAATGGTGCAGCAACCGTGCTAGAGCTCTTGTAGAAACCTGCCATAGCTGGCTGGTCCTTTGTAAAGCCCCCATCATTTTCTTCAGTGCAAGAGTAGTTTGTCTCCCCTTCCAGCCCAAAGCAGAAGGAGGAAAAGAGGCCAGCAGACAAACTGGAGCTTCTTAATGAGGCGCATGACAAATAGCACCCCTGCTACCTGCCTGAGGGACAGCAAAGTCAAACCTCCCAGCTAACAGGTGTTCCCAGCCACATCCTCGTAAATGATGCTTTTATTAATGGGATCCATATGCCTGCATGTGTCTGTCAGTGTTTTCTTCCTTAGCAGTAACAGCACATCTAAGGAAAGAGCCCAGTGCTGTTGCTAAGCATTTCAAGTGACATTGGAAACAGAATCTTAGGGCAGACCACTCAGCACAAAATTAAACACCATATTCACCTGTTTGGACATTAGTCAAGAGTCCACTAATTTCCTTGGTATGCTTCTATAAATACTCAGTCACACAAGCCTACAAGCAAGTGTCAAAGCTTAATGTATGTTTCTGCTTGCTTTACAGACACTTAGCAAAAGGTTTTTTACTCAGTAAAAAGAGCACTAAGTAGTTCACCACTTGGGAATTTGTTCTAGTGTTGCAAGTGCTGAGGTTCCCACCAGCCTGAAATTATCCATCTGCAGAAATCATTTAAGAGTCACAGGACTCGCACAGATTCTTTTCTTTCCAAAACCATGTAAATATGGGTATAAACCTGAAATACTGCATTGGGGAAGATGAAGGAATTGAAGTTTTTATGCCAGAACTGAAAAAGAGGAAAGGCAGATAGTCTTTACCCACATTTCTTGTTTGTTTCCAACTGAGTCTTTTGCTCTCGGGTGCTTTCATTGACATTAAATGCTGATTAACAAGAAGGAAGTTACTAATGAGAAGGATATCCTGAGACAAGAGAAGATATAATTAAATTTGCTGTTATGAAATGGGCCTTGTGGACTTCAATCCATTCCGCATTTTGGTGACTGCATTTAGGAATTTACTAGGCTCCCAAAGGAATCTTTAAAAAATTTTTCTATTCCCAGGCACTAGTCAGCTCTGCTAGATTTGTGCCCTCTCCAAGTGGAGAGAAAAAAATTATTACAAGATAGTCAAGTACTTTGAAGTCTGAAGGAAGACAGCTTATATAAATAGATATTTCTGAAGCTGAGGCCAAATCAGATACCAGATCATCTTTATGCCCCATGCAAAGGATCTTCAGAGGAATCACTACTGAGAGCAAGTAACATAGTCTGGCAGACCACCACTTCCCACAAGCATCTCACTCAGGGACCTTTTCACAGAATCACAGAATCACTGAGGTTGGAAGGGACCTCTGGAGATCATCTAGTCCAACCCCCCTGCTCAGCAGGGTCACCTAGAGCACATTGCACAGGATTGCATCCAGGCGCGTTTTGAATATCTCCAGAGAAGGAGACTCCACCACCTCTCTGGGCAACCTGTTCCAGTGCTCTGTCACCCTCACAGTGAAGAAGTTTTTCCTCATGTTAAGATGTTTTCACATTCCAGTACCCCTATGAGCATAGGAAGGCTGTCTTTTAATGCTTTACAGTACTTCTGTAGACTGCAAATCAGCCTATTTTGCATTATTGCAACACCTTTAGCATTTGACCTCGTTGCAACACTGAGGAAATAAAGCTATATTTTTCCAGTTGTGGCAGGGGGAAACTTGGATGGAAATACAGCTGGGTTTTCATAAAGATTTTCCTTTTGTTCTCTAAAATTGAAAAATATTCACAAGTAACTTGGGAAAAATGCAAGATCAGCAGAAAAAAATAAGTGGCATTTTTTAACACAGGGCTAGAATCAAAGATAATAGTCAATACAGCAGTGCCTGCAGAAGGCATGGCCCATGCTCTTGAATAGCATCAACTGGTGGGGAAAGACTGGACTAAATTTCCTGCAGGGCAGAAGCCATGAGGCAGCTGTCTCCTCTGCACCCTGCCCACCCAGTTTGCTGGAAGAGGGCTGCCTAAGTCAAAGAGTAAATCACCCCTTCTGTTTACAGCTGCTGTTTTCTGCTAATCAAAAATTAAAGCTTCAGATCAAATGGCCCAAACAGAGCATTTCCTGGCTTTTCTGTGTTGTGACAGATGGGGGTTGGCAGACAAATACACCTCTTAAATATACTATAAAGCAAGTCTGTTTCCTGTTTCCTCCTTCCGTAGTCCTTGGAAACAGTTGTGTGCCATGATGTTAAAGACATTACAATTCATAAATGGATCTGTGGTAAGATGAGAGGAGCAGTGAAGCAATCCACAATCATCAAGACATGCATTTTTACATGGTCTAATTTAGATTAAACATATGCAGTTAATCAAGCATGCAGCTTCATTTCCAGAAGTCTGTCACAGGGTTATAATTTTATTCTCTGTGGAGGGTGAAAGGTAGAATCATGATTGTTTTGAGGATTCTGTCCACCTCATGCTATGAAAATCTCTTATTTAGAGTCCAAACAAATAGGTCTTCATCAACCATAGTCCAGAAAGAAAGTCTTTAATCTGTGTAGCTTCAGGCAAATCCAAAGTATTGAATGTGGGACATAGAGCCAGAAACCACACACTTTCCTCCAATAGGCCTCTACTTTTTCCTCCCTAAATGCCTTCATTATCACATAATTCTCTAAAGTCATCATTTATTGCCTTCATCTCCAATCCTTGCAAAGACCTTTACTCTTCCACCCAGTTGTTAAATTTGGGGGATAGWTCTAGAGCATCCTTCACTGCAAAGTATTTTGCTTATGTGGTTTAGAGACCAGATTTGATGTGCTCACACACTGATAAGGATTTTCACTGAGGTGAATGTACAAAGATCCAGTGACTGTGTGTTTATTCTAAAAGAAACACTGCTGCTTTTATGTTTCCAGAGCAATATTCTGGTTGACTACCATTTTGAATCATTCAATCATACTCTCCTGTAACCAAACCTTAGAGGTTTGGAAAGATGGAGGGGCTGCTGGCTGTCTGAAAAGATTATTAACCCCATACCAGGACAGCCTGTGCACACCAAACACTGCCACAAAGCAAGAAGTGTCTCATTAACTGAACAGCAATTCCAGATCTTTCACATGAAAGAAACAGAGGCTGGCTGATGCAGGTAAACATTTAAAATGGTAATTTGAGTTGTGGCTTCCAACCTCTGTATCTACTAATTGCACAGCACCACAGTTTAGCAGAATCGCATGTAAGCGCATTTATTTCCATTTGGGATAGATTCCACTGTCACAAATTCACCTTATTTCTAAGACACCTAAGACAAATTAGTAATACTGATACATGACACAACCCTCTTGTCATATGCAATGTAGCAGTTTTGGTCATGAAGAGTTCCTAACATATTCAATACCCACAAGACTAGCAAAGCAAGCTGCATCATCTGAGTCCCTTGGCTGTGTGGTACTTCATCACCAGCCAAGAGCCCAAAGCCTTAAAACAGGAGAACCACCTGAGACACATAAGTGGGTGAAGGACAAATTAACAGTTCAAGAACATTAGATAAGACTTACTACCAGAGTTATTAGCCATCAGCTGCAGCCATGAACCAAATGACTCCTATGACTGACTGATGAAATAAATACCCACAGCACTCCCCATTCCTCTTGCTATAATTCACTCTCATGTCATCCAGAATAAGCAGCATCTGTATTTTAAGCAGACCCACCTCAATGTCAAGAAAAGGTGCTGTTCTGCCTGTTTGCTAGCTAAAGCTCGTGTACCTGACAGTCCTGATATAGGGTTACAAGGCCCTAAGTAAACTACTACTCTTGACAGCCTTGGACCACACAGCCTTGACTCCTTGAAGCTGGCTCCATGCTATCACAGATCCTCTCATTGCTTCCAAATTGTGTCTGCAATATCCTCAATGCTATTTTCTGACTGCAAAGCATTTCTCGCACGGATGCACATAGGGCTGTTGTCTGACCTTTAATTTACTGCCAATGGTGCTGCTGTCAGTGCAGCAACCCTTTATCCAAGCATACTGACCTGTTATGTCTTGTTGTCTTCACCAAGGAAGAAAGCAGAGGGGTCCTGTCCCTGTGGTGCCCACCTATCCGGCTTGAGCACACCTCGCCTTCATTGCTTCAAACCACTGCGCTCACTTATTCAGTAGAGGAGGAAAACAGAGCCTACATCTTCCTTCCTTCTCAGTGCCCAGGATGTCTTAGGCTCTCTGTTTCCAGCTTGACATGGTATAGTCCAACTGAAGGTCACTGGAAGTTCATTTTGTGGAGGTTTGACAGGTATGTCCTTTTTTCACAGCCAGAATTTAAGGAAAGGAGGCAATGCTGCTCTCATTCTCACTGTTATCGGGCTGCTGTGGGTAACAGGTATCAGGCTCACTAGATTTTTTTCACTTAGCCAACTGCTAATGAGGGATCAACAAAACAAAATGAGGAGAGTGATTTCCCATGGGAACAATAACTGTGAGTAACTGTCTGCCTGAACAGGAGAACAGCAACAAACTAAAATAGGAGAATGAGGAAGAAGATTAAATGTAATGAACAAGAACATAAATTAAAACTGGAAAAGGAAACAAAAGTAGCAGCAGCAAGAGGTTAACAGAAGATACCTGAGAGAAACAAAGGCCAGAACAAGAGACCACAAATTAGGCCAGAAATGAAGATAAAGGAATGCATTGATGAACAAAGAAAACTGAATAGAGGAGCAAGGACAAGAGGCCCATGTCTGATATTCTTCATGCAGCCTTTCTAAATCTGTTTAGTGTGTCACAGCTATGAAGCTGTATGAGGCAGCTCCCTGAGGACAAATATTCCTTCTCCCACAGCTGCCTTCCCCAGGGATAAGTGACAGGCCTCACACTTACCTTTATATACCAACAGAGGAAAGAGGAGAAAAAAGAATGCCCTAAGTAAGGTCAAAATATCACATAGCCTACTGAGCTCCAAAACACAGCCTGCATTAGTTAGAGCTGGTAAAGAAAAAAGTGCAGGTCTGAACAGATGAAAAATGAGCAAAACCAAGCAACTATGTTATAGGTCAAATGACATGAGGGGACAAACCCGGCAGGTGACATTCCAGCCCCAGTGCCTGGCCAGCCTCAGGTATGCAGCTCAGCTGGCCAGGCAGCAGCGCTCACCTGCAGGCTTCAGGCTCTGAGCAAAGCAGGTTTCACCTGCACCTTCCTTACTATTCCACAGTTGGCTAGAGTTGACATTAATCTGTACTTTAAAACTTGACATGAGCTTGCAAGAGCCGAGGCTTCTAGGGAGGTTTCTGCATTTTTGCAGACAGACTCAGACCCCAGACACAGCCAAGTCCAGAGAGAAAATGTGTTTTCCACTGTCAAAGTTTCTCTCTCAAAAAAAAGGCTGAATTGGTACCCCAACACAAAGAGGAGAGGGTAAACCTACTCAGAAGGTTGGCACTAGAGTCAAGATTTGACTCTAAGTAGCAGAGTCAAATTCATTTAGCAGCCAAGACAAGCTCTGTCTAGAGTCTGCCTAACAGATTTCCAGTCTTCATTAAGGAGTATCATCACCAAAACCTTCCAGGATTTATCATGGACCAAAACAAAAAGCTCTTTGTTGACAGCAATTTTAACAATTTTAAGCCAGGTGGAAAAATGCTGGTAGCTCACCAGTTTTCCATACATACTCCAGTTCTTCTATTCTCTTCCCAAATAAGCACATTCTATCAATCCTGTTTCACACTTCTTCTTATAAGGGTCAGCATTTAATGACAAAAACATATTATACCACCCACTTCAAGTAGCAATGGACAAACCTGAAATATTCTCCTGTGAAAGCTAGGCCAGATTCCTAGGCTGAGGGGAGTGATGCCATCCTTCAGGAAACCTCCTTACTGCCATGCTGGAAGGGGCTGTGGGGAAAAAACCCTACTCAGCCCCTGGCCACAACCTTTTATACATTCACCCATTGGCTTCGTTACGGTGCTCAGGTGTGTGGCTCTCATGCTGGAGGAGTCCCACCTTGCCCTCCGTTAGCGAGGCCATATCTATTACTGGTCCTTTCTCCTTGCATCACAACCCAGCACAATTTAACTCCTACCTAGCTAGGCTGCTTTTTCTACTTCACGCAGCTCAAGACACAGGACTTACTAGTGCTGCTTCTGCTCTGCAAGTGCACTCCACTCACTGGCTGCTAAACTCCTTTTGCATCTTAAGCTCACACATGTTTCACTAAACTGTTTCAAATAGAAATCAGCTTTAGAAAGATTTAACAGTTTCATTAAAATATATTTGTAGTCATTCTCAAAGCACGTAATTCTTTATTGAGTGTCCACTGCAGCTCTTTGGCAAGCACAAAGTTTCTAATGAATATTTTTTAGGAAAAGACAAAAAACAGAGAGAGAGAAATATTCGTTCTGTTGGCAGATGATTCACAGTTTTCTCTTCTTTCCAGCATATACTTTGTCTGTGATAGTTATCAGTATAATTTTGTTTTGTGTAACCATGCACAAGTAACCTTGCTGTCCAAGACTGAGTGGGTCCCAATTTTGCTTAATTGATGAGTTATGCTGAGTTATTAATTAAGGACTTAGAAACTATCCTGATATAAACTAGTCCTTAACTTTGGGAAAAACAGTTTGCCTCCTGCTTACTTTCAATCTCCCTTCTTCCTCTCCCAAGACATTTTATCAGCTCTGCTCATTATCTGTTTTATGTGCCTACTTGGTAGGCAGTTTACTTATTAGACAAATGCTAAAAAGTTATTAAGCATATTCATTTTTAAAACAAAAACCTCTTTAATCTGATAACTGTGGGTCCTATGTGCAAGATGATATTGGTAACTGCAACTGGGCAATTCAAACTCAGATAAAAATTGAAGCCTTTGACCCCTGCTGACCCCCCCCACTGACGCACTTTGGCTTTGCCCGTGCAGATGAGAAAAGCCAACAGAACAAGCTAGTGTCCCACTGTGAGAAATGAAGTCAGAAAAAAATGAAAAGTGCTAGCTTTAGTAACTATTTTGAAGTGTCAGAAAACAGTGACTCTTGCTCCTCAGCCTGACCTGTGCTCTTCTCTTTCATGGCCCTAAGTAAAACAAACAAGCATATCTATACATTCATAATGCCTTTGCAAGAAAGTAATGAAGTATATATTTTTCGTTTTACAGCTTCAAACTCTTGACATTGAGGAAATCATGGTGGGAACAATCTTGGCACCATGGGAAATACTGCTGGTCATTTTTGCTGCAGTGCTGATAATGAGTTTTCTTATGTTTCTGCCCCCTGCTGCCGTGGTGCTCTGGAGAATGAAGTATATTCCTCAGATCTCATTGCATGGATATGTGTAAGCCAACCCTAAAACACAAGGTAATACCATGGATCCCTTTAAGGGATGGTTCAAAGCAATAAAAATCTCTCAAGACCACTTTTACTGCTTAGGATCCATCCAAAAGTGATGTTTTTCCAAGTCTATTGCTGCCAAGTTCCTGCAAAAAGAGAATGTGTATAATTTTTTCTTCATTTACTACAGTTTTCAGCACTTTGCTTTCTGTTTGTTGGCTATATTGCAATTACTATTATTTGCTTAGTACCTAGACTGACTTCTTCTCTTGCATTATAATGGACTGAAGACTAAAAGAGAAGATAGTACAGTATTCTGTTCCAGTATCTAATTTCAGTAAAGCGTGCCTATTTATAGTTACACTGTAAATAATACCAAAAAGTTTAACTGAGATGACTGACAGTTATGCAGGTGGACATAGTAAAAGCAAATAGTATACTCTGGGGAGCGAGCAGTTTAGCATAGTTTTACTGTGAAACCTAAAAAAAAAAAAAAAAAAAAAGGTGCAATAAATAGGCATCTTGTACCTTGTTTTGTCCAATTTAAAATGTGCTGACCTAAAATGTTTTTCATTTTTCTTTCCTACTCTATGATTTCTTCTCTTTGCTTATCCTAAGTGTAAGGACACAAAGCCACCCCCCATCCCAGGGTGCAAACAGCAGCGTGAGGGATAGCCTGATGCTGAGACGCGCCAGCTTAGCCACCAGCTCTCAGTTAATGCAAACATACTGCGATTATTTGCCTGAATTACATTATGCAAATTTACTCTGGGAAATAATGTGATTAAGTGTACTTTAGTTTTAACTGTATTGTGTAGGCTTATTGGTTCAACTGCCCTTTCTCATATATAAATAATAACTTGGGAGGTGAAAATAGAACAGAAGTCCTTATCTGTAAGTATATAACAAAAGCAATCTTTAGCTCAAAATATATGCAATATTAAATTAAGAGCCTTACAGCCTAATTCTTCCATATTATATGAAGCTCATTAGTAGGATTTCTGATGCACAGATTAAATCGTTTCTCTTACTTTACAAGACCAATGGGCTTGATTTTTCTCTTAAAAAACAGTAGTGGGTCTCTTTTGTTTTGTTGGTTGGTTTTGGAAGGTCACTAGAATACATGAATATACCTGGGAGAAAAATGTTTCTTTTAGTAGCAGTAGAAAAATGATAATGGAAAGTGCTTAGTGCTCCAGGATTGTTATTTGAGCAATGGCTGATAATGTATTGGCTGGAAATGAAAGACTCAAAGACATTGTAACTTCATTAGATATGGGTTATAGGTCTGCCAAAAATGAACGAACTCACCAAGGATTGAAAAACAGTTGCTTTTCTTTAAGACTGCGACACTTGCCAACACTGACTTGAGTTCCTGCCTGAACGGTAAGGAGCCAAAGCAGGCAGCTCATCCCTTCTGCTGGTGCAACTCTCCACTACATTAATAAAGAGGCCTATGACCATCTGGTCTGGTTCTGGGCCTGAAAGCAACTTTTCATGATTATGATTTTTATAATCATTTTTATGATTTTTATGATCATTTTTATGATTTTAATGACTAGATTCTAGACCTTTAATTTTGAATACCTGAAAGATAGTTTGTAATTTTCCTAAATAATGTTACATATATCTGAATCATGTAAATGATTAATGATGCGGTAAAAGTCAATTAAATACCATGTACAGTGTAACTATGCTGCCTATGTCTCTGTACTACTCACAAGGATAGGGAAGAGGTGAAGAAGAGAGAGAAAACACAAACAGATGAGCTGGCTGTCATCAGATCCATGGCTTTGCTGTTTGGTCAACAGAAGAAAATTACACCAAAGCCCCAAGGCTGGGTTCCACTGAAACCCAAGCAAGCAAGAACACAGCTTTCTGTGCAGATTTCGTAATAATTCACATGTGCTTCTGTTCTGTAGCTCTGGCGCCACAAATGGGCCAGGCTTTCTGCTCTTCACACGTCTCAGTTTGTGACTTTGGTTTTGCAGAGTGCATGCGTGTGTGTGCGTGTGTGCACATGCCTGTGTGTGTGCATGCGTGCATGTGTGTAAAAGAGCATGCACCAGATGGGATTTCAGCAGAAACAGGGGGTTATATTTCAGGAAAACAATCAGCAACAACACCAACAATCGCTGGGATATTTGTTCGTGTTTAAAACTGTTACGAATTTAGATGACCAGCTAGAAGTTTGCTGAACGTGCCAGCAGCCAGGGCTGCCCCGGTCCTGGACGGTGCTTGGCGGGGGAGTGACACGGGGAAGGGGAGGACGACCAGCCCGAAGCCAGGGCAGCCTGGGGCCGGTTCCCAGAGCTGCCCAGGCACCGTGCATGGACACCAGCACTGCTGAGCCGTCAGCCCTGAGCTCGGTCCAAAACCCCGGAGCTTCGCCCTAAACCTGGCCTTGTCCCTGCTCTGTTACCAGCCTGCTCTGACTTGCTTGTGCGCTTTCCCTCTGAGGCTTAGCTGGAGGCGGCAGCCGCAGTATCCGGCAGCCACAACTTCCTTCCAGAACCACCACGGTTTTGCCCGTGCGGACTGATCAAAGGAGCCTGAAGCTGGTCCCGGTGCCCCGATCACAGAGCTTCTCACCAAGATCCCGCAGCAGCTGCCTCCTCCCTCCTCCTGGCAAGGAGGACATGATGCAAATATCTGCTATTTTAGGGCAATTCCATTTCTCACATTTTGTGCTGAGCCAAAATGTTACTTTTTTTTTTTTCCAGCAGTTTTGCTAAGTTACAGGATATACAGGGCACTTTCTGAGTAGAAGTGCAATGAGCTGTACCTAAAGGGTCCCTTTCTCTGTGGGATGTTCTCGAGCTGATAGATACAGATGGAGAGCTGCTGCAAACAAACTGTAGAGCTTCCAGTTTGTAGCTCATGAGAAAGACAGCACCTTTAACAGCTGTATGTACAGTCTGATTAAACCCCAACCAAGGAAACAGCACGTGAATAAAGCGTTATATCCCTGCAGCCAGGAATTGTCATGAGTTGCATTGCTTTAGCAGCCATCCCAGCAACAACGGCGCCTCTAGAAGCAGCTCAGAGCATCGCCCTTTCCCAGCAAAGATGGCCCTGGCAGAAGAAAATTTCTGATACCAGTTATTGCATTCAGCTAAAGACTGCATCCATTAAACAACCATCATTCTTAATTCCAGTTAGACAAATTTAAGCCATGAAAAGGTGATCCTTTTCTTTGAACCATCTCCATGAGTTATGTGATTAGGTTTAGCCTATATATCTATAGCCAAGAGCTGCAGTCAAATGATGACTATGATCTTTAATCTTTTAATTAAATAAAAGCTGTACATTTAAATGTCTTAGCAGTGATTTCACTGCTCTATTATTCATGTCAAACTACCCATGTCAAATTGCAACAGCCGGTTGGTCTGTGGCACAAGCGTTTTGGCCCTGCCTGCCCCTGGCGCTAGTAACCGCACGTCACGCAGTCAGCCTTGTGGTCGTGCCCGGAGACGTCTATCCCTTGCTCGCGAAGCTCTTGGAGGAAGATATTTATCTGCTCTTTCTCAGTTTCAGCGAAGGCTATCGTGTGCTGGCAGGTGCTGTTTGTGGGGAAATAGGCAGATTTGGCTCCACTGATGGCCACCTCCGAGGCTGGAAAGATATAAGCCAAAAAAAAAAAGAAGAAGAAGAAGCCGCTGAATTACTTAGCTATGTCCCAATTTTCAGGCAAGCGCCACCACTCCCACTACCCAGACTAAAGGCTTCAAGCTGGAATAAAACTTCCTGGACAGCTGGTTTTGTTAAGCCTCAGGAAACACAGCTCTCTAGCAGCAACAAAACACTGTCAGCAGTGGCATATTTTTCACTAACTATCGCAGAGAGAGAGAGAGAGAGAGAGAGAGAGAGAGAGAGAGAGAGATTGGTCTTTCTGTATATGTATATGCATGTTTATTGTAAAATTAAGGCAATAACAACAACAGCTCCAGAAACCCTGATTGAGGTCACAGGTTGCTCCCTGGCACCAGCGGGAGCAGCCTGAAGCCCCTGGGGCTGCCACGTGAAGAAGGTAATGCGGCCGACTGGGGGGGGGCGAGCTGCCGGGCTTGGTTAGGTGGCCCTGCGGGGGACAGCGCGCGTGTCCTCGCACCATCACGCACAGGCAGAGGGTTTCTCCTTCTGTTTTAAAGGAACCAGCCGGGGCCTCCCTCCCGGGGCACGGGCGCGTTTCGGCCACACTCACGGTTACAAGCAGCCAGCGCGTTTCCCCCGACAAGCTGCGTTGTCCAGGCAAAGCCGGTGGCGTTTCCGCACACCTCGTACAGCCTCGTGCTCCGGAGGAACTGGAAGTCGTAGCCCTGGGGAGAGAAAGGTGGCGACCGGCCCCGTCTCAGGCTGCAGCACGGTAGCGCTAGACCCCGAAGGGCAATACAGAGAGAGATGCAAACGCCTCTGCGGTGCGTTGCATTTGCTTTGGTTTCCAGAAGCGGGGGCCTGAAACGCGCCTGCAAGCAGCACTCACGACAGACGCGGCCGCGAGTGCAGGCGCCAGGAGGACGCGGCGCTTCCCGGGGAGCCGGCCCGCACCGGCACTGGCAGCGCCTGCTGGTGGCTTGAGCCGCCAGCTCCCGCAGCAAGGAAAATTATGCATTATACAGTGAACGCTTGTAAGTTAGTGAATTGAGGCAGCGATCTGGTAGCATTGAAGCATGCCTCTTACCTCGTTGCACATGGGTTTGCAGTACTGAAGGCGATCAAGGGTGACGCACACCAGCCCGCCGTTGCTGGGGGCTAGTGGGAGTGGGCATGGGGGTAGCTGCTTGCAAACTTCTCAGTGGATTTGGAGGAAAAAAAGGAAAAAAAAAAAAACAAAAAACAGTGAAAAATAAGCATAAGTGGTCCCCCCCCGCCCAGAGTAGACCATGCGCATACTCACTGACCTGGTAATGGGTGACAACTGCCCCTGCCACTATTTGAAGTTGACAAAGTGAGAAATTTCGGTGGTTTAAAACATTTTTTTTTTTGGCAATACCCAATTTTTCCATCGCAGGTCCCTGTGATAGCAAAGTCCCAGCCAGCCCCAGATGGGCTTTAAAAAACTCTCAGCGCCTGCGTGAATCGAGGCAGCGGTTGTGCTCCCAGCACAGACATGCAGCCCTATGGGGGTTAAACTGAGCCAAGTATTTCCTGGGACGAACGGGACTGAGGTGCCCTTCCCAGGCACCAAAGAGCCGCTAGAGCTGCCGGCTTGCCTTTTCTGCCATGGGCCACTGCTGCATATTTTGTATATGTGTATAGAGCATTGGGCACTTCTCACTTTCTTGTTTTCTTGTTACCAAGATATTTTCCTCAAGAAATGCAGACAATTAAGTCTCACTTATTGGTGGGGGTTTTTTTGTTTCTTTGCTTTTTTTTCCCCTCCTTTTCCTCATGGCTTCTCCCCTGCTGGTTTGTTAAGCAGTCGGAAAAGGTGAACATAGTTTCAAGCTTGGGGGGTGGGGGGGGCTCACATTTTTCTTGAATAGGTCGCAGAAGATCCAGCATTTCTTGCAGTCTCCACGCAAGCAAATTGACTGACGTTGTTTCCCCTTCCGTGATCATTTTATGGAAGCATTTTGAGTATTTCTATGGAGTTAGGGGGAAACAAAAAAAAGCTAAGTTGTAGAGGAAAAACCATTGGCATTCCTTTAGAAAACTTTATATAACCACTTTATAAAAAGTGGTTAGATAGAGTTCTTCATTATATTTGGATTGAGAGGGAAGACTGGTATTTTTTTTTCTTTCTATATATGAAAAGACATCTTTAAAAACATGTATATATTCTTTCTATACAAATTATTGGATTGTTATTCCTTCTGAATGCTGGCATCTCTCACAGACAGTTTTGTGTGTGTGGTTGTAAATGTATATATTTGTGAGTATAAATGAAGAGGTTCCTGGGTTTTTTATCTAGTTATTGCTGTATAGCCCTATAAATAAATATAAATACCTTCTTCTCTGTACATATGTGCATATGCACATACATGGATATGATGAGCTGTGATAACCTCCGCACCCAAAATGCCAGGGCCTGCCAGCATTGTAATAAACACTGCTCACGCTGAACTTGCTTGCTTACACAAAAGCAAGGAAATGCACAAGACCAGTTTTCGGTACCATAAGAAGTTGAAGCGGTGGCCAGCAACGGGGAGCTCTGGTCCCCAGTAAAAGCACTTCCAGAGACATTGTTGAAAATGATGAATATCAAACATCATCGAAATAAAATAATATAATTCAAATCCTGGGGGAAAGAGCCCTGGCTCCGGGCGACCCCCCCCCCCCTTCCCCGGCGGGTGCTGCAGCCTGCGCTGCCTGGGCCCGCGGCCACTTCGTGCCCCCCCCTTGCAAGGAGCCGACGCTGCAGGCAGCGCAGCCGAGGCGCTACTGCGCCGGGGGCCCGCTGCAGCTCCGAGGCTGTGCTGCCGTGCCACGCACAGGTGTCTCCGCAGGGTGTGAAAAAACGTCGTCTTTACACGCCCTGCCCTGCTATGTCTGTCCCACTTCGCCTGCCACCAGGGCTCCCGGCCTGATCCCTCCCTCGCGCTGCACCGGCCCCCAAGGCAGCCGCGCGGCGCGTGAGTGAGGCAGGGGCTCGCCATTAGCTGCAGCTGCCCCTGCATGCATTTAACTATTTAGCCCTTTATATTTGAAGGTGGGATTGAAGACACTATTTTACTATGTATGTGGGGCAAAAGAGATGGTTTATATGCAAACCAGCCAGAAGGAATGGCAAGGCACCAGCTAGTTTATGAAATATAACTCACGCTTGTAAATGTGGCGCAAAACAGAACTGGGAAATACATCTCAGGGCTTTTTGACTAGCAGTAGCAGTCCTAAAGTCACGGCATGTCAAATGCTGCAGGCAGCCACTTACCTCGAGCGTCTCAGTCACGTCAGCTATGGTTGCACCTTTACAGTCACTGTGACTGGCAAAAGCACCAGTTTCGGTAAAATCTAAAAGACAAACAGAGGCGCATGTACATAGCTGGTTAATAATCCCTATCACGATACCAAAACAAAAACAAACAAAAAAAAAACCCACTTGCATAATTGTGCCACTATTTTATGGTGCTAGTGCTACCTTGTATATGAGGTTATCAAGTCTCAAATGTGAATAAACTGGGCAGCTATTGATTTATTTTAAACAGTCAGTAATTTGCCTGCTTGTGGCTACCTGGGGCTAGGTTCCCAAGCGGGATGCTTGATTTCTCTAAGGTAATCATTATTTAAGTAATCGTTATTCCTACGCAAGCACAGCAGTATCTTACCTTTAAGAAGCCCTGCTAACCCTATAAAGACGAGCGTCCTCCCGAGCGGGCAGGAGCTGAGCAGCATTTTGCTGCAGGTGCTCAGGGACCAGTTACCTGTTGCTGGTGGCCTCTGGGAGCCCAAGTGCCGGCGTCGGGGCTGCAGCTGCGTTTCTATGGGCCACCGGTGTTTACACAGCTCCTCGCGCCAGCGCAGCAGCATGATAAGCCACGGCACGATAAGGCAGATATTGCCTAACGTGCTGGGAAGCTGCTGGACAGTTTGCCCGAACGCTGGCGGGGGGGTTTCTCGTGAGGGCGCTGAGCAGGGCTGGCTGCCTGGCTGCTGCCAAACCCGCCAGGAAATTTTCAGATTAATTGTTTTACTGTAAACATTTTTCGGTGTATACACATGCTCACTCTCTGGCTCGCTCTGTCTGTCTCTCTCATATAGAAGGCATAAATATGCCCAAGGGCTCAACCCGGTATCTCACTCTCCAAGCAAAAGTCCAGCTCAGTGTGCACCCAGGGGCTGGGCCGTGGGCCGTGCAGCAGCTACTTGGTATGGAAGGTAAGTTATGATCACCAGGTTATTAAACACAAATTAAACAAAGCAGCAACAGTAGCAGAAGGGGAAAATGTCATGGAGGACAAGAACCTACTTTCAGTGTATATATTATACCCTTTGCATGGTATTTCCAGGGGGGGGGGGGGGGGGTTTTGCTAACGGGACCATGAACCTTGTATACTTATGGCCATTTAGGGGAAGAGCTGACTAGCTACCAAAATTGTCACAAAAATTTGGTCATTTCTGCTCTAAACATTTATTATTGGATTAATTCATCCTGATAATGTTCATCTGCTAGAGATGCGACCAACGCCATCTGCAAAATGCAGGGTTTGGTGGCCAGCTGTGGCCTTTTGGCCAGTTCCCTGCAGGCTGCTGCATGCACACGTGCCCCGTTTGCAAGCCTCGTACTGCTCCTGCCTGCCCCAAATCAGTGCGACATCGTCGGCACCTCCGGTGATGAGGCTGTTCCTTAGACTCCTGTATCATGTATAGCCAATGGTAACGTTTTGCATCTCTCGCTCACACACACATACACACGTGCGCGTGCGCCCATGCACAGAGGTGTTACTGTTAGAGTGGACCTGTTCACTTTGTCTGCAGCTGCTTGTTTCTGTTGAGATAGGACCATGCTGCTTTCACGTTGTTACCCAATATATTTATCTATACAACACTCTTTCAGCTTGCTTTTTTATTTAGTTTTGTTTGTTTGCTGCTGCTAGTTGACATATAAAGCATCAGGCCCAGGAGCTCCAAGCAGGTGAAGGCACTGAGAGGTGTCCCCCCGCGGAAACCAAGCCAAGCTTTGCTTCCTGTGCCAGCCCCGGGCCCTCGTGGTAAACACAGCTCTGCACAACTGTCACGCACTTCCGCAAAGCAATTCTGCAGCAGTGCAAATGGTGACTTTCTTCTTATTCTTCTTCTTACTATTATTAAGATGTCCTGTATACATTACTGACAGGTAAAAGTTCATTAGCAAAACAAGGCTTTAATAATGAATGCCAAAATTTACGTTTCATGGCAAACCAATAGGCCTTGGCTTCAAACAGTTTACATTTTGGAGGCTGGCAGTTACACACAACAATCTTCCTTGCATGATGAGCAACATTCAGCTGGAAAAAACAGCCTTGGGCAATTTTTGCCAATTCATTCTTTAAGATGCAGCTGCACACTACGATATTGTCCTGCCAAACTGTATCCAGGTGTTTGATGAAGGCCACTGATGAATGCATTACGTCCTCAGGAGATCAGGAGCTACACATGGAACTACTTATTCTTCCCAACTCATATAGTACATATATTTACTGTACATATATATGTACATATATAGACACACACACGCATATACATATGCACATTAGCATAATTAATAACAAGGAGAAGCTTCTGGTTTGCACAGCATTATATTTGTGACATACTGGAAGAAGAGACTGAATGACAGCTTTTCTTTAATGATCAGCAAAGCCAGGTGCTCTGTTTCTGGCTCCATACCTGTTTGGGAGACGCTATGCAAAGAAATTGGGTTTGGTGGAAAAACATGGGGCGGAAGCATTTCTCCAGTGCCGAAGAGCTAACAAAATGCTGCTTAAAGCGTAAAGCTAGGATTAAATGACTCTTTGTGGTGTGTGGGTGGGGGGTGTGTGCGTGTATATTTTTATTTCAGGGGAGCCTTCTATTGCAGGATTAATTTCATCCTTGTTGCCTACTGACAAACAAAACCAGTCACAGAGGATTAAAACTGATCCTACACCCTCCCGATTTAAATAAACCTAGGGTCATCCCACAGTCCTTTCCAAAAATAGAGTCTCTTTCTTGATGGGAACTAGCATATGAACGTTATCAGGATAATTGAATTAATCCAATAATAAGTGTTTAGAATAGAAATGACCGAATTTTTGTGGCAATTTTGGTAGCTAGTCAGCTCTTCCCATCAAGAAACGCCATCCTTATGCTCCGTCTAGCCCCATGCACCGGCAGAGGCGGTAAACAGCGCAGCAGCCGCCGCTCCAGCACCGGGCGCCGGTACCAGGCGACTCGCTTTCCGCACAGGCCTGCTCCCTCGGCCATCTAGAGGCTAGTTCCTCAGGGAGACACTGCTGGACAGTTTAGCAGCCCAGATTTTAACCTCACACTATATATATTTTTGTTGATGTCTTGCAGCTATTTCTATGCATTTTATTTTATTCCAAAATTACATCAAGCCTAGTAAGCCATGCAATAAACTTAAAATTTGGGAGCAAAAATTACAGTGAGAGGGTCCTGTCAAGCACAAAACCTAAGAGTTAAAAATAAAAATTGAATACATTTTCACCAAGCTTCTATTAATTACAAGGAGTAAACAACAATCACATTTACTGAAAAATATCTTTGTAGCACTATTCCAAAATCTACTAAAATTCGGTTATTAACTGCACTTTGATTTCCAGGCTTTAGTGTTTTACTCATGTTGATAGCTCCTAAAATCCAACAACAGTGTAACAGGCTGAGTTGAGATGGAACATTATGCTGTAACACCCACCCCCCAGCGCCTTTAAATACATGGTAGGAAAAAGCATTTTATTGAATGATTGTTGTTTTCTAGGAGAACACATGTTTCAAAAACACAGGTAATTGAAACACAGAAGTAACAGCACATACCCAGTGAAGAAGATTTAAATATTATGTATATGATAAAACCTTATACAGAAAAGGCTGAGATGATACAGTTATGTGATATTCAGCCTTCTTCCACTAAAATGACCCACAGATGTATGCAATGCTAATACCAGTAAGGAAATTGGACCCCAGAATTTCCCACTGTGTAATCAGAAGCAAGAGATCTACTGATCTGTTACCCATGCAAGATTTGAGGTTCAGCCATTGGTTTGTGTACCTGAGTCATATTTTGCCTTTATCACAGAACCAACAGAGCAGCAATAAAAAATAAACTATTTCATTGCATTATACTGATAAAAAACCCAGACTCTGCCTTTTATATCTTAGATAATGAAAGACATTGAGGGTTAAAAAAATCAATTTCCAAGAAAATAACCTTTTCTTTCTTTCCTTTAAAATCTGAAATTCTTTTTGTTGAATACACAGTCATAAAATTTGATTTTTGGAAGTATCCTCATCATTAGTGGACTTCTCTTCCCTTCTGTTTTTAAAGGTAGACTGTTATTGTCAAAATACAAGTTTCTTTGGTACCTCCCATGGAAATTCATTTCTTCCAAAGTGACCGTAACATGCAGTCTTTTGGTAAATGGGTTTTTTTAGGTCCAAATCCCTGTGTGTATAATAAAAAGAAAATTCTTCATGTTAAGATACCTCAGGACATATACCATTAAAATCCTGATGACGATGCCTATTTCATGCCCTCAATCTAGCAACCATATTCTTGAGATGCAAACATATCGGTGAATATGCCCAATAGGAGAACCATAAAAGTGGCAACAAAACTTAAATCTGAAGTACTTTAGGCTACAGAGGAAGTTCTTAGTTATTGAGAATTATGAATTTTAGCAGAAAAGAAGGAATATCTTCAATTAATTTTTTAAAATAAAAAATTTCTATTTTTCACAGCACTGTAAAGGTAAGTTAACATTCTTGGAAGCCAAAAATTAATTCATTCTATTTTATTTCAATTCCATATACTATAGAAGGCCAAATGCTGAAAGTTTCATACTCCATATGAAACTTGAGAACTACATCTGTCATCTTAGAAGATATAGCACACTGGTAGATCCATAAAAAGTTACAGCTGTGAAGACTGATTAACAAAAACAAACAAACAAACAACCCCACCCTTTTATCCTACATGGAGTAATCTCACGTGCGCTCAAGAGGCTGATCTATCACTGCGGCTTCATTGTAACATCTAACAGTTTTGCAAGGAATCAGTTCTGGGATGTGATCACACAGTTATTTCCCTACCTGCGCCTTCCTATTACTCTACCTGACAATGACTCCAGGCCGAAGGTCGAAGTTTTTGTGCACGATGTCCAGGAGCTCTTTCTCTGTTTTTTGGGAAGTTCCGTAAGTGAATAGTGAAATGGACAGTGGCTGAGCTACTCCGATGGCGTAAGAAACCTATGGCAAAAAAGACACTCTAGCTCATAAACAAGGATGGAGCCTCAGTCAGCAACAGAACAAACTATTCATTTATGAACCATCCTAGGAAAAGTAAGGCCTCTCCTTCACTTCCTATATTTGCGCAACCTGTATTCATAGAAAAAAAGAGAAACCTTTGAAAATTCTGACCTCTCTGGATAATTTTCGTCCCCTTTATCCAGTCATCCAATGCTCACCTCCATGACAGTAAGTGTCAGAGAGGTGAGGGCTCAGTAAATGTCCAATAAAATGAAAGCTAAATGAAGAGCTCCAGCTTCAAGGAGCTCGTGTGCTGTTAGTCACATTACCGAGCACATCAAGGTCTTCCTTTCCCCAACCCTAATTCATTCCCAGGACTACGTCTAGTATTCTAATACTGCGTCTAGCTACGCTTATTCAAGGAAAAGCCGAAAAGGAAACCCTTCTGAGAACAGCAAAATTCAGGCTAAACCGTACCTGAACCAGAACACGGCGACAGAGCCCAGCCTTCACAAGGGATTTGGCCACCCAGCGGGCTGCGTACGCTGCTGACCGGTCCACTTTGGTATAGTCTTTGCCAGAAAAGGCCCCACCTCCATGGGCTCCCCATCCACCGTAAGTATCCACGATGATCTTTCGACCAGTAACACCAGCATCACCCTGCATCAGGAAAATAATTCTGCCATTTTACAATCCATTTTGTTGTAATTCTCAAACACAGATGTAAATCCTACTGAAGAAGGCACCAACCTGTAAGGAAACCAGGCACTTGCAGATTCTTGTGGGTAGCTGCAGGAATGAACTTGTCTCACTGAGCTACAACAGTGGCTTTAAATGTTCTTTAAAGCCATATTCGTAACATAAGCTATTCACAAATAGTATTTGGTAGTCAAGCAAAAAGGTCTACACCTGGATAGCCTGAGCTTCCAGTGCCTGTTTCAAATGTAAATATTTCAAGCAACATGGGAATTTTGGTGGTGCCCATACCTGTTTTAAAAAGGTGACCTGTCTACTGCATCCTAATTGAATACAGAATACTTGCTAACAAAACAACATGCCATATTGGAACTACTAAGAGATTTTATGCTGGGTTAAAGAAAGCTGGAGCAGGCTGTTGTATCCTTTGGCCAAAATCTGAAGTTATGTGAATATTTGATGTTAAAGAATAGACATGATTTTTTTTTTTACATTTACCATTGAAAGGTATGCTGGTGCTAGTCCATACACCATTAGAAAGAGGCTAGCATCCAGTACTTCCAGTCCAATATTATTACGGAGACTGTCATACAAATATGTGTGAAAACAAACTTTCAACCCCCAAATATTTATATTCCAATTTAAACAATATACAGCAGGTAGGGAGTGATAGGCAGTTAAAGGTAACTGAGAAAGAGGAATCAAAACAGATACTTACAGATGAATATTCTAAGATGTTAAATATGGAAATAGAGATGACCTTCTGGCTGGCCACACAGCTACCTTGATTGATACTTTCAAGTACTTGATATTTTCATTGGATCTTGACTAGCTGAGCGATACCTGAGCAATTATCTGATCCCCAATTTCCTAAGTGCTTAAGCATTCTCGTGTGAATGGAAACATGATCAAATTTGAAATTCAGTCTCCACCTGTGCAAGCAACTTTGAAAGTCTTTCTACAGAATATTATTCCAGTAAAACTCAACTGCTGGAATGTTTGCATAGCAAACACAAACGTAGAGCCAAAGCTTTTCTTAGAAAGACTGAATACAGAAGAAAACCTTTAGCATTGTTTGTCCAGTTCTGCTAAAAAGACTCCATGAGATGGAAACATGAATTGCAGACAGCTGAGCTTGTCTAAAGGATTCTCTCCTCCTGTGGTTCACCTGTTTGATTCAAACCTCAATTTCTCATGGCACGGACAGTTGCAATGAGAACAACTTTTATGCCATTATGACTTGACTGTAGACATGAATAAGAGGAAGAGGAATGGACAGGTGAAAAAAAGAACAGCTCTTTTTAAAGAGGTTGAAAGAGCACAAATGCATTTGTAAAGTGTGTGGAAGTGACTTTTGCAATGAGCTGTAACATCTTCACAGTACCAGCAGGTGCTGCTGTTGGGAAAACGGTGTTTGAGTGCTGCAAAATTACTAATTTTGGCACAGACAGAATTCAAGGTATCACTGTGCTTGAAAACATAAGGTGAAAATCCCAAAATAATATGTGTGTCCTCCTTAAATGATATGAGCTGGAGTTTGAGACAGACTTCCATTAGCCAGCTTAGTTAAAAAGAAAATTTAGTAATACTCTTACGAAAAGTAATCAGAAAGTTCAATGGACAAGAAAAAAAAGTTTAATGGACAAGAAACTAAATAGTTATTTTTTGGTTGCCACAATACTCACGTAAATTGCATAAGTCCAGTGATGATAGCACTTGTAAGGCCACGGACACACAAGCAGATTGACCCATACTAAGTAAACTTATCCCAGTTTTAAAAAGCCGCAAACATATGCTGCAACCTGTGCTTGTACATGCAAACATAGGCTATACAATTCCACTGCAAGAGCAGAAAAGGTATTGTTGGTTGGCTTACAGCTAATTATATTACATTTTTAAATGAATGCAGTTCAGTGCACCCCTGAAAACTTTCCTATGTGTAGCCTTCTTCTTGGCACGTAGCTATGATTGATACATGGGTTGATTTGCTCCAAGTTACAGCTCAAGTTTGCCACTCCAGTGATTTGCCCATATTCTAGAATGCCAATGATGCATGAAATTATAGTGATACCACCAATTTGACTACACACAGATATGTTTTTAGGGCAATAATGATTAGCTTCAGCACTTTCCTATGTATTCCATGGCACTAATGTAAAGGTACAGCACCTTGGAAATAATTCTGGCAAATTCCAGGAAAATTGATTAATTTGAACAGTAAAGAAAAAACAATGTCTGCTTGGATTTGCTGTAAAATCAGGCCTAATTTCAGGAAGGAGCTTTGAAATTTTGCTAGTTTGCTAATTTTGATAGTTCTGGAGGGAATTGGAAGCAAAAATATAAAGAACTGAACTTATTTACAAAAACTGAATCTCTGCTAAGGTCCTGACCCTACAGACAGAGCAAATTCTGTCTGACTTCTGAGTGCAGGATCACATTATAAATCCTAGCTCCTCCATTGCCTAGATAAAGCAGAAGCAACATTCCTTTTCTTACCCGGAGAAGCCTATTAGGGGCAGATTTTCAGAACTGATGAGCACCTTCAGCTCTCACTGCTGTTAGACAGAACTGCGGGAGCTGTACAGATCTGAAAATCAGGCTCACTGGAACAGAAGTTTACCTTCAGCTGTCCATCTCTCTGCAGGTGTGCTTTTCCTGAGAAATGATTGCATGTTTTGTTCAGTGTTGGACTCAATAAGGTTTGAGGAAACCCAGAGCCAGGCTGTATATTATGCATATAAGATCGGGCTCAACTTGCATGCCAAAGTCATGAGGCATGTATGATATAACCATGCCCTCAAATTTACTTTGGAATCTAGCACATGAGACCCTGGGTGCTTCTCCCACTTACAACTAGGCAAGTTGCGTCTCACACCTTAGGACAGCCATGCCAGAAAAGCTGAACATTCCTATAAAAACATGCTTATGCCCAGTGACAAAGACAGGCTGATAAAGCATCAGAATAATAAAATACAAACCTGAGGCCCTCCAATAACAAAACGTCCACTAGGCTGAAGGTGATAAATGGTCTTCTCATCTAAGTATTTTGCAGGAACAACAGCTCGAATCACACTGTCCTTCAGGGTTTTGCGCATAGTCTCTAGCGAAATGGTTTCATCATGCTGAACAGATATCACGATGGTGTGAACGCGCACTGGGATGACCGCTCCATTCTCTTGGATATACTGAACAGTGACCTGAGCAGAATAGGGAGAAGCAGGAAGAAAAAAACAAAGATGCTATAAAATGTATTACTGGTCTACATCAAACTCCGTGCCGTGCCATCCCAAGAGTTCGCTGTAGCAAAATGTTAGAAGATCACTGCTTACGTTGTTGCCTAGGTATGAGAAATGAAGCCTACTTTTTCATTCTTCATTTATGCAGTGGTGAGAAAAAAAAAGACCCAATATGGACAATCTGTTTACTTATGAAATTGTCCAAAATCTGTCTCTGTCTTTCGGCTGGGATTTCCAGCTAAACTCCCATGCCACAGAGGAATTTACATTCTTGGCATTTCTTCAAAAAGGTCAGCCCAAATCACTACATGCAAATACACCCTTTGGATTTCCTGACACTTTTTCAACCAACACTGAGCATTTAGCTCTGAAGGGTTAAATGTTTCTTCACTGCTATGTAGTTAAGTGCTTTTTGCACTCTGATACAGGTTAACCATCTTGCAACAGACAAGGAGACAGTACCACAAGCACTGGAAATGTTTTATCTGCTACTTCTAGGTTATATAGTAGGAATCCCGATATTCTGAACACCATCAATTGCCCTCTTTAAAAATACTTAAGACTTTTGGAAAGCAAAAAGTGATAATTTCCAACTATTTGGACTACCTAAAAGTGATTGGAATGCTACTGTGTTGGCAAAAAGAGAGGAACTGGAATGAAAGTGATATTTACCTGTGTCTTAGAGTCAGGTCTCAGCCAAGGAAGTTCTCCACTGCGCCTCAGCTCTGCTAACTTGGCATTCAGTTTATGAGCAAGAATAATTGTTAGAGGCATACATTCTTCTGTCTCATCTGTTGCATATCCAAACATCAAACCCTACAATGGGAGGAGAAGAGACACTTCAATCAACATTTAAAAGCACTAAAACCAAAGACCACAAGATTTCATCTGAGACAAAAAGTAAACAGCCCTCAGGTTTACTTTCCACTATTTTACATTACTGTCCAAAAAGCCAAAACTCCGATCAGGCTGTAACTTGTAACAGTGTAACGAGCAACAAACCATGTTCCAAGAAGTTTTCATTGAGGGCCTGAACATTTACATGTAGACAGAAACATGGACAAAAACTCAGAATTTTCTCTGAAAAGGCAGTCTTTTTTTCATAGAAAAAAGATCTGTTTAAGCAAAATAGAATTCCAGGACTATTTTGTGTTACAAAAGGTGTTCTCATTAGTGTGGAAAGGTTGTAGAGAGTTTAACGTATGAATATAGACACATTTATACTGCAGCCTGCATCTGATATTTCTGGTACTTCTCCAGTGGAACAGAATTTGAATACTACATCAAGGAAGTACAGTTCAACAGTTAAGGTACCTGCCTCAGATTTGCAATGCCACACGCTTCTAGCCTGTCCTTGGGGAAGTCATGGCTTCCACTATTATTCAGTCACACTCTCTACATCAGATTCTCATTTATTAGATAGAGTTAGCAGCACTTCCTTTCACCTCACCCAGTGGATGTTGTGATACAAAAGCAATAAAGGCAGGAAGCTATTCAGATACAATGGGAAGGAAGGCCATGAAAGTGCCAAAGAAAGTAAGATACCTTTTTACTTGATGTAGCATTATGTCCCCATGACAGCATAAAAGCATTTTAATTTAGTCCTCCAGGGTTTTTTGAACAATATTAGCTTGGCTCCTAGACTATGATATCTCCATTTATGGTTCTCAACAGCACTGCTATAAAGTAGATATTAATACTAATGAGAACGACTGTAAATGTTAAACACATTCATACTAGCATCAGTCGGATTATGGAGTTTTTATGTTAGCATCCTTCTCTTCGGAACACACTGTAATTATCTACATGTGTTATTTAGCTCACAGAAATGCAGCTTGGACAGCCTTAATTATGTGGAACACCTATTATAATAAAACAGATCTCTGCCTCTGGGAAATAAGTAAGAATTAAAAGTATTCTGGCATATTTGCCTTCATTTTACTAATGCTGCAGACAGTTGAAACATCACCTCTAATTTTTTGCTGTGTAAAATCTCAAGAGCTCTGTGAAAGTGATAAGATCCTTTGTTTATTCCATCTTACAAGACAAGTCTGGCTTCAAGATGAATGGTCTGATAAATCTAAAGCTACTCAAACAAAAACATGAAATACGTTAGCAAAAAACCTCTGCTAAGTTCTAAGGGCCACGTCCTCAGCTACCACAAACAGCCGGAGCTCTCCTGGCGTGTCTGCAGTGCCACTGCAAACACCAGCAACTGTCTGCCCTCAAAGAACTGGCAACTGTTTTCATAAAAACATGTTTTTGTTTTCTGGGCTACTCCAAGATGGAAGCATGCAAATCTTCAGATGGGTTTTGATTTAGAAAATAAGGCAATGAGCTGGGGTAAGCTCTTTCCATTCAAACAACTTTGGTGTTTAGATGTGATAAGTCTTGTCCACCTGATCTCCAGCACCAACATCCTCTTCATTCCTGTGTAGATGAACACCCTGGGCAATATCAGGTGACTGCTGTTCCAGTGCCACTAAAACATTACAAGTCTTGTAGTCAAAGCCTATTCAGAAGGAAGCATAGTGGTGAATTAGTGTTGTCTGTCACAATTAAGGAAAGTAATATGGAACCTTACGCCGAAATTTTCATCCTGAAGGACACAACATTCAGAATTCATAACCTAACTGCTATTTTTGGTTAAATTTTTGTCAGTACAATACTTCAGATCTTTTTGTGAGGGGATAGGTGTATACAGGCTGACTTTGATTGATTGCTTTTTGAATATTCAAAACCAGAAGGAAGCTTTACCTCACTAGGTATTTGGCCAGAACCTATAAATCCAGGAATGAAGCTAAACATTATAGTTTTAGCTTAACTAACAAATCACCACCAAAAAGGGGGGTGCCCTGCTCTCCCTTCCATCTCTCCATTACAGCTTGTCTTCTCTTGCTTTGACATCCTGTGCCAAGCCAATTCAGCTTATGAATTGCTAAATGCAGAAAACTAACTAGTCAGAAAAAATAAACATAAAGCCTCTCCCAAATAAACAGTATTAAAAAGATCTATAAAAATTCCTGTGAGCTGATGTTTTCAGTAACTGGAGGCTATGATCTCTGATATGCTATTTTTAATACAGGTACAAGCAGTGTATGCACCTAAATTTCTCACAGGAGTTTGTGTGAGAACCACAGAGGATCCAAGACCTGCAGCAGATCTTGACATGGAACTTTACTTTACATTACTCTCAAAGAGGAAGATTTTAAAATGGAATTCAAGGACTTCCAGATGATTATGGCAAAATTTTCCACCTCTTTCCCTAGGTATAGGAAGAGTAACTTGCTTCTCTCCAAATCCTATGTTTCCCAAAACTGTAGCTACTGGCAGCTGCTGACTGAACTCATGTACAGCCAATACAACATATATACACATTCATATGCATATGATCCACTTGAATAATGCTCTTCATCCTCTCTTAAGAAGGTTATATACAGAAGGAAACCACAGGTCTGTGTGCAATCTTTTTTTTTTTTTTCTGCAAAGCTGTTGGTTTTTACTGGGTCACTAGTGGCATCTCCTCTTATAATTTTCGGTGGCTAGGATAAAAAGGAAATTTATGAACTATTACATTTGCCAGTATTTTCTGAAAGCACTGCTGTTATGTCATACTGGAGGTAACCTGCAGATGAGCCGCTTTAATATTCTCCCATCACAATCCCCCTGGAAAATTTACAGCAATTAAAGGATTGCAGGAAACAAATGTTGTTAACCAAAAGCTCTTAAAAGATACACTTCATGGTAACAGTGTTATATTTGGAAGGTATAAATAATGAGATACATCACAAATCAGAAGGTGAAACGTGTCTGGGCTATAAATTATTTTGTCTTTTTCATCACTTGTACAATACACAAACTTGACCTGCACTGCAAACTCCTCAGTGCAGGAGTTTGTTCCAAATTTACAAAGCATCTTGCACAGTGAGGACCTGCTTTATGCCTGAGAATCCTAGGGGCTACCACAGTACAAATATATAATGAGAAAATAAAATTAAGCGAGTTTCTTCTTCCCTCTCTTTCTCACCAAGATGCATCAATCAGCTTGCCAAATGAATAGCAGAGATTCAAGCGCTGGCAAGTTTGAACGAGTGGTAAATTCTGTGGCTTAAATTTGCAATTAACTCTATTCTGGCCTAACAATACAGTTCAAAGTATATCCTGCCCGCTCCATTTAAGTTTTAACTAATACATGATGTTTTTTCTACCTAATGGGATAAACCCAGGATATGTATCACATGGCAATGTGTAAGAAGCTTTCATACAGGATATTGAATTTTTATCACGCTTGCTCAAGTCCAGATATGGAAGTGGTGACAGACCTGTTACGCAGCTGTCAACTGCCTGCTATTCAAGGATTTGTCGAATTTTTCCACCAACCTTTAGCTGAATCGTCATAGCCAATATGTCTAATTGCATCTCGGACAACTCGTTGATAATCCACAATAGCAACAGATGTGATCTCCCCACAGAGCAACACCATCCCTGTCTTGCACACTGTCTCTGAAAAGGGAGATGAACACAGGATTACAGAAGCAGAACAACCCAACCCCCTATTAGGAATAAGTATGTTTGTGATGGTGGTGATCTAGAGAGATCTACTGGGCATTTAAATTATAAGTACCTTTTGCCCATATTTTTAGCAGTCTTAGCTCCTTCTACAACAAAATCTTTTCATATTCACCACACGTCTGAAAGTAAGGAAAATACAAATATGCCCAATTTACAACTGGGGAAATCAAAACACTGAGCATGACTCAGTGATATGCACAGATGTTTAGGGAAACATAGCATTCAGCCGTGATTTCTAAATCCACTGCAGTGCCTTAATCACTCTCAGCTGCATACTTGGGCCAAATAATCCTCATGAGTAATCAACTATTTTGCAAACTTGTGTCCAGTATGAGGAAGAAGAATCTGAAGAAGGGATATAGTCATGCAGTGAATGAACCAGGCTGATGAGCCCAGGGTTGATGGTACAATTCCTTCTGCAGAGATGTCAGGAAAAAAAAAAAGCAGTTATGTGCAAGTAAGACTGAAAAATTAGGCCTTCACTAAATACAGTAAATGTAATTTTTTAACAAAACATTCAAATTGTCCTTGAAAAATCCACTGTAATGAAATTCTGTCTATTTCTCCTAGGAATATTATATCCACATAACATATTAACTATCCTACTTTTACAGTATACTACCTTTCTGTAGGCTGCTCAAAATTCAATCTTCAGAAAAACTTTTATTGTTTCTTCTCATCTCTCCTCTTGAAGATTACAATTTTTACATAATTATTTGAGAGTAAAATGAGTTGTTAGCATATGACAGTTTCAAGCTCTTTGCAAATTCATCACAAAAAGAACAGTGACTGGGTGACGGTGTCATGACCTAAAACAAAGCAGCAAACAACTTACCACAAGCAACCTTGGCATCTGGGTCCTGTTTGAGATGGGCGTCTAGTACAGCATCACTGATTTGATCACAGATTTTATCTGCAAGACATCAAAGTTGTGTGACTCAAAACCAGAGCACTCAATACAAAATATGGACTGTTAGGGAGGGGTTTCAGCAAGGAACTCTTTAATGCTTATTACTAAAGTATTTAAGGTAATTAAATGAAGACAAAAGTCTCATGAAACATCCTGAAGGCAAAAAAAAAAAAAAAAAGATAAATACAATAGGGAATGGGGAATTACTGTAAATTAATACTGAGTACAGCTTCACCTGTAGTTTTCCATACATAAGTGTGAAACGAGTATGTTATGCATAGATTTACCTGAGAGGCTAAGAGGCTTTACTCCCAGCCTTCTTCTTCTCTAACAGCACAAGATAATGCAGCATGCACTCCACAACAGGGGTTCTCTAACAACAAGGCTATATTTAGCCATTAACCATCTCCCCAGCAGAAAGTTAGAATGTACCTGAATAGGTAAAGCCTAAAAGGTAAAGCCTAAAAAAAGTTTTAATCATTATAGATAATGCACAGTGTAGATAGGCAGAACCAGCTCAAATACCTATTTCAGGTCTGCATTGTCCTGCGGTGCCATCTCCTACTGATCCCTGCTACCCACCTGAGACAGAGGAGTGAGTAGCACATGCAGAAGCAAGAAGGGCTTACAAATCAAAGTTGCCTGAGGTCAGTCTTAAATATATATTCAGCTACATCCCAAATACAAAAATTTCAGCCAAGGCTTCTGATAATAGATTTTTTCTTTTTTTCCTTCTTTACTTCTTACCTTTTCAAATGCATAATGCATCTTAATCAAATAATGTAGCTAATCTAGTGATCACAAAAGGGCAGCATCCATAACAATGCCTTCCACCTGAAAATGGTAATTTTTCTCATATATTTTCATTTTATTGTACTAAAAAAAAGTTTTCTATTGTATACAATGCTTAGATGTTGCTGTAACATGATGCATGGCAAAACAAATGGGTGCAACATTTGAGACTTCTAACACATTTATTCTCAAGTCAAAATAAATTCTCATTTAGTTTCAAGAGAAAGGTGCATGTTTAGCTAACAGGGACAAATGAGAGATTAGACAACTAATGTGATTCTGACACTCCTATCTCCCTTATTAACCACTTGAACACAGAAGAAAATAACACAAAATATTATTAGAAAATTTAGGCTAGATTGGAGCTTTCAGTCTCTTGGGAACTGTATATGGATTACTAAATTTGGGACAGTTACTACAAAATAGGAATCAGATGCCATTCTTGAAATTTAGTTAGAAGTCCAAATGAACCTTGTTTAGCAAAGTCAGAACTCTGATTAAGACGTATCTCTACTTGCTCTCTTGAAATTTTCCATTTTTACAAGGAAGAATAGCCCTATTTTCAAGTATAAAACCAAAAATTATAGATGCAAATATGTAGTTTTTGATTAACTGGGTTGGATAACAGAGCAGCTGGGATAGGATAGCCTTCCTAGTGCAGCTCCAGTGCCCTACAGCAAACTGCAAGTGATCAGGACTGCTGTGCAGTCTTTTTTTCCACCACCCAGAGTTTCTACACCAGTAACAATCTTTATCCCTGCTCATGCGACACCCAAAGCATGTCTCACCCACACTAGATGCCAGTGGCTCCAAATCTGTGCAAGTTCTCTGTTGGCACATACAGGGATACTATATGTATTTTTTTCCAAAACACCCAAGAGGGTACAGACAATCCCACATGACTAATTCATCCTCAGTTCTCTTTGTGACACTTACCTGGTACAAAGAACCTTATGTTGGCTTTGCATGCTGTGGTTAAATCTAATTTATGGACTAAAGCTTTCCTGAAATGTCCCCAGGGAGCATTAGCTCTAGTAGGCAGTAAAATCAATGAGTGAGGATGTAGCAGGAGGTTTTCATGGTGGTTTTTTTTCATGAAATATATCATATTAGTATCTACAGTATTTCATGGATATTGACAGATAAAAAAACAGCTCTTTGGTTTCCCTTTCAGAAGTGAAATAACACAGCAAACATTTATGAACAAAGAACATAGCCTGCATTTACAGAATGGAAGACTTTGTCCTGGGAAAGCGTCACTTTGAAAAGTCATGGTAGAAAACTAGATGAACACCCACCCATGGAAGTGAAATTATCTCAGTATATAGCATTAGTGAGGCTGCTACAGAAATACTAAATTGTTGTGGTAGTATTTCAAGGACAATGTTAAGAAGCTGTGGGAAGGTTTCAGACAGACAGAAGAATGACCCAAGATCAGAAAGCAGATCTTACAGGATAAAATTAATCAAGCTCAATCTAGTTCTGAAAGGCTGAAGGAAAACCTACCAGAGGAAATACTAATAGGTATTGGGATCACAATCCCTAAGTACCTAAATGATGATATGTTTTTTGATGAAAGAAGGGTTCTTATCTGATAGACAATAATGTAACTACCTTGATACCTGGAAATTAAAGAGATACAGATAAAGATTCAAAAAGCAAAATCTTAGAAGTGTGAGAGTTAAAACCATTCATCCAAAGGTATGCAGGATTCTTTATCTCTTCAGATCCCTGAATGAAAATTGGGTATCTTTTTAAAAGCTTTTTCATTACCTGTGTATGAAGGAAGGTCAGATTATATCAGGGGTCTTTTTTGGCCTTTAAAAACTAAGTGAGGATTTTCATAGGAAAATAATCAGAATAATTCAATCTACTGTGCTGATAGCATTTCTTTGAATTAAAATAGGCTAAGACAAATCAGGCCGACAATTTGTGCCATATCAGATCGTTAATATTGCTAGTGTATCTAGATGCATTTATTGACAAATACAGATACAACTATCAAAACCTGAAAGTGAAATCTAGCTGGATGATCTGCTGATTAATGCATTAAATTGAAGGAAATTCAGCTGTCTATTAGTCAAGGTCTCTAATGTAAAATAGAACCAGGCATTTCTATTTTTAGCAATTTTTAGCAGGCTTTGTACACCCTTCATTCTGTTATTTAAATTTCTAATCTCAGCTGTTCAAGTTCGCTTATTAGCTGCTAAATATGACAAGATATGTTTGTCCATTATCTCCTTTTTTTTTTAATTTTGAAACAGGTAAAGCATAAGGGACCACCATCTAAGAAGGTGATGGAAAAACACCAGGAACTTTTTATATGTAATAGATCCAAATCCTGTTGATGCGCACTTTCATGTAGTGAATTACTATACAATAGGATAAGGATTAGAAAAGGGATGTCTAATCTAAGGATTTCTTGACTGAGCAGGGAAGTATCAGACACACATGAATTCTTATCAAGAAATCCAATCATCCCATATAGACTCTTACAGCAGAGATGCCAGTTGGCCGTACAAACAGCTCTTGCTAACTGTAAGGAGAATGCATCAGTCTAGGAGAGCCGATGACAAACCATATTCAAACGCCCAGCTGTCAAAGTATGAAGCAAAGCAGACATTCAACAACAAAGGCGATCTCCACTAATTAGGGGGATCTTCACATTATACGTTTTCCATACAGTTGGACATAAATTTATGTGAATCCAGACTATGTTAAACAAATAAGAGCCTAACACTCAGAAATGCTATATCCTTAAAAATTAACCACTCTGTAAACAAAAATCAATGGCAACTGCAAGTTCTCAGGACATCCCCAAGACTTTGGTTTCACAGAGTCAAAAAAAAATATCTATGAACAACCCTAACAACTAAAAATCTAATTCAAAAAAGCTCTGCCCTTTGAAGCAGAGCAAACACGTTCAGCCACGCTTCTGGCTTTAATTGTGTAGTAAATGTAACAAACATCAGACATTTCAAAAGGTATGATTAATTTTCTTAAAAACCTTTGATCATCAGAATAACATTGGGTAGCTATGTCTTTAATGATACCTTATTTACATCAACCAAAACCAATCATTTTAAACTAGAAGGTGGAATTGTACGTTCAAAATATGATAAACTGAGCAATTCACGGTATTCTGATGAAAAAACAAAGCTTTCAAGAAATGCAGATACTTATCATGAGCACTTCATCAAAAATAAGCTTTTCACCAAAAAAATTTTCACGAGAAAGACTTTGAATAACTGACTTTTCCCTCTATTATACTTTTCGTATTTTATATTTTAAAGACTCTTGAGTAGTGTTAATTGAAAAAGGCAGGGGTAGTTCAATATTAACACCATGCTGTTTAAAGAAAAGACGTCAGGGTATATGCAAGATAAGCTTGTACATCTGTTCTTTTTGTTCAATAAATAGTTTACTTAAGCATTATGTATATTGTTAAGTATATATAACGTTGTTGGGTGTAAGACATACAAGTATCAACTTGCTGGAAAAAATCTCCATTTTCTGTTTTTTTGTGTTTTTTATTCTGCGAAAATCCCCCAAAAGTATACATTTTTAATACAGATGAAAAGCTGAGGGTGCTTTTAGCAGATATTTTCTCTCATGTTTTTAAAGACTCCTTGATACCTACTAGAGAATGGAATGACGTGTTTGCAGGCAATTCCACCTGAAGTTACATCAGAAAAGGGGAGGAATTAATCCTAAGTGGTTTGGCACCTGTGAGACACTGTGGGTCAGAGTAACACACAACATCTTCCAAAGCACAGTGAGGCCATTGTGCAGCATGGACAGACACCTCTCCTGAACAATGCAAAATGGAGCAGGGACAAAACAGAGTTATCGAAGAAAAAAAAATCTCTCTTCCCCATCTGTTATCTATGTGCTTTTATTTTATTAATAAGAGGCAAGCTACATGTAAGGTGTCTGGGAGTTTGGAACTGGCTCCACTAAATACCAGAGTTAAAGACCTTCTGGAAGGACGTGCCAAACTATACATACATGATTTTGAAGAAGCTGGACTGAGAAGATGAGATAAGCAGGGTCTTGTATAAAGTTTCTTTGCTGAGCATGAGTAATATCAGTATATTAATTATTGCCTACCATTAATTGCTTCTATGGAATCTGGGCTTCTTAGTTACATGGAACGCTTAAGCATTGCATAGGCATGTGGCAGTTGTCTATACCTAAATAAGTATGTACGTAACTTCTCCCTCTTCATTTCTTAAGCATGAGGTCTACATGACAGCATACAATCCCCAACTAATATAATCAGAACAATTCAAAATTCCACCAGACAAGGATCTGGGTCAGGATTTTTACTTTACATAATGCCCTCTAACAAAATTACACTATCACTATAAAAGCGAAGCAATTAGAAACAGGCAAATTATCCATTTGGTATCAATCAGAGGAACTCAAAACTCACAGTAAAATTGTAGCTCTACTGACAACATCAAAAGCCCAAGTACAGCCTCAGATACTGGCACCACTTTTGAGAAACAACCAAGATTTTCCTGGCTAATGAAAAGCTAATGGCGATGTTCTACACGTTTAGTGTAAAACCATAGACAGGAAAAAGGGGGGTTGGCCAGGATATAAGGGTGATCAATTTGGACCTACCACTGAGACCCTTAAAACCTATCGCAGGGCTGTGTTCGGGAACAAGAATTCACACGGCCACCCAGAGAGACTTACTGTCAGCCTCCCTTCATCTGGAAAATCTGGATCTTTCTTTTCTAGTGGGTGTCTGGTTTAATGTTGCTTAGGAAAGCATAAGCATCATAGCTTTGAAAAAGTCCCAGTAAATTACAACATTCACTTTCCACTCCCTCATCTACCGTAAGCCCCTTGCCTCTTGAAGTACCCAGAGATCTGGCAGTCTCAGCCAGATGAGATACTGTACACAAATCTAACAAGTGATAACGTTTTCCCAATGGCCTGCTGAGTATTTCAGAACAGGAGAAGGATAATGGTCTTGGGGGAGAGTCTATAGAGGGCCAACAGAATTTTTAGAAGTAAAGAAAGGAATGTGAGTAAGAAATGAAAAACAGGTTCAAATTCTAAAACAAGAAGCCAGACAAAAAGAGAACTGGTAAAGGAAGGAAGCTAATGGACAAAGCTAAATCTGTGGGGACTAATCTGAATTAGATCGCTTCCTGTTCCGAGACTTACCTATTATTGCCCCAAGGAAATTAAAAAATAATGATTAAGGTAGCATAAATTGTGACCTGCCATCTTTGGAAATATCAATTTAAAATTACCACACATGACAACATTATTTTTTCCTATGCAATTATATTTCCCTACAGACACTAGCTGTAATTAAATATAAATCCGAGATGGGACCTATGTCCCAGGGACTGAATTTTCTGATCTTGTTACAACAGAAAGAACCCCAACTGGCTTAACCTGATGTAGTTGCCTTGAAATCAAAGAGAGGTACACAGTTGCATCAGCTGTGGACCTGTCCTGCAGTAATACAGGTAACCTTGTAGAGATGTATCAGAATTATAGACATAAAAGTGGTTTACTTTTGGCTTACTGCTGATCTTTTTCTTCTCTTCTATGTCATCACACCCATTTATGATTTATGCACATAACATGAGTACAGACCTGAAAAAGCCTTGTCATGGCAAAAGGTACAGGATGCCAAATGGTCTCGTAAAATAAATACACTTTTGGGGACATCAAACAGCCTATTGTCCCCTGGCCTCATTTGGGGGAACACTTCTGCTGACATAAGGTACATATTTGTGGCAAATGAACATTTGTTTTCCATAAAACTGACCTAAACTCTGCTGACCACACTGTTTAACAAGTAACTGTCCACCAGTTGCTTAAGCAATTCCATATATTGTAGCAATAGACAGATGATGGAATGGAGAAAAAATATCAGCAACTCTGCCATGTACAGCTGCTGAGACCATTGAATTTAAAGGCTTTAAAATAGCCTGCTTAAGAGATGGGTGACAGACAGTTTTAGAGCATAGCATGTATGCAGGAGAGTCTCACAGAGCCCATAAGGATATGGAACTTGAGAAGCAAGTAATGCATTCCTGTCCATATGTGAAACTTGAGCCTCTCAGAGATACAGTAGTGTCTCCACAGTAACACTGAGAAAAATTCAGATGAAAAGGAAGGAGCAGCAAGCATGAACCCCACTGCCCTCCCTGGTGTAACACACACCCAGCAAAGGCACAGGAACTCCTGTTGGAAACACCCTTGTTATCACGGCTCTACAGTCTTTACCAACAAGGTCCAATGGAAATAACACAAGAAGCGCCCTTTTATGAATACCTTCTATAATAAAACTAAGAGTGGATGAATTGTCATGCTTTTAAAAACAGATTTTAAATAAAAATATTATGCCTCTTACGTGCTTGCCACAGCTGGTTTCTTACCTGGATGTCCTTCTCCTACAGACTCTGATGTGAACATGAAAGCCCCTTCATCATCCAGCGTGTGATCACATAAGCCATCCACCGGCCCATTCATGATTTTGATGCTTTTCCTGATGGATTATTCAACAGTAGTTGAAGAGTTCTAACTTTAGTGCCTTCTTCTTTTAAGGCAGAAAGTTCTTTACCAGCAGGACTGCCACTGCCTTCAGTTACTACCTCTTACACTAACTTGAATTTCAGTGTGTGAAATCAGCATGCGCTTGTATCTGTGTATGTGTGCAGGGAGTATGCATGTGCCTTAGGTCTGTATCCCTACCTGGTTTGATCTGTCAGTCCCTGTGTTGCTCCTATATATGGAAAAGTGAAAGTGCCTAGATAATCATGTGAGAAAAATGGAAGAGCCCATTTCCTAGCAGGGGAGTTAGTTAACTTTGGGATATTTCACTAATTAACTCAGCCCTTGGAAACAATCTGGATTCAAACCATGCAAGACTGGTAAGCCTGAGAATTCAAGTGAGCATGAAATAGTGCAGGAGTACTGGTTGCATTTCAGTTCAGCTGCTCCTTTAGTTTGGCCCTCCCCTAATTCAGGGATCTATGTTGTATTTCCAACCATTTGTTGTGGTTTTAGAGGGATAAACGCGTGCCTTTCCTCGCAAAAGACTGGAAGAAATTTGTTCTGCATCATATGACTATATTTTCCTTTTTCTTTTTCATCTCTTTAAATGTAGAATTCTCTCCTGAGATATTTTTTTCATTTTCATTCATTCTACATGCACATTTGACTAACATCTGATAAGATCTAGTATATGAGCAGTTTCTCGTTTATGCAGACCTCTCCCTTCAGTCTTTGCCTTTCTTTTTCTCTGTCCTCTCTTTCATTAGTTAAGATCCATCCTAATTCTTTTTTATATCATCTTATATTCCATAATCATGCACTAACTGCCACAACTTTCAATAAAGGTGGCTGAAACATCACAAATTTCTTTGTGGATGGGGAGAGACTGAGGCTGATTCATTTTTGGAATACAGCTTGCTTCAGCTTGAGGGAAAGAATCAACACATTTGTAGCTGAGACACAGACATCCAATTGCAAAATCCATCAAATCCAAGGAAGCTGTTGCTCAGTTTGGCTACTGAATATTTCTTCTACAGCCAGATGGCTAGTGTCTAGAATATGCTGTTGGAGTGACAGGCATAAAGACAGGTGGCGTTTTGTGGATATACACATCTGTAAGTTAGTATTAAAAATCACAAGTAAACATACCTATGAAGCAGGCTCAGAAAATCCCCGGCACTACTGAACCATTACAAAAAAAGTGTAATTATTCTTAATTCATTTACAGAAATTATTCTGGTGTCAATTTCAGACCAAATTATTGGTCTACCAAAATCAAAGAGAAGATTTACCTTTACTTCAATAACCATTGAATCATACTCCTTTAATTATTTACTCAGATGTACAAGTGAAGTACCAATACTTGGACTGGAACAAACAACATACTGCTTGTTCCACAACCCTTGCAATTTTGACAGCAATGAAATTCTTACCACTCTTCTGTTTAGAAACTGAGCTAGTTTACTTCAAACTCTTGGTCAGTATTATTTAAAAGATCACTTCATATAGCCCCTTGAGTTCAAATCTCTGCATTGCTACAAATTTATGCAAGACTTCAAGAAAATTTTCACTTTCTGCCTACATTCCTGAAAACGATAACCAATTCCTGTGAATGTTCACCAGTAATCTGCTGTAGCATTGGCCCATCTCTAATTATCATTGACATGGAATAGTTCATTTCAAAGAACATTCTGTTGGTTTTCTACTGCACAGAAGCCATTTCATGGGAGTAAACAAAACAAAAAGCACTGGTTGCACTTGATGCAAAATTCACAAATTGAATACATGCTGTAAGGCATAGCTTTCTTTGGAGTAAACTGTCATCACCTCACTGACACTAAGATTCTACCCCAGTCTGAATAAATAATGCATTAACAGCACCTACAAATCTGGAATATTACAAAAAATGAGAAGACCAAAGAGTAACTAATTATATTAACCCCAGTTAATGGATAACATTTAAAAATATTAACTTTTAAAGTAAAATAACACCAGTGAAAATCATTCCTTCTTAAATGCAAATGTTTTTCTTTACAGAAGCACAGAAAGGCATGATGGGGATGGATAAAGCACCTGTGACGAAAGTACTTTTTGTACACATAAGAGTTTGCATTCTAGTTCTACACGTTATCCTCCAGCAAAAGCAGACAAGACTGAATATTCTCGTTTAAAGTGACACTTAGGCAAAATGCAGAAACATAATTCTCTTAATCTCTCATATTCTCTTATTCTCTCATAATTCTCTTATCCAATGGAAATGCTCTTAAAATGCTGAAGAGTGCAATTAATTTGACACACAAGTAATCAACTTGTAGGCCTGCTGTTTATTTTGCCTTTGCAACTCCTCTCTTAGGACTTGTATTTCTGGCTAGTTAAATGCACTGGTCCTACCTTTGGAAGGTCACCCTTCATTAAAATAGCCTCTCTGTTAACAGTATTCTAGAAATGCTGCACAGCTGCATTTCATGTAACTTGTGTAAAATCTCCTGTTTGAACTGCTTTCAGGTGTGGTCTTACTATCAAGAACAACACATTTGCTTCATGGTCATGAAGCATCTCAGTATGTTCTTTTCCAGGATATCTGTGACCAACTCTAAACCACTGTAGGGTTAGGTAATGTTTAATTTGGCTTCTCTTCCCAGACAATTTGATTTGTTAAATATTTGTAAAAATGTAAGACTGTGCTCTACCATCATGTGCTATTGGCACAGATCTTCTGCCTATGCAAAAAATATAATAATAATAGCAAAATAATGATTGATATCAGTATTTTTCTCTATTACATACTACTGATAATGACTCATCTATCAATGTAACAGGCTCCCAAAATTTCTATTAACTTTATTGTAAAATTCAGCAGCTTTGTGACTGAGCCCAAAGAAAGTCAGTTTCTTTGCTAATCTCTTTATAACTCCTACAGTGCCCATCACTGTATGAAGAATCTTTATACTACATTCCAAGGCATTCAGTCAGAATATGCTTAATGGGAAAATCCTCTCAATCAGTATGTTTCCTGTGCGTTGAAATGATGCTAAACACAGGAAAATCATGACGTAAAAATAGCGCTGCCCTTCTGAATATTTCTCTAAGTATTTATTCATATCAACATAATGTTGACCCCAACCATTGGAATAGCAATGTGAATCTTTCTAAATGTAAGAGGCAGCATCCCATGTTTTTGCTCCTTTTAGCTCCTAGTAGTTCTGCAAAAATAACCTTCTTCTAGTTCATAGAACAACAGACTTGTCAGCTGTCAGAATATATAGTTTTACTGCAGCCTTGAGAAAGCCCTGAAGATAATGAAGTGAAAAAACATGTAGCTGAGAAAAGAATTTTATGAATGGCTGCTATTGATGCTGCTGATTCTCTAGACAGATATGTCTGATAAATTGTCTTGACCCTAGACCTCTCAGGACATATTCTCATCAGTTTGTTTTACTTGCTCACCTTCTCCTTTCCTGCCTATATCTGCTTTTCTGCCCCATTCCCCTCCCCTCATCTTGTATTGTTTATATCCTTTGGGCTATTTAAGACATATTGCCCTTTCTTTTTGTTTTCTTTTACTTAATTTTTTTACTTCTTCCATTTCTCTACCTGTTTCTACTGATGTCCTATTTATATTATAATTATAAACTACTGAGAATGGAGCCTGCATAGATAAATGGTATCTGTAGAAATGAGACAATACGCTTGAGCTAATAGCTTCCAGATAAAATGCTTGAGAACTATCACAGTGGACAGGGAAGGAAGGGGACAGGTTATCCTTAAAACCCGGTCATCCTCACTTCAATTGCAAAAGAATCGTGTTTTCACTGAAAGTAGTACAGATTTAGACTTATTCACTCATACTGTTTCACTGTTTTGGTTAACTCTTAGGTGACTTATTTTATGAAAAGAAGAGAAGGTATGAAGACACTCTAAGAACTTCTACTTGATTACAATCACAGCCTGGGAAAACCATTGCTTAAACTAAGTAATTTGGATCCCTGACCACAACTTTCAAATGCAAAGGAAAATGGCTTGATTTGTAAGGAACATGCATTTACATAATAAAACATAAAAATTCCATTATCATTAAAGGACCCAAACTCATGTTAACTTTAACAATATAAAGAAATATGTCATGCATATGAATAACACACATATAGGAAAGTGTTTTCCTAAATTAGTCTGCTTTTTTCCTCTCATCTTCATTATCAGATAAGATAGTATTACACTGAAGCTAATGGTTTAACAGGCTAACAGTTTAAGTTTCTTATCTTGCTATTTTATTCTCAGTTTACAAAATCATGCAAGAAATTCATTCCTGATTTATGCCTATGGAAGTAAAAGACTCTTCCAAGTGTTGTCAAAAAAAACCTTTATAAAGTCAATACTTATTTTATTTGTGCCATTTACTAATAGTTCGTGCAGTATAAATAGAGTGTTTTCAAGGAGTTACTGCAGTTCATCCTTTTTCCTATTATAAATAAGCACTAAATTATGGAAGCCCTCACAGGGACATCTTTGAGGGTTTTTTGATTTGTTGGTAAAAAAAAAATCTGATTTAGCCTGTATGCTTGGTTTTGGGGAGGGGTGTTGGGGGGGGGTATTTTGTTTTGTTTTTAAAGTTATCATAAGGAAGCTTTGTTTGATTGGGTTTCTTTTGCATGAAGAATGACAAGCCTGGTCAGAGCAATAGAGTTTGAATATGAGGAACTCAACACAGAACTCCCACCTGTTTCAGAGCAGTCACCTCTATCATTACCTGAAAAATCTAAGTGGCTCAAGGCCTCTCAGACGTGCAGGTGTAGAATTTCACTGAACCATAGACATTCATGGCAAAATCAAATATTATGGGATAGAAAAACAGATTCTGATTGTAGAGGGAAAGGAGGCAGCAAGTATGGGAATCACAGATGAGTGTTAATCTTCTATCACCCAGCATTTCTCCTTTCATATAATCTTTCTCCTTCTCTAGAGTACAGGACATCCTGCAACCTCTGCATACTACCATGAGCAATTTAGCTATTTCATCCTTGAGTTTTCTTGGAACTTTTTGGATGAATGTAAATTCCAGCCATAACAATTTCTTAGTGTTTATTCTATCTAACTTATTCAACAGTTACTTCAGCTTCAGAGAGAGTCTCTGGTGAGTCTGCCATCTGCCTTACCCTCCACTCCTCCGAAAGTCTTTCCAGGTTCTTCCAATATAAACATCAAAGAAAATAATTCATTTTGCTCCTCTCCTATGTGCTTGTCCTCTTTGCACCTCTTTGACCTCAGGTTCTCTATTGCAGACACATCATGGAATCACAGAACAGTTGAGGTTGAAAGGTCTCTAGTCAACAGCCTGCTCAAAGCAGGGTCAACTAGAGCAGGTTGCTCAGGGCCTTGTCATGAAGTAACATGTGCCAGGGCCTTGTACATGAAATAATCACTTTGAGTTGCTTCTTAGGATATAATTGAAGAATATAATATATATACACTTTATATAATACATAAAACAATTATAATAAAAGAAAATACTTTTAAGACCAAATCCTGCTTTCATTAAAGTCAGCAGTAGTCTTCATACTAATTTCATAGGGAACATTTTTTTCCTTTGAATTGGAACACAACATGGAATTCAATACTATTTTTTTTTTTTAATTCACTTGATAAGACATCTAGCTGTTTATATTTAAACCAACTCTGTGATCATTCCCCAAGGCTCTGTGTATTAAATACCTGTTTACAAAGGCAGGTATTGTTAACACATTATAGATGGATACCTCAGTTTCATGCATGATAATGATAAATAAAATAGTGTCTCTGTTTTCTAAATCAGTCTTCATTAATTAGAATTGGTATACCAGAAAGGGTGGAAAAATAGCAATGTTAGTTAAGCACAGTTTCACTTATAAGGAAATATTTGTTAATTTTTGTTGCTTTCTATAAACAGCATTAAACCATCCTGGTATAAAATTAGTTACACCTTTAGTCTTTGTCAGTTTTTCCTGTTTAAGTTGCAAGCTCTACAGAGCAATGTACAAACACTTGCTTGTATGGTGCCCTATTATAACAGCATCACAAATTCTGTGGGTCCTCCATAAATGATAAGGAGGTGGATGACAGAGTAGAGCCCTATTCCATCTTCACCTCAAACAGCAAAAGGCTTTTCTTTAGTAAACATAACAAGTGTGTAACTTACACAGCTTTAGCATTTAGGTAATGATTTTTTTTTTTCATAAATTCACCCAGTCATTGTTTAAGTTATGCTTTGGACAGGAAGGGAAAAAATCTTCAATTAGAAATGTCTCCCTCTAACCTTACAGAAAGCAATCCACACCTTTTTCCTGGATGTCTTTTCCAGTTTCCGTGGTCAGTTGTTTGGTTAAGGACAGACTGCCATCTGACGTGTAGCTTAAAGTGCAGCCCTTAGTTTCAGTTACAAGGGGTGTAATCACACCTAAGATATTCACACAGCCACAGTTCCTTGCTGAGGGAATAGTTAGGACTCCTTACTGTTAATGATAGGTCCGATCACCTGTGCAAACTATGCCGCTATGACCAAACTAAGCTCCAGTACAGCCATAGATCTATAAATCAATTTGGCTAGGGAACCTTGGCAGTTTCCTAGCAGCTTGGGATCTTCTGCATTCACATGGCTCGTTACATTACTAGTGTACATACGTAAAACATTAGGACTTCCTCAGTGCCTTAGGAAACAGTCTTTACCTAAGAGAGTTTTTGCTGGAGTGGTTCATAGATGTTTACAGTACAGGTGGTCTTTAGACTTTGAAACAAATATTGACTCTAGTACATGAAGTCAGGTTTCAGGAACCTATCTGCAGGAACACAGCTGTGGAATCCGTAAGTTCTGGCTTCCTGACAAGGAACATTAGGTTAAATTCAGACACTTTGGACTTTTCCAAGATATGGATTGCCAGAAGACTTTTCTTTCATGAGGTATAGGACTATAATTTCTTGCTATGAATTGTGTATGATGTGAAACAACAATCAATATTTGCAGATGTACCTCATTTATTTTCCCAATGAAAATATTTACATGCTTATATATTCAACTGCTTGATATAGGCAAACACATCTACTTGCACAATCAGTTTTGGAATGCTGTATACACATATGGCTTGTTTCACAAGGGGTACTGTGAACAGTGCTTGAAAAGCTGAATTTGCTAATCACATTCTATTCTGATGCAAGTGACCTACAGGGTACTACTTTATGTTAACAAAATAGCAGGGAGGCAATTTTAAGCTGATATTGTAGGTTTGAATAACTCCAACTTTTTAGCTTAAAGAGGAAGTCTAGTTTTAAGAATCCTGGACTTATTTAGACTGACTCTTTAGAATTTAGAAATACCGACTATGATTAGATCTTAGGAGAATCTAATGACATTTTTAATAGCATTTTCTATGAACATCATTTTCTCTCTTTCTCTTCAGCCTCTTAGAGGAAAAGACTTATTCCTCACCTATTCTACACAACCTATTCTGGATTAGTTGCAAAATAGAGCCCTTCATATTCCAATAGGGGACATTATCAAATATTTCATTGAAACATTCCATAGTTCGTTCCATGAGAAATCTGGTATCTCAGGGAAGCGTTAGCAAAGTTCTACAAGGCATTTCAAATAGAGTGGTCTAAAAGTGCTTCTCTGAATAAATTAAAGGAAATATTTCATAGTGTTTCTACTTGTCTAAGTCATAGTAGCAAGGTTTTAAGGAGAGACACTGTAAATGTTGCAGCTTTGAGTAAAATTCCCATCTCATTTTAGAGACATGAATGAAGTGAATTTGTTGGTTTCTGTTCAGATTTTAGAGGAAAATTGGCCCCAAGGCTATCAAAAGAGAAAGGCAAAACAATAGGCAATGAATAATTTGTCCAGGCCTTCTGTTTTGAATTGTTAATGGGGGACTCATTCATTAAATTGTTATATCTCTAATATTTAGACAGACTTAACTTTTGTCCCCCACCTCCCGGAGTTTGTGTACAATTCTTAAAAATAATATAGTTGTCATCAATAGTATCTTTGCTAGCAGACTGAGCAGTAAGGCCAGTAAAGAAAAAACTTGAAAACTTAAAAATTGTAAAGGCAGAACCCCTAGAAATGGTTAAGGCACAGAGATGAGGTGTGTAAAAAAAACAAGCAAACAAAACAAAACCAAAAAACCTACCAACACCCAACCTTACGGTCACTATACTGGTAGATAATACAGAGTAGAATTTTACATTCATTTTGCATGACTGAAAATGACTGCACAATGCTGTGAAATCCAGAATTAGGCTTGTATTGCTATTTGGAGAGAAAGATATAATGCATATCTTGCAACTGTGTTATTCCTTATTCCTATCCATGGATTATTCACAGCCTTTTCGGAAATGCTCCTACCATCACTGCTGCAGAGTCCAAATGGACTACTGGTGCTCTGAGATCTGCAGTGAACTGGTAACAGCATCATCTGATTAGTGATGTTTTTCAGATTCCTCTCCCCCCCCCAACTTGACCTTGTTACCAAAGTTCGTTAAACCAGGGAAGGCTGCCATTCAAGTAGCAATTTCACATACTTGAGCTTGACAAATATATTAGCAAACAGCAATTACCTTTCATCTATGTTTGAAAGATTTCACTGCCACTAGTAGTTTAGCAGTTTCAAATAAACTCTTCTGAAATAAAACACAGCCAAAGCATTCTTAGATGTCTGTCTAACCAGAGGACATTAGATAATGGATGAAGGGTATGTAGCATCAACACTGGGGCATAAATGATACTAGGCAAAAATACATACAGTAACCAGAGCACACACAAATTTCTACAGATTACCATTCATAGATGGAATACAGGAAGGAAAAGTATTACCCTTCCATACCACCAAAAGATCTTCAGGCTTATATACATAGTTGCAATCCTGAAACAAACTAAAAGTCTCAGTATTTTTTTTTTTTCAGTGTATTTCAAATTCGTGAAGAAATAAATTTGGCTTCTCAAGACAAGGCAAATAGTAGGAGTCCAACATTTCCTACTGTATGCTATTAACATTTTAAATCGCAATCTAGAAAGGCTGACAGTTTTCTGAATTAGGTTGCAAACTTGGTATCCAGAGGAAACTCTGAGAAATGTCAGCAAAAACTCACAAACTGTGCAGTTGAGGATAATGCCCCCTCTCTATCTTTGTTTTGGCTTCATTTTCCAAAAATGATTAAAATCATTAGGCTAAGAATTGATTCATAAACAACTAAAAACGAACAATAAGAGTTTTTAAAGTGCTCTCTGCAAAAATTTTTCCATATGCATGAATATAAATATATATATATATGTACACACACTTTTTCTACAGCATGAGGAATTTTTTCCAATTATTTTCTCCATTTCTAAACAAGTGTTTTGACAGCACAGGCTGCTTGAAAGCACTTAAATCACCACCTGAACACCACCTACATCATGATGATGCCTTGAAATGAGATGGAGGAGTTGTTGTTTAGAATAATTAGGCTTTGAACTTTTACCATAGTATTGTGGAGCTTGTTAAAATTACTGTTATAAACTTTCATATGTACTGTGCTGAGTGCACAACTGAGTCAGGTTCTCTTTGTTATTACAACAGAATGCTTATCATGAGAGAGAAATGCAAGTAATACCATTTCAAAAGGAAAAAAACAAGTCATATGCAGGATTACAGAAGTTTAACAAGTATAAAAATAGAGAGAAATAAGATAATTTTTTAATGATCCTTCCAAAATGATTAGTAATAAAAACATATGTATGTAGTGGTTTCTCTTTCCTCATGTTCTTGGTATTTCTGTGATTGACAGACAATTGACTTTCTACCGGAAAATACAAAAGAACCACCAAAGAATGCTATACTAACCCACATGCTTCTCCTAGAAGTAGATGTATAACAATTTTGTCTCTTCTGTGAAGGCAAATTTTTGCCCTTCTGCCAAATGGCACTAGAAGAACTAAAGGGGGATTTGTGAGGTGTAATGATCTTTTTGACTACCAGCAACAGGAACACTTTTAACAAAGAGAAATATCAGGACCAAGAATGTCACCTTTCTTATTGCTAATGAAACAGGCAAAAAGGACCAAAACTAACACAAATAAACCTGAATACAATCTGGTAACATTGTTTGCAAAATGAATGAAGACTGCAAACTTCAGAATTTAGTTCTTACGAATTAAGATTGAAAATTTTCCATTTCTGCAATGCAGAGTATTCAAGTAAGTTATGCTCATCTCAAAAATCACATTACTCCAGGAAATGGACCAATGACGCTAGGTTAGTTTCCTCAAGAAAGCATATCCCAGTTCAGTTCTATAAAGGGAAACTGTGAAGCCTGCAGCTCTACTAGGCAGGGAAGGAGAAGGACAGAACTATAGCAACTACTCTCTTTACATCTTGAACCCTACCATACCTGGTAGCTCATGACACTAAACAAGTGCAAGAACTTCTCCTCAGGTATATCTCCTCCTACTTCCACTCATATTTTCCCATCCCTTGGCTTTTTCTTTTTTATCTTTTTCAACTGTTCCTACTAATGGATTTTTACTATAAGTGCCTTAATGTCCTAAATTCATACCTATCATTTATTCTTTGTTTCCTAGGCAGAGGGTTGTTTCTTGTTTCTGAGGCTGACAGCTCACTGGGTTCCTGCTAATGCTTCTTTCTTATGTCCACAATCCATGTTGCTTGTAATTAGATACGAGTGTTACCTTTGGCCTCTCAATAGTTCTGCTACGAAGTCAACCTGAAGATAGAGAAGAGAGTAGACTTCACAATGCCATGACCAAAACTATTCCTACCAAGACTTTTAAAAGATAAAAAGAAGCATTTGACTCATATGTATTAGAGGGTATGGAAAATTCAAACCAGAGAAGTTTCATCCTCAGAAGTAGGTTTGTATTTTGACAGCTATTATTCTGAAGTGAAAGCTCATATTTTCTGCTTTTGAAAATTAAGGTTGAATTTGGCACCCATCATAAACCAACATTCCTCTAAGACATCCTGTCTTTTCTATGCCTTTAGAAATCTTAGTTAATGAGAGAACTATGTCTATAACTGCAGTTTATTATTAACCACTTCCCAGTTGCTACCAATGGCTTAGCATCTCAACAGCAGTGGTCAGAGCACAAGGCATTTGGAGATTTTGGCATGGGCGATCAGTTCTGTTTCATTACCTCTCTGCCTCTACAATACTACAAAAAAATGTTACTGGGATTCTGTAAGTCTTTAGAAGTAAGGTCAACAAAGTGACTGCAAGGTATAATTATTTTTAAGACACATACCCACACATTCCCACACAGTTGTCATGAATGTTTTGCCAGGACTCAAGCAGGAGTCCTACCAGTAAGTTCAGTAGGAACAAACCTGGCCTCCTTAGAAACTAAAATATCCTCTGCACAGAGAGAAAGCTAGAATACAAAATTCCTTTCCAGATTTTGAATTCACAAATATTTGAACCTATTCAAAACTGAAGGTTTAATTTGGACAATGTTTATAACATTGAAATACTTTAAGCAATAAAATTTTATTTTACTAAATAGCAAGAATTTATTTATCTTCCCAAACAAAGCAATGTACAAAATAGTCAATGGATTTTATAAAAAAAAGTTAGACAGTCCTTCGATTTAAAGAAGTGTGAAAACTAACAGTAGTATATTGCTTCCAGCTGCAAGAACTTCTATACATTTAGGTAGCAACTTTCTTGTAGTCACAGAGTAGTGAGACAAGAGCTGTAGCTGCTGGAACAGACATTTGAAGAAACTGCAGGAAAAAAGGAAAACTGCCTTGACGATACTGTATTTTATGTCAAGAGTCAGGCCAAGTATATAGGAATATAAAGGTCTGGCTGTACTCTTGTGATTTTCTGTGCCAAGAAAAGCTTGGGTGAATTCTAAGACAGATTCTTATTGCACGTAACTATGCTGAGTTTCTGTATGATAGTGTTAAAAAAAGCTGGAAAAGTCATATGACTCAAATGGAACTTACTCTGCTAGCAAAAGCCTAGGTTTGAGCAATGGTGAATACTTTTATCCTAAATATCCTATATTAAGAGATCACTGTCTAAAAAACATGATCTATTGAGATAACATTGCAGTGTTGTAGTGTTCCAGAGGGATAATTGATTATAATTCTTGCTGAGAAACTTCCTTAAATAGTTTTTAAATACAGCTAAATACATACAGTCACACTTAGCTCAAGTGAGAAAAAGAATAGTAATGGTGCACTTTTTTCTGTAGGCTCCACTTGCACAGATACATATGCTCACTGAAAAAATGTTGAAGAACAGCTGCCTCAGAACTTCATAGGAGTCCAAGCCCTGGAAATTTTCAGCTGTCAGTGCCTAGGGGTAACTGCTCAGTGCAGCTAGGTTTACAATGAAACAAACAACAGCTCTAGTTTCCAGGGTAACAATTATCAACTAAATAAATAGCATTTTTTAAACTTATCTACTAAACACATCAGCGGCAAAACCAAAATTGCTTAAGATAATGAACCAAATACAGGTGTGTCTGCATTCAGCCAGTTATTTCTGGAAGAAAGTCCATTCAGGAGGTGGGGTAGAAATGAAGCAGAATGATTGGAGAAGCCCACAACACACTCCCAGGAATGTGACTTGAAACTGAGCAAAGGGGAGCTGCAGTGCCCCTCTGCTGCAATGGGAATGATTTATTATCTGAGTGTTTCCTCTCTCCCACCCTCCCTGCAACAATTAATCTCTTTTTTTCTTCTGTAGTATCTTTCCCTCCATGTAGTTTGAGTCAATCAACTCTCCCATATTTTAATATTAAGTACATTAGAAGTTTAATTAATCCGAAATGGGTTCTCAGAAGTAGAACTTGTGTGAATAGAAAGCTCAGTCCTGTTACTAATGATTTCAACAAGAGCTCTTTCAGCAGCTTCAACAAGAACAAAATTGAGATCCTTAGAAGACTATTTCCTCAGTGCACCAAAAATATTTTTTGCTTCAAACTCTTTTTTAAAAATAAGAACAACAAAATCAACTCTATTACAGAACTGAAAAATTGATTCAGTTCACTAAGAAAAGCAAACCAACCAGGATATTTGATCAACTTTGGACATACGTCATTCTCCTCCCACAGAAAAGGCTGTCATCTTTATCTGAAATCTGCTAGACGACATGTAAATTAGAGGAAGCACTGATTAAAATCATCTGTTTTGTCCAGAAAACAACCTGCTGAATTCAAACCACCAAATTAAAATCACATATTTTTCCCACCCACTTTCACAAGATTATGGGAAAAAATCCTCTAGAACAGCAGCTCCTGTTGTAGATCTAGAAATGAATACAAGCAAAAAGTGACAAAATATCCTTCAAGAGTTTGTTAAAAACATTCCCAAACCTTCTATATATTCCTTAGGAAGAGTAGGACAATTCAGATAACATTGGTGATATTCCTAACTATTGAATGTTTTTTATAAATCAAATTCAAGCTTCTCATCTTAGTTTAAAATAAGTTTGAAATTTTTAAACAGTTTAAAATAGGCCAGACACAAAACAATGGGGAAGAAGGGGTTTGATTTTTAGTGAAATACACATTTCTGTGTAACTACAGAGACAGCAACAAGGCCTTTTTCATAACTTACGGCTCAAATAAGAATAACCAGCAAGAAGCAAATGGTGAACCTTCTCTGTCTGTTACATTATTTGAGCCTTTGCCTGTGGATTTACCTTCAATGAATAAAACATGATATTTATTATAAATTGGTTTAATAAAAGGACTTTTTTTTTGTTTATCTGACCCTCAATGAACTCATGACCAAATAGTTAAAACACTAACATAAGAACTGATGGTCTGAAGTTCTTTTCAAAATGGCCACTGATTTGGGGTGCCCTAAAACTACGGATAAAATGGAAGCACTCAGCATTTCTAATAAAAGGCCCTAACGGACATAATTTTTCATTACCTAGCATCTGCTAGAATAACTTAGCTCAAAGAAAATTTAGTATAAACCCCAACAATTCTCATCTAAGGTGAACACTGACACTGACTTTGCTTTGTAAAAATGATTCACTGAGGTACAGGTCAACTGAGAGACAAATCCACAGTATTTAGGTTGGATATCCAACTGAGAGCTCTCAAATTCTGTGAATCAGAGTCCTCTCCTTCTTAAGAACTTTGCTACACTGTGACAGCTCAGTTAAATGGCGCCTTTCTCTATCTTACCTTTCTCCCAACACTATTAGCCAAATAATACCTATAAACATATAAACAATATAAATTCTTCCATCATATGAAATGAAACAAATATGCAAATATAAAGCATAAAGATTGCTCGAGGTCTTATAATGGTAATGCCAGAAAACCAATAAACAAACAAAAAACCCTCCAAACAATTGTACTGGTAAGATATTTAATAACATGCATCAGTCCTTATCAGCAAAAAACAGGATTAGGATGCCATTTTCTAGCTGTAGTTACTAGACAACATTGTTAAAGTAAAGAAAGTAAAGTAACGTACTGTTAAGTAAAAGAACTGATAGGTGACTACAAATATAAGTAATCTGTAATAGTAAAATTCAGAGGAATTCAATTTTACATTTAATCCAGACTAATCATTATCAGTTTCATACATCTGGCAGAGTTTTCATCTATATCCATAAGCCTTCCATTGCTGCAGTTCATGCATCCAACTCTCATTGCCATTAGCAAGTTGACATACTAAGCTTCTGCTTACAAAAGGATAAATTAGTTCATTTAGACTATGAAGGAAAATCATCCATCATAGGAAAGAGGCAGTAGGCTTACTCTGTTAAAAACTAACATTAAAACGTGCTTGCTGCAATGTGTATTTCTTCTAGGAGAAAAGCTTCTCACACAGCAGAGCTAAGGTTCCATCTTTGTGAGCAGCCTGGTAGTTAAACTGATTCATTTTGACCTATTCTGGGCTTGATATCCCTTTTCATCCTTACACCTCAGTGCTGCTGGAATAAGAACAGCTGTGAATGGGCACATTACTATCAGCACATTCTTTGAAGGATCTGTACGGTCTTAAAGCAGCCTAAATAAGTCTGTTCCTGTTCTGAAGAAAGGAAAAGGGACAATTTGATAATTCTTCTGTCAGTATTTAGCATTGTATTTTCAGCAACATTCTCCATTGCCTGCCTCTGAGTTCCATCTTCTTTATTCCACAAAAATGCCTTCAAAGGGAAAGCAAACTGTAGCTTAAGTTACATTAGCTAATTTCATATTTTTCCAATAAACTACCTTAGATTTATGCAAAGGTTAAATTGTACTAATGCTTCTGGAATCACATCGCATACATTAACAACAAAATAGCATCTTTTCCTCTGTCCTCTTCATGTTCCAGGCCCTAAAACCAGATTTACTCCATAGGAGACTGCAGTTCAGAAGAAGGCAAAGATTATTTTAAGATGCCTTTATTTCCCTCCATTTAAGACTCCCAAGCAGAAGTCATCTTTTTTTGTAAATTATAGTAACATTTCCAAGTTACCTATAGGCTGCTTTGCATCCTAAGAAAATACTAAACCAACAACTGTTTACCCTCTGGTCCCATACCTGACATAAGAATTCCTACACAGAAAGCGGTAGGAGGAGATCAATGCAGTAGATCCATGCACATCATATTCTGTAAACTGGGAATTCCCATTAAGACATCTGAACACCTTATATCTTCTGTACATGAACAGATTAATATAAAACATGAAAGGAATAAGTAAATCAGAATCTGCCATTCTATTTTGACCCCTGCTAAGTAATTTTCTGATAAAAGAAAATTCAATTCCTATCTAAAAAGAGGATGAGAAATAGCAACTGCAAGATGACAGAGAAAATTCAAAGTTAAACTAAGCAAAACAAAGAAAAGACAAACAAAGGTTGCAATATTCATAGTTTGCGACTGACACAGACACCGGTGCGTTTTTTTTAGGATGCACTCTAGTGGATGCATATAACAAAACCGAAACCAAAACAGGAATATTATGAAATTATAGACAATGAAAGCCACTTGTGGGAAATAGTAGTTAGAATTATTTACTAGGAGGTTTTAAAATAGTCTTATAAGTTAAACAGAATTCCTAATCAAATATGAAGTCTGAAATCTGCAGTCAATATGATGACATAAAATGTAAATGAGCATGAGTTATTCACCAATTTTTGAACTGTTTTTGAAATTCTTAATCTAAAAACAAGTTTGCAGTATACATATTGGTTCAAAAGACAAACTCCATGTATTTATGCAGTTACTCTATCCATCTGAGATACGCATAAGAAGCTGCGGTGCACACAGTGTTTATAGATGTAATTCAAACTGTAGTATCTTAAAGTGCGGCCTTAAAGAATTACTATTTTAACTGTTGCTAATAAACATAATCATAAGCTGTGACAAAACCTGTTTACTGGAATATCAACCATAAGGACACATTCATTCCACAGAAAAGGTTCTTGACGCTTTGATTTTTAAGGAAATTGCATACCTACACCAATACAAAATAAATGTACATACCAAAGCCAGACCACCTGGTCACACGAGTAGTCCCATTGTTCATTGCTTAAAAAGAGCTGCACAAATATTCATCAATATTTACGCCTGGGAAATGTTGTTCTTTTGTTCTAATAAAAAAGTTCATATCCAACATGCAAATTAATAGTGTCTACAGTAAAAGTGATATGTCAATAAAGAGGACAACAGCTTTTTTAATAGATGGGCAGCGGCCTTATTATTTTTAAGGGGAAAACAATATATTACTATATTATAAATCAACAGTGATCTCCTTTAAAAAAAGGACAGGATTTTGCCTAGCATAAGCTACATGAACAGAATCAATTATTTAGAGCAGAAAAATATTTATTACATGATTGACCTTTGCCTGTCGGGTGTTTTAGTAGTTTGCTAAAGACAGCAAAAACTTTAAAAGCCAGCTATAGTATAAATGAAGTAGCAAAGTGAAACTATCACCAAAATCTCTTTCATCCCAAAACTAAAGAATGCCGAACAAATTAACTTTGCACTGAATTTGTAATGAAGAGTATTTCATTACACAATACTGGCAATAAGTTAACGTTAATTGTCCAACTAACCTGTACTAAGATGGAAAGGCACTTTTTAGCCAAGAAGCATAGGATTTCGTAATGCTGGTATGTTTTCCATTTATAATGAACAGACATTAAACATTCTTGACAACCTGTACCAAGATATCAGTGATTACAGAAATTTGTTCTTATAAAAATTAATGGAATCTTTAAGTATTATAAAAATGATTTTTATAGGTAAATATGGATCAGCATAAATATTAATCCAAAATTTTACAAAATGAAGTTCTGAAAACCAATAATGGTATTTAGTTTTAAAAAATGCAACACAGACGTAATATATTGATTTGGAAATTCAAAAGAAATGCAGAATAGATTATTTTAAGACTTTACTAACTGAAAGTGGTATGTAGATAATTCTTGTAAGGTATTTGCAGCTAACCTATATCACATAATGAGCAAAAAAGGCTATAAAGCATAGAGTAAGCCCCTAATGTTACAAAACATACCTCATGATTTTTAAGTTAGACAAGATCTTTTAGTATGTCTGTCTATAAGCCACAGAGAGCTCAATTTACCTCTTCCAGATAGCATAAATCTTGTGATTAAATTTTTGGGTTGAGCTAGTTGTGTAGAACTTTAAAACATTCCCTCTCCAAATCAGAAACCATTCAAATCCTTGGAAAATTCTGTTTCAGTGTTTTTTTATTCTTTTAATTTTGACTCAAATTTTCATATTGATGCCTCTACCCCAAGATAATCTTGATAGATTACTTATGTATAAAAAAATACATACTTATATTAAGTTCAACAATTCAGGAATCAATAGGTAATAAGTAGAAAATATATTTACTGCTTTCATATCAGTTACAATTTTCCTCCGAGTCAGCCATGCTAGCTATTATGGTTTAAGAACAACAAGGAAGCACTGCATGCTTTAACATGCATTAACAGACTTTATACAAATGCCTGGAAAGCATGGCAAACAGAAACAGCAGGTATATAAATCAATTCTCTCTATAAAATACATAATTTAAATTAAGTCATCACACTTCAGGATCAGCAGGTAACGTGTAGAAAATAATTTACTGCTTTCAGATCAGTTGGGACCTTTCTTGTTCCGATTCTGCCATGAGACCTGTTATACTCTAAAATCAGAAAAGAAGTTCTGTCAGTTGCTCAGTATTAACTCAACTTTGAATAAAAATAACAACAATAAAAAAACCACACATGATAAACAGACACAGCAAGTAGGTATTCATCAATATAATAATGTATTCTTCCATTCAGTGAAATATGACTAGTAAGTTTAATAAGTTAATAATAAGTTTAGCACCAGATTTTTATTCTAAAATCCAGTAAGTCTGGATGCAGACAAGTATTATGATTCTGATAAAAGAACTGTCTCAATAATACAGGTGTACATATTTTCATTTTAGTGATCTAACCTTGAAGTTGGTATTAATTCAACAAACATATCACTGCAAAAATTGAAATAATGTCACCAAATGCCAATGAGATTCAACTTCAAACCACTTCAGGCATGAAAACTTGAAAGATGACATGTATGAATTAGGAAGCAAATAAGATTACTACTTATTTTCACATCTGGTTTTGTAATTCGCTTATTTAAGGATTGATAAAATATGCCTGAAACCTCATGAATATTTTTTAATATGCAATTATCAGGAAATTATAAAAATCAGGACTAGAAAAGACCTTGAGAGCTCATCTGATCTGTCTCTCAGCAGAAAATTTAACTGTGAAAACCTGACCCTAAGTATAGTCATAAATATATTCATAAATATATTTGGAGAACACTTATAAAACAGGCTGTTATTAAACCATACTAAGCTTAAGCATAAAGCATATTAATATCACAGTATAAATTCTGAGCTAGAATTACACTATTAATGACGGAAATTAAGTGAGCAAATTAGTAATGCTAATAAAAGGATTCTGAAAATGACATACTAAAACTAGGCTATCAATATCTCAAGTCACACCAACTGAAAAATGTCAGACAAATACTGATATTTTTATGTCCACTGAATATACATAAAACTGAATGTTTGATTTCACAGGAGTTGGCATTATGCGTTAAATATACTGCCATGTCTTACAATAAATGAAAGCCGATTCATGTCCTCTCATTTCCCTGGGCTGTCAGGTACAAAGATTAAAAAATCTGAGCATAAAAGATGCTTGTATTTCTCAGTACAGCACCATAGTTCTAACAGTCATGTTAGCATGGAGCTCAGATAACTTGATTCTCAGCAGCCTTAATAAGCACTACGTGTTCTTAGTATCTGATCTTGTATGTTAAAGGTTTGCCCAGATATCGCTGTGCAAGACTGCATTCTGGTGTACAAACAATATACTTCAGACCATCAGAAAATATAAATATGTTCAGTCACTTGAAAGCAAATCACCTTTCATGATTTAGTATGTATTCTGTATGAATATCTGTTCATAGGGGAAAGGAAGGCTGCCACCTCTCTGAGAATACTCATACGCTCATTTGTATCACATCTGAATACAAAAGTGCATTTTAATACTTGAGAATTTAATCAGCTAATACCAGACAGACAGTCTTTTAGACAGTCTTAACTTGTAGCAGACAGCAATCTAAGGACAGTTTGGCAATTATAGCCAAAATACCTTCCCTTAAAGCCATAGGTGAGAACCAGCACAGTCTTAACTGTGACAGTTCTAGCCTTTGATATGTTAGTACAGATAAGCAAATCTTTAAGAACTGATATTTTATAATCTCACTGTAGTTTCTAAACACTTACCTCAGACTGTCCATTCTCATCTAGCTCCTCAACTCGGGTCAGATTAGGTGCTCCAAATCTATCTGTAAGTTCAGCTATTGTCTTTTCTTGTCCCTATAGTAACGAAAATGAGTTTTCAATTAAAGGCACTTCATGTCATGAGTAATTATTTATAGAGAACCCTTCAAATATCTTTAAATGACTTTATGTGTTAATATAAAGAGAATACTATAGATGCATGCTACACAAATGTGTTAATATGTAAATAAGGTCTTTGTACTTTCATTAAAACTATTTTATTAGGTTTTTTTTTTTAAACAGGACACATCTTTAAACTATGATGTGCTCCACGTAAATTTAAGAAGTATTCACATTTGAAAGCTTTATTGAGATAAACATGTCAATTAGCAGTTTATATTTTTATTGAAGTATCAGTAAAAGCCCATATATTTATATGGATCTGTGTAAGCACTTTTCCGCTAGTATAAATTCCTGTGCACCAGGAGGATTATACATCTTATAATTAAGCGACATCCCATTTCGTAATCAAAATTCTTTTTCCAGGTACAGCAAATGGAATTTGCACTGACACATGGTCAAACATTACTGAATAGACTCTTAAATTAGACCTAAGTTAGAACACTTTTTCATAAAAATTGAGAAGGACAGCATCAACTAAACTGACCTTAAGCTAAACTGTGGAATAAATTTATACTTTGTTCTGAATATAAACTAAACAAATCTAATAGAACAGACCAAAACTCAAGTATAAAACTCAGCCTGGAAGTAAACGGTTAGACATTCTTCCTCCATTTTTACACAATTTTTTTAAATTATTCTTGATGTGTTAGTTCAACACCTATGGGCTTCTGCATTGCATTTTGTATTTAATGCCTGCATCTGAAAAAGATAGCTGATAAACAGTATTTTCAAATCCCTGACTAAGCTTTGGCTTAAACCTCTTGATTTTTCTGCTGCAACAGCCATTTGTCTGCTTTCTCCTTTTCTATCCTCTGCAGTTCCAACTCCTCACGTTCTCGTTCCAACTGCTCCTGCGGTCATTTCACGAAAGGACAAATTAGAAGGAAAAAAAAACCCTACAACAAAGCATGCACCACCCTCCCACACACACATATATATACACATTTATCTTCCCCATCACATTACTTAAAATATATTTCATGACTGAAATCTTAAAAAAATACAAAACATAAAACATAACTGCAATGTTAATAAGATGAAGTCCTTTCAGTGGAGAAAGCAAAGAAAGGTTTTAATACCAAGAGGAAGAAGAAATAGACAAGTGAAGATCTTAAAATATTGTCTCATTCCTCAAGCCCTTTATCAGCCTATTTCCATTATCTCCTATAATGGGGATTAAGCTCTCTGATACTTTGCATAGTATCGAGCATAGAAAGATGAATCCATATACAATCAAATCTATGGAAAAGATTGATAAGCTATGTCATTAATATGAATTTTCATTATCAACCTTTACAATTTCCAATCAAAAATATGTAATAGAAAGTTTATGCTACATGAGCCCAAAGTCCTGTTACTTCAAAACATCAGGAACTACGTAGTCTAAGCGTTCACATTCAACAACACTAGTGGCTAGAGAATAGTGTTTGCTGTAGCATTTTGTGAACAGTTACTACAAACACTGTCATATTGTAATAACTGTTTTTCACATTCCCTTTTGGTATGTACAATCAAAGCAAGCCTGAGTACATGACTAAAGCCACTACTGCGAGTTAGGTTAAAAAAAAAAAAGTCTAAGTCTACTGTGAGTATTGCTCAACTTCTTTCCCACAATTTATAAGAAATAATATATTAAATTTTCTGTGATTTATCACTAGACACAACCTCATATTCTTGATTCTACTTACTCTTTTAAACGATTCATGAAATCCTTAAAGCAAATGACTTTTGGTCTGCAAATTAGTAAATCCCAAATAAAAAAAAAAAGCGCAAGTGAAATAGAATGAATGCAACTTACACTAGAGTTGGGCCTAATGAGATTAGCATGTACTGAAAATTATACTTTTGTCCTTAATGTCATGTGAAAGTCAGCTGTGTTAAAAAAAGACCAGTAAGAGAGCTTCTCTCCATTACCAAAGCAACATACATAACTGAGGCTGTTACACATGTGGCCAAATTCATGAGACTCCTCTATAAAGGATAGTTAGAAATGCAGACATATCTTTATTTCTCATATTTCAAGCCCACACAGTACAGGATTCAAGTTGCCTTATGCCAACAGAATGCTCCAGTAGCCCAAGACACCTCACTGGATAAGGCTATACCTTAAATAGGCAATGTTCATTCACTGATTCCCAACTATTTTCAGGAATCTGTAATTGTGCATACATTCTCATTACCTTTTTTGCCATACTGATATTACAATGAAGTAGCTTGAGACAACAGTCAGTTATAAATCCCACACCACCTAGCAGGGGCCTGTCAAAAAATTTTGCAATGATTTCTAGCTTTACTTGCACCAGCTCTCGTGCAAAGTAAAGAAGACAGTTCACTAATTTTATATTACTTTTCACTGAAGTCTTAAATTGGTTGCTCTTTACCTTAGGCTCCTTCATCTTTTTAATAACATCTTACCGCGCAGTCTGTAAGTTTTCTTTCCCATCTGTTGACTAATCATTTCATTTATTATTTCAAATGGTTAAAATATTTCTTTTATGCCACCTTCTTTCAAAATCATTACATAGAAATTAAAAGTATACAGAGTACTATGAGATGCCACAGCATCATATACTATTATAATTAACTATTATTAACTATTATTAACCTGACGTTCTTCTTCGAGTTTCTGCTGGATTATAAATTCTTCTTCCTTCATTTTTTCTAACATTTGGAGTTCTACCAGGGCTGCCTCCCGTTCTTGTTCCAGCTCAGTCCTCTCCAACATTCTCTATTATCAAATAGGTAACACAAAAATCAATTTAAAAAAAAAGAAAGAGAAAGAGAAAGAGAGAGAGAGAGATTAACTAATATTGATTATATTGTCATGAAAGTTTTTGCCCAAGATAAAATCCACCTTTTGTTCTTCATCTAAGATTCTCCTGTAATTATAAATCCAGTGTGCCAGGTACTCTATTGGGTCTGCTGGCCGATGCTCTACAACCTCTGCCAGTCCCTTTATTAAGCAACTTCCCAGGCATCTCTTCAGGTACTGAGACTCCATTTACACCTGCTAACAACAAACAGACATACATTAACCACCAAGTCAGATTTAATCTAAAGTTTTTAAGAACTGACTCAGGCACCAAATACTGAATATGGCATTACTCTTTTTGTTTATTTTATTAATGCTGATTTATCTGATGGGTATGGTCCAAGGATGCAAGTTAAAATTTCCAGACATGCTGCTGACCCATTGTATGAATTTTGCTTCTATTTCCCCTTTTACACATTTGTCTTGCTAGACAGTTATCTCTTCAAAATAGGAACTAACTTTGTATGTGAACAATACATGGAGGTTACAATTTCACAGAGCTACAATCCAGCTAAAGCATTACTATTAACTTTTCCATTTGTTCTTTTAAGAAAGTGTTTCATAAGCAACACCTCTGAGAACATTCTTTCAAATAGATTGTGAACTGACTGAAATCAATTCTTGTGCATATAAATAAAAAAACTAGTATGACCAGCAAAATGAATGGGAAACTTTTTATCCACCAACTCTCCTTCTTTGTTATTGACAAAGAATAGATGTACATAAGTTAGAAGACAGAAATTAAAAGTACTATAAAGTTCAAGGTTGGCACTTAAAGTGACATACAAACTATGCAAGTTTGCAAATCAGAAAGCCTAAGTATCTCAGCTGTTATGGAATGGCAGTGTAATTGATATAGGCAAAAGGCATACTTGGAAAGGAGAACTTTGTATATTCTGTGCCATCATTTAAATCAATTAGTTTAGATCAATTAAGAAGTGCAACCTCCTCACAACTGAGAATGGATCAATTTACATAGAAGAGTAATAGGACCAGCAATTCAGTTTTAGTTAAAAATAACCATTATAAGGGATTTTGCATGAAAGAGCTGGAATGCTGTCTTCTTTCACAAAGGGAAAATCGAAGCAAGTGGGTGGGGTAAAAAAGATTCTCTGCCTCAGTTCAAGCTTGGCTGTCATTCACACCACATTCACAGAGATGGCCAGAAGGAATCACTGTTGTTACACTGTGCTTGTTTACTGACATATATTCTCTCCCTTCTCTACAGCAATAGTCAAATAGGCTGGTATGAGGAAAAGGGACTTTGCTGCATAGATGACTAACTTGTTTGCCACTGGATGATCAAGTAGTTGGAGAACAAGTGAAGCAGGCAGCTTAACACAGACTATTCAAAACAGGATTTGCAGGTTCTGCTTTACATCAGCCATGAAAGGGATATACAAAATAGGGTTGAAGTCTCAGAAACATCTATATAGCATTTGAAAGTATATGTTTTATGCATCCTTAGTCCATATACACATAAACCTTGGATATAAATCCAGCATACCCACAGGAAATACTGCTACATCCAGAGAACATCCCAGTAACTCATCCATATTTTGCTAACAGAGCGCACAGCATGTGCAGCTAGCTCCCTTAATATTTTATAATTTCCTCAATCTTCAAGTGATCTTGCCATTCACTTTTTAAATATATTTACATTCCAGATCTGTTTTATGGACCTGTTTTGGGGGAAGACTGGCTTAATGATTTCATCCATTTGTACAACAAAACAACAGATATGTACAGAGCAGATATAAATAACATCTAATTATTCTGCTATACATGAAACTTAAAATACGATGAGTTGGAAAGCCTCTTTTCTGTTTTCCTGAAACTCATAATTAATATATGAAAGTTATTTAAATTTAATATTGTTTTAGTTCTTAAAAGCTCCAGTGATGGATAAATTATACTATGTACTACAGAAGAACAAATGCTCAAAAACCCCCTTACAGTCTAGGCATGCAGTATTCCAAAACTGCTTGGAAATAAGCAGGTAATGCTAGGTCAACATGATAGCAAAAACCTCAAAACAGCAACAGGACATAAAAAAACTTCGATACAGGTATTTGAAGAACAGTGAAGTGGTTCCATCAATGTTTAAGGACAGATTTTAATTTGAACTAACAAAGCAAACTTTGAGGTTTAAGATCCGTGAAGCAGCACAGCCTCTCAACCCGCCGCGCAGCTCTGCGCCCCGCGGGCCGCCGGCAGCACAGAGCCAGGGCGTTTCATGCTGGCGCAAACAGCGCGGCGGCGGCCCCGAGGAGAGCCGCGGATGTAAAGCCTCCCTCACCCTTCACCTTCACACCGGCTCCCAAGGGGGCAGGCCCGGGGCTAGCTCGCGGGGCCCCAAGAGCCCCCCGGGTGAAGGCAGCCCCCCTCCCCGCTGCTACCGACCGTCCCTCAGGCCCAACGGCTCCCCGCCCGCTCCAGCGCCGTAACGGACGTAACGGCCACAACGGCGGCGGCCACAGGACGCGCTGCGTTGCTAAGCGACGCCGCTCGCGAGCGCACGCGCCCGGCAGGAGGCGCGCGATTGGCGGAAGGGCCCGGCGTAGCGGTACCACGTGGGCAGGGGACGCGGCCCCCCCACAGAGCTGTGCCCTCCCCGGGGTGACTGTTCTTAAAGGTGTTAGGAGCGCCGTGGGCAGCCCAAATATCAAAGCAAGTCTGACTGTGAAGGCAGGCTTATCTCTGGGTATGGCATTAATGAGACAAATAACAGAGTACTGCATGCCGTGTTGGTGCCTGACATCAGAAATGATTTCTAAGTCAAAAAATATGTTAGCAAGGAGGCACAAATATCTTTTTAAGGTCTACTTTGCAAAAAAGATTTGAGGATTTCCATATGTTTATTACGTTTGAGAGGCAAGGATTATAGCATAGAACTGCTTTCATGGAGCCAAGGAATGAATGTTAAAAATTCTGCTAATTAGTTCAAAAGACCTAACAAGAACCAAATGAGTGGGAGATGAAGCTAGAAAAATCCAACTAGGTAATTAGGTAGAGATTTTTACAGGGGTTCCACTAACCAATGGAGCAAACTGCAAAATGTCCATTAAGCATCTCATCTGCAGATCAGAACCTCATCTTCTTAAAGATACATTTTAGCAAATGTGCTGTTGAGCTCACCCTTCAGTAAAAGCTAACCAGGCAGAAGAGCTCAGGCAAAATGATCTAATGGTCCCATTTGGGCTCCAAGTTGTGAATCTAGCTGGCCCATGCTTTAAAACATTGGTCTATTGACTTTGCAGGTCCCAAAGTCACCATCAGCAGCAAACAATACAAAGGAGGTTGCAGAGGCTGGCTCTGCCCTGACTGACGCTACAAACAAACGGGACAACAACAACATGGGAGTAGCTGGAAATAACGAACTTGGAGATGAGCTATGAGGTGACAATGTGCTTAGTGTTCTCTGGCATCTGAAGCTGCTCACACTATGGTCAATGGCAAAAATCTCATGGACTTTACTAGAAACTAGTTGCCTCTGTCTTGGCTACCCTTACAGAGCTTGAGGAATCTTCATCAAAATAAGTATAAACCTAGTCATATAAATTAATCAGCATTTTCATTACAATACTACAGTCAATGTTCTTGATATTTTTCTGCCCCAGTCACTTAAGTGCATTACATGCATACCTTATAAAAGATTTGTAGCATACACCTACAGGACAATGCATCAATGTAACTACTGTTACCCCTTGGAGATGCTGTGGGGTTTCCTTTTGGAAAACTCATTTAAATGCATTTAACTACATCTCTCTGTGAACATTTTCTTTTTATAACAGAAGAGAACTTCCACCAAAAAAGTAAAACATCCCATCTTTAATCAGTTCTGGATCTCGCAACAAACAGATCCTTCCTGGTTAATCTGGAGACAAGTCATTCTTTATATGTACAGATATATAGATATAATAAACTAGAAAACTATATTAGATATAATTAAACTAGAAACCAGTTTGGGAAAGAAAATATTCTTGGAATTTTAGCATAAGGAACTTGAGCTAAAACTGAGTAAGGATTTTGTAGCCAAGTACAGGGTATCTTTTTAAATAAAGCTGTGATGCCACATGCTTAAAATTAGGCTTTCAGCATTAAAGCAGACTGATCTTTTCTCCTAATTGACAAACTTCTTGGCTGACATTCATTCACCTTCTTGGCCAGTTATTTGTTTTACTGGTAACTTTTAACCAGGTAATAAAAAAGCTCAGATAATTTGCAGTTTAAAGAACAAATAAAGTGTCTGTCCTGTTATTTCTGAAGCTTAATTGTACTAGCACTATCTTGAAGTCTTTCCATAGCAACATTTTCCAGAATGAAAGAATGCACCAGAATAATGAAGCATACCTTCCAAAAATCGGTTTTAACAGCTGTAAGAAGCTGGCTTTGATATTTGTTATATAATACATAATAGGTATAAAAGATATACTAGGAACAGATGTTGCCGTAAAACACATTACTAACAAGGCATAATTGTATTGTAGAAATTGATAAGGGAGAAGAGGAAGGTCGTGGCCTGGATAAAGGACAATTCAGTGAAGTATTGAGAAAAAAGCTTGAGATTCTGATAGCGTGCAACAACTCTCATAGTCAAACTTACAAAACTTCCTCTATTCTGCAACATCTAATTGAGACTTCAGTTTTGATAATTTATTACCTTTACATAATACCCTTCAACAGCATACATGCCTGAGCAATATAACTTTAGGATTCTTTAAAATTAATGCCACTGTAAAATGATCTTTCCTGACATGATTTGACATGCAAGTCGCAGTATCTTTTGGCCAGATGATGTCGCCGCAGCTCAACAAGCAAGTTTCACAAGCCTGCACTGAAGTAGCACTCACCCTGGTAGAGCTTAGTTTCTCATCATAACTCCCAACTTCCTCAGCTAACGTTAAGAGTTCAGCAACACTTACACGAGCGGCAACCAAGCATCTGAGAGACGCTTTTCGTACACTTTCAAGGAGGAACAGCTACGCCTATCTTACAGCAAGCGGAAACAGCCAAGGCAGCGTAGAAGCTGCCCCCTCACGGGGCGGACCCAGGGCACGGGCAGCCTGCCGGGCCCCCCGGCGCCCGTTAACCGGCAGTCAGTTCCCTGCGGGCCCACAGACTCATCAGGGGGCCCCTCACAGCGCCAGGCCTGGCGGCCCGACGCTGCTCTCCCCTGCGCTCGCTCCTGAGGAAGGCAACGGACAGAGGCAGCAAGGAGAGGAAACGACCCCCGGGGCCTCTCCAACCGCCGCCACCCCCGCCTCCCGCAGTGCGCAGGCGCACGGCGCCCCCGCCCCGCGGCGCTCGCCCCACGGCGCATGCGCCCCCGCCCCGCGCATGCGCGAGGAGGGCGCGGGCCATGGCGGCGCGCGGCGTGCCCGCCGAGGCCTGCGTGGGGCAGGTGGTGCTGCCGGGGGACGTGTTGCTCCTCCCCGCCCACCCCGACGAGGACGCAGAACGGCTGCGGCTGGGCGCCAGCGCGGCCCCGCGGGGCCGGCTGCTGTGCGGGCCGGGCCTGAGGCGCAGCGGGGCCGGGTTGCTGGTCACCAAGTGCGGGTTGCTGCGGCACCGCCAGGCGGGCGGCGGCGCGGCGGCGGGCGGCGCCTTCTGGGTGGATTCGCAGCAGAAACGGGTAGGAGTGCGCGGCAGGGGTGGGCCCGGCCGGGGCACCATGGCAACGGGGGCGGGCCCGGCCGGGGCACCATGGCAACGGGGGCGGGCCCGGCCGGGGCACCATGGCAACGGGGGCGGGCCAGCGGCAGGGCGGCCGTTAGGCGCCCCGCGGTGCGCGGCCATGTTGTCGCGGAGCCCCCCGGCGGGAGGGAGGGGTCCAGCCCGCGGGCGGTGCGGAGGGAGCTCCCCTGCGTGCTTGCAAACGTACCCGTTTTTCCTGCCTGACCTCTGTTATCAACAACTTCCTTTGCAGTATGTTCCAGTCAAGGGAGATCATGTAATAGGAATAGTGACGGCCAAAGCAGGAGACGTGTTTAAAGTAGATGTGGGTGGAAGTGAGCAAGCGTCTCTGTCGTACCTGGCATTTGAAGGTGCAACTAAAAGAAACAGGCCAAATGTGCAGGTAATGCTGTTATTTATTGGTGATAGCACTCCAACGGTGTCACTTATTCTCGATAGTCGTGCTTCTAATAAGTTTTGATAGTTTCTCTTGGTAATAGGTTTTTTTATAAACTGTACTTAAAAAGAAGAATGTGGCTTATTTGTAACGGTTTTATCTTGGACCTCTGTTGAGATCTTTACATGATTGGGCCATGGGTTTTCTTAGTTTTCTGTTTTTAAGAGAACATGTAACTGGTGGGTTTTTGTTATCTGTCAGATGGCAGTTTTCTTCACTTCTCACAGTTCAGCCTTCCCATAATATTCACAGCAGCAGTTTAAATTCATGCAGTAGTGTGCATCCAGGAGAGCACTCTGAAGTTGAGGTTTTAAAACAAGATTTTATGCTGTCTGATACTGGTAGAAAACAGTTTTTTGTAACACTGCTATGAAAACAGTTTTGTGGTATATGCATGCTAGTGTTTCTGCATTCAGCTGAAATACCATCACCAGAATGTAAAATGGACTGTAAAGAGAAATGAAATGGACTAGTATGCTTTTTTTTATAGTCCTGATAAATTATTAGAAGAGTGGGTTGCTTAGACTTGACTTTTAACACTCTTGAAGTCTGAAGACAGGAAGGAATTCACACTTGGTATTTTAAAAAGAGAGCAATAAAGAGGGAATACTTCCATGAAAGAAAACTCTGTACTTTTTTTTTTTTTTTGAAAATAAGTTTCCTTCAGATTTTAGCAGTGATACAGAATAATTGTTCCTACAGAACATTGTCTTTAGTGGAAGAAAAAGAAATATTATTATACCAGTTCATTTTTCTACCACTACTATTGTAAAACTATTTTGTGTCCTCTTGGGAGGATCTTTATCAATTGAGTATTTCTTACAGACATGGAGTATTGTCATCTTCTCTAATTCTTTTCACTTCTGGACACTGCTTGTTTCAGGTGGGAGATCTTATTTATGGTCAGTTTCTTGTAGCAAATAAAGACATGGAACCAGAGATGGTCTGTATAGACAGCAGCGGAAGAGCAAGTGGAATGGGAGTAATTGGACAAGATGGCTTCCTCTTTAAAGTTTCCTTAGGTCTAATAAGAAAGTAAGTATTGAGGAAAATCAGTAGCCACTCTTAACATGTAATGTTGTAGTTCTAGGTAGGATAACCACAGCTTGTTCCTCTGAGTGGTGTAAGCCATTCAGTAATCAAGGTGTGTAATTGTTTTAGTGCATTTATATCAGTTTTACTGAATACAGGATAAATGGGTATTGACCTAGAAGTAGCACTGTTCTATTTTGCATTTCATGACCTTTTTAAAAAATTTGGAGTGACATGCTCTCAAAGCAGTAAATAAAACCATTGACCTGGGGAAATCAAACTTTCAAACTGTGGTTTCAGGTATATATATACTAGCTTGGAATTTAAAAATCAGAAATGCTTACTGCCCTTTTTCTGCTTAGTTAGGTAGTGGGTGGTGTCAGTTTGGCTGAAGCTAATTAAACACATCTTTTTCTCATCAGTACAAATGATTTTCTTCCTGAGAAAAGTACATGACACTATTTAAAGATTCTGTAGCTAAAAGTAAAATAAATAATGTACAGATAAATGAAAATCCTTCATTTTTTTGCAAAACTAGCATGTTAATCCAGAAACCATTTCACAAACTTTTAAAGTGACTCCAAAGTTTGTGTTACATTATGTTAACATAAGAACAAGACCTTTGTGATTATCAAAGAGTACCAGATGATATGGATAATTGATAACAAAGCTTTCTGTAGGAAAAACAACATAGAAATGCAAAACAGGATTCATCTTAATATTTTAATTGGATATTTCATATCTGTTTTTTGTTAATAATTATTTGTCTGCCTACTATTACTTGTCCCATCAGCAGTCAGTGCAAACTAACGAACTATTTTGCAGCCTTGTGCTTGTTTTTCATATTTTTATCTGTATGTGAGTTTAAAAACATTGCAGTATATTACAAAATGAGAAAATTACTCTTGGTATGTTTGTTTCTTCCTAGAGAAAGCTTATTGTAGCTTGATACAAACCTAGATGTATTACAGTATTTTTGATGCTTGTCTTTTTCAGTATGCTGTCACCTAATAAGCTCAAAATACTCTGCATTTATTGCTGTGTTAGTATTCTGAAGCAGCAGAAGGGAAGCCTTGTTTTGAAAGATGCATCTTTAACCCTGGGGTCAAATTCATAAATAGCAACACTCTAAAAATGTCACTTTGTCAAACAGTTTAGTTTTAGAATTTATTAAATTCTAGAACAACTATGAAAGTATCAATGCACTGTGAATTTGTGAGGTATTATTTCTGAATATAAGTAATCAGAAAAATAACTATAAACTCACCGGTGCTGTATTTATTTAAGTGCACGGATGTTTTATATGAAGGGAAAATTAAAAATCACTGTTCTGGGTGCATATGCAAATTGATCATCTTAGCTTTTGGAATTGCTATAAAAGCTTCTATAATACCAGTGGTGTGGTTTGGTTATTGACTGTTAATACTGCAGTGTTTATTAAATGTGCACATTTATTTCTTCTCTGACTTTTTTTCAATCTTGATTACAGACTTTTGGCTCCCAAATGTGAAATAATTCAGGAGTTGTCACAGTTGTACCCTTTTGAGCTGGTGCTGGGCATGAATGGAAGAATATGGGTAAAAGCAAAAACAGTTCAACAGACTTTAATTATAGTAAATATTTTGGAAGCCTGTGAGTACATGACAGCAGAACAGAGAAAACAAGCGCTTGCCAAACTGTCAGGGAATTGACTGAAGAAAACCTTGAGGATTTGTTTCAGATAACTGTAGGGTGGGCTATTTTTGTATTCAGCTTTATATTAAAATCCATTTTTTAAATGAAGTCCTAGACTTTTGTTGTCGTTGTTCTCTAGCTCCCTTCTTTATCCACTCACCCTGTTCTGCCTTATTTAGGAACTTTGCTTTTACCCACTTTTGTAATTCTGAAACCTTGTTCATGGTTATGAATTTTTTTGACTGATGTGGAGGCAGTTTCTAAAAGCTTCCAATAGCTCTGAGTTTTGAGGAGTAACTACCAAGTCTTTCATAAGAAAATAACTGGTCAATTTATAAACTGCATATATATGCTTTTACTAGACATTATTTATTAGTAATATTAAAACTTCAAACAATGACTACTTACTGACAAAGCTTTAAAGGAAGTCAGGCTACTAAGTATAGTTATTCTGCTGCTTTGTTTGCTTTTTAATTCCAGTTGGGTAAGTATCCTAAAACAGTATGTCTGGTGAAAACATAAGGGGACAGATAAAAATTTGCTTCAACAGATTGCATAGAGTGTGAGGTGCTAGAGGTTACAAAAACTAGTTAATTTAAAATTAAGCAAAAAGTTGGCAGGATATAATTATATATCATTTTATGTTGCATTTCCTTATAATGTTACACTGTTTAGCATTATGATGCATTTCCTTACATACATTCTAAACTTGCTTAACGTAGACTGCCCAGCTATCTTATATTATCTGGTTGTCATGAAAAGCCTTTTTCATGCCATTTTAAATGCTCAAAGCAGAGCACAGTGCAGAGTAGGCTGTTTTGAGTGCAATTTTTGATGCCTTTGTATATTCTCCTTTGCTAAAATGCAAAGTACTAGTGTTGGCAGTGATTTTAATCTTCACCTTTGTCCACATCATTACTCATCTCACTCTGTGTGAGGACATCTGTGACAGTTGATGTGTCTAACTGATAGTTGTTTTTGGAGAGTAATGCAGATAAAACCTATGGACAAGAAGGGCTAGACCAGACCTCACTAGCTATGAACAACTTGCAATGGAACTGAACAGCATAAGGATTTGGGATAGTCCCAGAACTCGATGCGTTTTAGCAAGGTCAGGTGAGTAGTGGGCAGTAACTTACTGCAGACAGGTTTCTAGCATACAGAAAACAAATAATTCCATTGCTTGTTAATACACACTAACCAGTTAATGGTTTGGGAAAAATATTTTGCTTGCTTTTCTTATTCCCTTAGACCATCAGTGTGGAATAAAGTTTTGGGGAATTGTAATTTCCAGATAAGTGGGGTGAAATAATAGAGTAAATGCTAATTAACAACAGATTGTTAATAGAATTTTTATCTGAGTCACTGAAGTATGCATGAGAGTCTGTACTTCATCACAAGAACCTTTAAAAGTCCCGCTTGAGTATAATGAGGAGAGGCTGCTGAAGGCTCCTGGAGTGCCTGCAAAGAGTTCACTGGAAAGCCATTGCTGTTCCAGCTGCAAAGAAAAGTTCACATAATAGATCTGACAGCAAAGCAAACAGCAGGCTAGCAGGATTATTCTAAAGACTGCTTTGTTGTTACTGATCTAGCCAGTCCCTAGGGTAACTGAAAGTATCCTGCTGGTCATTTGTTCTGGTCAGGTGCTCTATATTTATACAGTGACAGGAAGTGACTATTTAATATTTAAAAAAAATATCTGGAAATGGAAGCGCAGGTGGAGAGTACCAGAAAATAATTGTTAAGGCAAATGATCAGATAATAAGACCCAACCTACTGTTGCGGTAGATAGCACTTAGAACTTTCCGTAAAAGATAACCTGTCTAATAGTCCTAAGGAGGTAGTGATTAGGATGTGATTTCAGTTCAAACATTCAGGAAACCTGATGACTCACTGGAGGTAATGATATACTTACAACAGTGCCATTTGAAACCACTTGTGCCTCCTTCAGAGGTGTATTTTAACTAGACATTAGATAAAGACCACTTTTTTTTTGCTTAACTACGTCACAGAGTTTCTGAGTAGTTTTGCTTCAACAAAATCAGCATATGTGAAAAGAGCTATGTTAGGTTTCATTGTGTAGTAGTTCACATGCCTTTGGAGGAAATGCAGTCCTAGGAAGGATAAGCTATCAGTCTATTTAGTATGTGAATGGTTTGCTTCCGTTTTGAGAGAGAAAAACGGATCACTGGAGTAATGGTAGGGGAATTACTGACATCTCCTTCCTGTGGGAGGAAAGTTTGTCTATGTGCACCCAAGGAACTCCATCAGAGAAGGTAGCTGTTTACAGAAATCTTTATTTTAAGAGGAAACAAAATTCTTCCCACTTATTCTGTATTGCATCCAAGGTTCAGACCGTGGTATTTGACTATACTGTTTTCTTTGGCATCTCTAATTTGGAAATTGCTTCAACTCAGAGCCACTCCTCTGACTCATCTTTAATATGCTTACTTAGGGATTCCCCTGATTCAAGAAAAACACAACTTTAATAGTTTCCATATGAGCCTAATGATTCCAATTCAGAATTCTCTCAGGATTTCACTTACCCTCTGTGCTTATCATTTAGGTACTGCTCTTCAGGCTTGGTAGATCTTCAGATGTCAGCTTTTATTTTCACCTGTGTCCTTTCCTCCTAATTGAGGCATTTTTCATTCATTTTCCATAAATCCTTTTAGGCCTATTATCTCTCATACTACACATGGAAAAGAGGCTATAATTTAATAAGAATTTCACTAGCCTTGCTATTCTCTGGTGTTTTCTCAACTTTATCTAGCCAAAGCCCTGGTAGGTTGTCTATACCATTAGAAAAATTGCAGGTGTAAAAAAACCTACGCTTGCTGAGTCACATTTCAGGGGGCTAGCTCTTCTGTTTTCTGTGAATGTTCTTGGGTCACAGTGATTTAAAAAAAAAAATCAACACTGGAATGGATTACATCCTGAGGAGTTGGGGCTTGAAATGCAATTAGTCCTACCTCTCCCACTTTTACTTGTCTAAGCAGCCTGCTTTCCTTGCCTCTGAAAAGTCTGAATTTTAAATATAACTGCAGCATAAATACAGAGTCCCCAATTTAAAAATGCTGCTTTGGTAGCCCAGCATAGCAAACAGTGACTTTGAAAGTTTTCAACATCGTTAGTGCCCTGTTTCACACCACTCGTTATTCTGTCCTATTGCCAACTGCTTATTGGCCACATAGAACCTTAGTTAAGAGTAGCAAACAAAAGCACCCATTAAAATTATGCCTCTTTTTAATTATCAATAAACGATGTGTTCACATAGCAACTGAGTTTTACCCCATACATAATTAGTTTGAATGGTTACTACAATTTTAAGTTTCTGATTGACAATACAAGCAGTGACAAAAATGAAGGTGGATGTGAACAAAATGGATGTGGGGAAAAAATACTTTATGGCAAATATATTTACACGCATTGCTAAAAGCAGGCAATAGTGGCATTTATTTCTCTTAGCTGGAGGAAAGAAAGCTATCTACATTCCTGCAAGCTTTGACAAGCTTTACCTTATCAACAAAATATTCAGGCAAAAGCTATACTGTGTCTTTGTGAACTTTTATGTTCTAGCTCAGGGACTAAGCCAATATCACCAAAAAGAGTGATATAGACTATAACTTGGTTCTAGGAAGAAAGCATGATGGTGAATTAATTATTTATTCTGATGAAGATTTTGTTGCAGGAAGTCCTTCACATTCCCATTGAAGGCACATAAGTGCATGTTTTTCAGGAAATGGAACCTGCAGAATTCATGCTCTGGACTTGAAATGTATCTTACTGAATAGAGTATCTTTCTGTCATTTATTTGCACAATATACTTCCTTTTAAATTTAAGTCATTACTTATCATTCACTTAAGATACCTGATGATTGTGTTTTGAGTGTTTTGTTATATTGCTTTTCTCTCAGGTTGTCATAATGAAAGCTAACAAAAGAAATAAGTAACAATTGTAAATGTCAAAATGGAAACAGTCTGTATTCCCAAAGATGAGCACCATCCCTTAAGAAGAAGTTCACAGGGAATGAAATGGAAATCCTACATTGGAAATATGAAATATAGGTTGTGGCCTTGCCTAGGCAGATGTGTTGTATTGAGGCCAAGAATAAATGCAAGCATAAAGTACAGTCATGCAGCATGCAAACAGAAAGTGTGATAGTAAAACATTTGTATTTGAGCTGAAGAAGGTTGCACAGACATACTGTTCAATGTAATAAGATTAAGAGTTTAAGGCTGTGGTCAGGGTTTGGCTGTAGCTCTGCTGGATGAAAAGTTTACTGTGCCCAACTACTCATTATCACCTTACCACCGGAAGTTACAGCTGAGGTTTCTGCCAGAATTGCATGTGCATTTGATTCCTAACCAAGTTCTGTGAAAATGACCCAGACTGGCTTCAACAGTTTTGATAGTAGGGTTGTTTTGTTTTTCTAACACTGTTTTTATTTTTTTAGCAGAAGTAGTTATGGAATTTTTCGCTCAGATTTCAAATATTAAGAGCGGCTCATCTGCTGCAAGGAAAGCCTAAATTTGTTAGAGAATTCCTCATTCTCTTCCTTAGTTCTTGAACAGTTCATTCTGAGAAGCAACTAAATCAGCTGGTATATCAGCAGGCTATTGTAAGCCTAATAAATTAGCCACCTCCATGAGAGGCTTTGCATATAATATTTAAAATATATATATATTTTAATATATACCAGTATATATTACCAGTATTGCTACCCATATGCAACTAGCTTAGTGGGATTTGCTGTTTGACTGATTCAGTATAGAAACTAGCTATCTTAAGCATAATGTAGGGCACCTTATTTCAGTTGTGTTAGTAATACAAGCAGCCTTGTGCTTATTAAGGACTTGTATAGATTGCAAGATGCAAAGCTACTGTATTGAGGTCTATAGCAAGGAATTAAACCTGTCAGCATTGCCCCAATAGCTAGAAAGGAAAATAACCAGGAAACACTTTGGGGGCCTGGATTTTAATAGGAACTATGTAGCATTTGCGGGCAGTTAAACAGGACTGCTACCAGAATGACTATTTTCTCTTGATATACTGTTCTCTCACAAGTACAGTGCTATTGCCTTGCCAGTGCTATCAAGGTGGGCGTTCCGCGATGCTCAAAAGCTTGTGTTTTGCTCGTGGAGCATGAAGCTTCATCACTTAGCCTGTAGCACTGGGCTAGAATAGTCTTATAACTCTTCTTACTAGGCCTCAGTGTCTTATCTGCTATGAGAAAACCTTAAGAGGTGGAGTCAAATACCAATATAGGTAGCAGTGTAGTAAATAGGACAAATAAAAACTATAGGCCACCCACATTTAATTTTGCTGTAAAAATAAGGGTGTTTTTTTTTCCTTAGTAGGTGTGTTTTGGAAGTGACACTAACTACTGGTGTTTCCTGAGGTGTCAATTTAAGTTTAAATCCTTTTTTTTCTCAGTCATAAATTCCATCATTCCTTATTGCTGTATTATATAACCTTTGCAACTGCATGTGTACCTCACTGTTTCTTAGTGATGCATTGGACTGATTGCACGTTCATGTCTGTTCCCATGAGAGCCTGCTTTCTTGAGAGCTGACTCCTGTAACTCCCTTGGTTCTGAGCTCGTGTCTGGGAGGTTTGCATCTGTGTATGGGGCCAAGATTAGTAACAGTGAAGCAGAGGGTACTGGTACTCTTAGAGCCTGTTGAAGTCACAACAAGATTAGTAGAAAACGGAGGGAGCTGCATGGGCAATAATTCTGTAAAACACCAAATACCTTAAAGAAAAATTACTTTAGAAGAAAGATGATAGGAGTTCAAAGCAGAGCCTGGCATAAAGATGTTGAAGACTGAAGCATGCACAAGAGGTCTAATGACCTTATCAGTTCTTTCCAAGGCCTTGGTGACCTATTACATTGTTGTAACTGACAGGCTTTTGTGTGATTCAGAGCATTTACTAGGCTACTGCCAAAAGAGATTTGTATAAGCATCTGTACACCAGTTAAGAAGACTTACTAATTCCTTGTTTCCTGTTCTTGTCCAGATGGAGGGTGTTGCACCAATCTGTTCTTGGTGTTTCTCTGTGAACTGCTCATGTGGGTGAAACTGATTGCAAAAGTCCTGTAGATCCTTTGGTTTATTCAGTGACTGCTACATCCTAATCTTATTTAAGATAAATCTAAGATCCTGTGTCTAGAATGTCTGCAGACAGACTGGTGCTTTTATTCCTGAGAATCAAGATGAGGTTGAACACAAGACAACACCACATGAATACATATGGCCATACAGCTTCCAAAGAGGAGATGACTTTTGCTTGGTCTTTTTGAAACCTAGGTCAGTCTGCCTCTTTCTAGATACACCTCTAGAAGCAAATGACATGAAGAGTTCAAGCTGTATTTTTCTATGTCCATGTGCATCCAATCTTACTGGTACAATACAGAAAAATCATTTGTCTAACAACGCCCTTGATCTAAAGCTGATCTATAGAAGCATGATTCAACAAGACAGAGAAATAATTAACTTCTGAAATAACATGTAGGTTTGTCATTCTGTACGTGAATTGAAAGTTTTGTAACACTAGAATCATGTTTTACCATAGATACTGATACAGTACATGCTGGGTGAATTATGCACTGGCATGCTATGGAAATTTAATTAACTGATATACAAACAGTTTGCAGAATGATACTCTTCTTTATGGCTGCTATGTAACTGAATTATGAAAACAGGAAGAGAAAGGCTCAAAGTGCTTTTTAAGAACACTATTAAAAACCTGAGAACTGGAAAATAAACTGTTGGCGCCTGTTGCTCTGTGAAATGTCCTTTTAGTGTGTGTCAGGGACTTTATCTATTACTCTCTTTTTCAGCAGGCAAGATGTGTGAATAACGGATCTGAATAGGTATGTGGAAGAAACTATTATAGAATGTGATTTTCTCCAGAGGGAAAAACAGAAAAAGAATTTAACTCCCCATTCAGCTTTCCTGCCAAAATCTTGCTACCTTTCCGAAGGACTGACCACAGTGGCAGCCTAATGAGGTCAAACTAATTGCTACTGGGACTCCACTCACAACACAGTAGCTTTTCATGGCAAGTGAGCGTGTCTGGAGACTTAAGCAGAAGAGATTTGCTTCCAGTATTTTCATGATGCAATTTTTCTTAGAGATCTGTGTCTATTAAAATTGCGCATGCATTCAAGGGATTTCACTGCCTTATAAAATAAGAAAATAGTCTTGGATGACATCCAGATGTGCGTGCTCACATTTTTCTGCATGAAGTTTTCTTGTTACAGTAAGAAGAAATGAAGTCAGAACCACTTCATAGATTAACTGCTCATTGTTCTTGCCTGATGCCTTGTAATGCACTCCTACTAGGAGAAAGGAAGAAATAAAAATATGTTTTCATCTTGTGATAGTTTTCTTCTTCAAGAACACTGGCTACCCTTGAATTTTGAAGTCCTAAGTAGCTGAAGGCCAGCTGCCAGATTGTTAGAGGTGTAACGTGCAGAAATACCATTAAGAAAAAGGGTTGTTTTTTTGTTTTGTGCACTCACCATGGCAACAAAAATAATGGAGTTAAAATTCTACCATTGCCAAATGTTGACAGCCAAAACCATTGTAAAATTCAGAAGGAAGGAATGTTGACAGCCTGCAGAAATTAAGTTTTTAATTACATGATGGTGGATGACAAAATTTGTCAATCACATGTTGTTGCCATAATGTTGTTTTTGGTAAAGTTGCTATGTCACAGTGGCAAAGATGCATATAGGCTAATGCTGACTGTGTTTCAAAACAGGGAGAAAGCCATTTCTATATATTATGTTTAGTGTTTATAGAAAGCATTCCACCCACTAGATAGGGAGACAGTTAAAGCGGAGATAGTGTTTTCTTTCCTCAGTTCTTTATATTTCCCAGGAAAAAAAAGCCACCCCAAACTCTGCAGTTCTGCCAGATTCCCCAGCTCTTTCAGATAGTCCGGTGATGCCATTACTGCCATGAAGTTTCCTTGGGTTCTTTTTTAATTGATGATAAACATGTCTGCGTGACTTTAGTGCTTATTGCAATCCATATGATTTCCGGAAGTGTGTAAATGGATAAAAGCATAACTACCACAAACAATATTTGGCAAAAAAAGACCCCAAATCTCTTCCCTGCAACTGCTTGAAACGGTGCCGTTCCGGTATGTGTTAAGCATACGGTGCATGGGATACGGTGTGGCTGCCTCTTGCGGGAACGCTGTTCGGTGTCGGGGCCAGCAGCACGGGTGTGCGGGGGTACTTGCTGCGGGAACGGCGCAGAGCGAGCCATCACTGCAGTCAGCCTCTGCGGCGTGATCTTGTGCGCCGAGGCACCTGCTGGTTTGCCACCGCAGGTGTCCGGGTGACGTTTTCTGGTGAATCCAGTGAACGTGGCTTGCTGCCCCCAGGTACGATCCTCGCTAGATCACAACCTTGGGAGTGGTGGTGGCCTCCAGTTAGCTGAGAGCTTGTGGTGAGGTTCTGCAAGAAATTAACCTTTGTGCAAAATACACTCGCCCATATTAGAAACTACAAGTAAAAGGTAAACTAGGCAGGTCTAATTTGAGTAGCTGGTGACTGCTAGTCAGGAGAGAGAGCAGAAAGGCCGCTTGGTCTGGATGACTGTGGGAGATGTCAACAAAAGCTGCTTGCCCATCGCTGGGCACGTAGAGCCTCCAGCGCCAGGCTCTCAGTGAGGTTTGTTTGTACCTTGGCCTGCGTTACCGGCCAGATTGTGCTCTCACTGCTATTCTTCTTTTTAATCCTATAAGTACCAGATTAATGGGAGCCCTCAGGAAAGAGTCCTGAGGTAGCGAAGACGAGTCCTTTGAGTTTCTGACTGGAGCAGCACCTAACGACCACGAGCAACTGAAAAGCGTGTTTATTAAATGATGTGGCATGTTTTTGGCTGGTTTATCTGAGCAAGTATATTCTTGAATATAATAGATACGTAAGCGTTTTTAAGTGCCTGCCGTTAATCACACTGCTTGAGTGATAAACTCCCTGCATTCCTGGACTTCAGCCATTATGTTTTTGCTGCCTTAAATGTATTTAAATACAGGGCCTGAAATACGTTTCTTTCTGTGCCGAGCCAGAAGCCGATAAAACTGCACGCCGGGGAGCGGGGAGGGCCGAGGTTTCCCGCGTTTCCGAGGGCAGCAGGTGCCCCCCGGCAGCGCCGCGGCCCT